>NC_041381.1:387148379-387164338 GCF_002162155.2 Triticum dicoccoides
TCTCTTTCTCTATTTCCTTCTATTTCTGCGCTCCCTGATTCTGGCCTTTCACCATTTCTTAAATTCCCGGAGATCCGTAACTCCGATTGGGCTGAAATTTTAACATGATTTTTATCCAGATATTAGCTTTCTTGCAGAGAAAGAAGGGCACCAACCGCCTTACGGAGTATCCACGACAGTCCAAGGCACGCCCTACCCCCTGGGGCGCTCCCCTCACCCTCATGGGCCCCTCGGGCATCGTCTCGTGTTGATTCCACTTCCCAAAATTCACATATATTCCAAAAAAAATCTCCGTAAGTTTTTATCCTGTTTGGACTCCATTTGATATGGATTTTCTGTGAAACAAAAAACATGCAATAAACAGGAACTGGCACTGGGCACTGGATCAATATGTTAGTCCCAAAAATAGTATAAAAAGTTGCCAAAAGTATGTGAAAGTTGTAGAATATTGGCATGGAACAATAAAAAATTATGGATACGATGAAGATGTATCAGCATCCCCAAGCTTAATTCCTACTCGTCATCGAGTTGGTAAATGATAAAAAGATAATCTTTGATGTGGAATGCTACCTAGCATACTCTTGATCATGTAACCTAATCATGTCATGAATATTAAGACATGAGTGATTCAAAGCAATAGTATATCATTTGACATTAAGACAATAATACTTCAAGCATATAAATAAAGCAATCATGTCTTTTCAAAATAACATGGCCAAAGAAAGCTTATCCCTACAAAATCATATAGTCTGGCTATGCTCCATCTTCATCACACAACATACTCAAATCATGCACAACCCCGATGACAAGCCAAGCAATTGTTTCATAATTTTGATGTTCTCAAACCTTTTCAACGTTCACGCAGTACATGAGCGTGAGCCATGGGCATAGCACTATGGTGGAAGAGAATATGGTGGTTGTGGAGGAGACAAAAAAGAGGGAGATAGTCTCACATCAACTAGGCGTATCAACGGGCTATGGAGATGTCCATCAATAGATATCAATGTGAGTGAGTACGTATTTCCATGCAACGGATGCACCAGAGCTATAAGTTTATGAAGGTCAAAAAGAAACTAAGTGGGTGTGCATCCAACTTTCTTGCTCATGAAGACCTAGGGCATTTGAGGAAGCCCATCGTTGGAATATACAAGCCAAGTTCTATAATGAAAAATTCCCACTAGTATATGGAAGTGACAAAATAAGAGACTCTCTATCATAAAGATCATGGTGCTACTTTGAAGCACAAGTGTGGAAAAAGGATAGTAACATTGCCCCTTCTCTCTTTTTCTCTCATTTTTTTCTTTTTTTCTTTCTTTTTTATTTTTTTCCTCATGGCTTCTTTGGCCTCTCTTTTTCTTATTTTGGCTTCTTTGGCCTATCTTTTTTCCTCACATGGGATAATGCTCTAATAATGGTGATCATCACACTTCTATTTACTTACAACTCGGAAAATTACAACTCAATTCTTAGAACAAAATATGACTCTATGTGAATGCCTCCGGTGGTGTACCGGCATGTGCAATGAACCAAGAGTGACATGTATGAAAGAATTATGAAAGGTGTCTTTGCCACAAATACGATGTCAACTACATGATCATGCAAAGCAATATGATAATGATTAAGCGTGTCATAATAAACAGAATGGTGGAAAGTTGCATGGCAATATATCTCGGAATGGCTATGGAAATGACATAACAGGTAGGTATGGAGGCTGTTTTGAGGAAGTTATATGGTGGGTATATGGTACCGGCGAAAGGTGCACGGTACTAGAGAGGATAGCAATGGTGGAAGGGTGAGAGTGCGTATAATCCATGGACCCAACATTAGTCATAAAGAACTCACATACTTATTGCAAAAATCTATTAGTCATCAAAATGAAGTACTACGCACATGCTCCTAGGGGGGTAGATTAGTAGGAAAATACCATCGCTCGTCCCCGACCGCCACTCATAAGGAAGACAATCAATAAATACTTCATGATCCAACTTCGTTACATAACGGTTCACCATATGTGCATGCTATGGTACTCACACGTCCTTTCACCCCACTGGCGTAGACAGTTCGAGCGCAACCTTGAGCAGCGCGCGGGGGTGTTAAACGGTGCTGAGCCCGTTCCCCCGCAACTGCGCAGGTTCCCGCGCAAGCTTCCTGCCGGACTCAGTGAAATCCCCCAAAATCCCAATGCTTATCAGCCTACTATATAAACCCTCACGGCCGGTGAGTCCTGCGTCGCATTTTCCCCTCCCTCCCTGTAGCTAATCTCGTCTGCTTCTTGCAAAATCAGCAATGGCACCGGACCGTCATTGTCAATCAACCACTCCACCATCATCAGAGCACAGCTCCATCTGGGAGGCTACACCGCAGTGGCGGCGCAGTCCCTGGTGTAGTGTAGTGCGCGCGGCATCCCGGTTGGGTGTGCGCGGAACACGCACCACACGCTCGGCCGTCGGTGCCCGTCGGTAGCTGTTGCCAACCGTTGTTGCCGCCACAGCTCCATCGAAAGCCAGGGCCTTCGCCCGCTCCACCGCCGCGGCCCGAAGGTAGGAGGTGGCCGTCGTGGCCGCCACCCCATTGCTGGCCACCATGGACATCACCCGCTCCGCCACCACGGCCCGAAGGTGGGAGGTGGTGGTCATGGCCGCCATCCCATCGTCGTCCGCCGTGGCTGCTAGCCCACCATCGACCAACAGGGTCATCACCCGATCTGCCACCACTGCCCGCAGGACAGAGGCGGAGCTAGAGGCCTTCATGTGAGGCAGCGACCTTGCGCGCTACATCGAGTTCCTACGGGAGGAGGAGGAGCGCCTCGTCGAGCATGCAAAGAGCCTTACCGCCGCCATGGCTGCGGCACACGCCGATGTAGAGGCGAGGAATCAGGAGATCTACGAGGAGTCCGGCCCCTTTGAGAGGGGTCGTCTGGAGCGGCAGAGGGCGTTCGAGGTGAGCATCGCTGAAGGTGCAACAGCGGCAGGCACCGTATTGTAGTTGTCCAGCTCATCGATAGGCTCCTCCTCCTCTTCCTCTTACTGAGCGTGCTCGGAAGAGCAGAGGCTGTCAGAAGTAGTACAAAGCCCCTCCGTAGTAGTATTTAGGGGCTATTTTGTTCAGTTCATCTGACTATAGATGTGGTGGAACTGTACAACATACTTAAAATTAGCTAGTATATATAGTTGAACTAGCTATTTCAGTATGTGGTTGGCAATTATTGGGGAAAAGTTTGGTCAGTTCAGCTATAAAGTTGAACTGTTTATATAAACTAAGCATGACTGCTTAATCTATGAATGAAATCTATGCTTAATTACTGAATTTTAGTTGCAAAAATTAGATAGTGCTAGTGATATTTAGCTGCATATTTTGAGAAATCGCAGTGTTACAAGGATTGACAAATGGCAGTGTTACTAGATCAACAAATGTCAATCTTTCCCGTTTGACAAATGGCAATATACCCAATATGACAGATGCAAATCTTACCAAATTGTCTGTACGTGGTTGCACACGGGTCATCTGAAAAAACCGTTTGCATTGAAGGGAGGTAGAAATCCTGCTTGCCAAATTTTCTCTTGGCTTAGCGCCGAAGTATCGCTTTGCATACCTTATTCAATCTGAACCATTTGCGTTGAAGAGATGCACAAATACTAAGCAGTGAATTTTCCCTTGGCATACTGCGGAAGACCATAGCTCTCACTTTGCATACAAGTGTTCTATCTAAAACGTTTGCGATGAAGAGTTGCACAAATCCTGCTCGGCACATTTCCCTTGGCTTACTGTGGAAGTTGTCAGTGTACATACGGGTGCTCTATCTAAAATGTTTGCGATGTTAGAGTGGCAGCTAGTTGTTTCAAAATGCCTTTGTTGACTATTATTTGAGTGTACCTTCTCTCAAAATGGACATGAAAATTACCACAGTATGTCGGGTGCCATTCCATCATAGCATGCCAAGTTTCATGAATTTCAGACGAGTTTTGGATTTACTAGAATTTAAAAACAAAGTATCTCAATGTTTTGCCGGCAGTCAATAGTGTTGGTGTTTGAAATTCATTCCCATTTCTTGCATCGGACCTAAGCATGCACCCAAGGACACAGATTTGATTTTTCAACAAATTTATATGCACTGGAGCATGTGCATGTAGTTAAAATTTGAATTATGCACATAAAATGCCTAGAAAACCCAGTTAATATATAAAAATGTCCAAACGAACCCCAAAAAAATCCAAAATTGAACACAACACTCCTGTTGTTCTATGTTGACACTAGAAAAAAATTGAAAGCAATAACAGGCAACGGGTATCGTTTCGTCCCCAAAGGTGGCACGTTCCCTACCGAAACCATCAAGCTTGTTGTGAGAAGCTCTGGTTTGTGAGAAGCTTATACCCAAACCTACCCCAAATGGGACAAAAAATTTACCACGGAATGTTGGGTGCCATTCAATGATAGCATGCCAGGTTTCATGAATTTCAAACGAGTTTTGATTTACTAGAATTTAAAAACCATGTATCTCAATGTTTGCGATCGAGTGACAGTGGCAGTGTGTTTGACATTCATCCCCATTTCTTGCATGGGACCTAAGAATGCAACCAAGGACACATATTTGAATTCTCAACCAATTTATATGCATTAGAGCATGTGCATGTAGTTTAAATTTGAATTATGCACATAACTGCATTGAAAACTCAATTAATGCATAAGAAATGTGCTAACGAACCCCAAAAATTCCAAAATTTAACACAACACTCATGTTGTTCTATGTTTACACTAGAGAAAAAATTGAAATCAAGAAGAGGCAATGGCTATCATTTCGCCCACAAAGGTGAAACGTTCCCTACCGAAACCATCAGGCTTGTTGTGAGAAGCTCTGGTTTGTGAGAAGCTTATACCCAAACATGCCCCAAATGGGACAAAAAATTTACGACGACATGTTGATGCCGCTCCATGATAGCATGCCATGTTTCACGAATTATAGATGAGTTTTGGATTTACTAGAATTTAAAAATCAGGTATCTCAATGTTTGTGGCCGAGTGACGGTGGCAGGGTGTTTGACATTCATTCCCATTTCTTGCATGGGACCTAAGGTTGCAACCAAGGACACACATATGATTTTTCAACCCGTTTATATGCACTGGAGCATGTGCATGTAGTTAAAATTTGAATTATGCACATGAATACATAGAAAACTCAGTTGATGTATAAAATGTCCACACGAACCCTGAAATATCCCAAAAAATTGCAAACACTCATGTTGTTCCATGTTGACACAAGAAAATTTTTGAAAGTAAGAAGACGCAACAAATGTCATTTCGTCCCCCAAGGTGGCACATTCCCTACCGAAACCATCATGCTTGTTGTGAGAGAAGCTTTGGTTTGCGAGAAGCTTATACCATAACCTGGCCCAAATGAGACAATATTTGTTTACCCCAGCATCTTGATGTCGTTCCATGATAGCATGCCAAGGATCATGAATTTTAGACGAGTTTTGTATTTACTAGAATTACAAAAGCAAGCACCTCAATGTTTGCCGGAGAGCCACGGTGCCGTGGTGTTTGAAATTCATCCCCATTTCTTGAATGGGACATAAGCATCAACCCATGGACCCATATATCATTTTACAACCCATTTTGGTGCACCGGAGCATGTGCATGTGGTTTAATTTTGAATTGTGCACCTGAAATGCCTAGAAAACCCAGTTACCATATAAAAATGTCCAAACAAACCCTGAATAATTCCAAATTTTTTGACGACACACCTATAGTTGCATGTTCACTACAGATAGAAGTTCTAGCAATTAAAACACCATCCTTTGCAGCTATGACCCCATTATGTAATTGAAATGAAGATGAAAAATCAAGTAGATCCCATACAGTTTATTATCACCAACCGTGTGAGATGCAGTACAAAATATCCTGGAGCACCGTCGGTGTATAGTACGCCTATGGCTTATGCGAGAAGGTTCGTCGGCTATAGTCCATAGCCAGCGTGTCAAGCACACTAGCTCGCTCCCCAAATATCATTTCAGTGTTCAATCGTCACCGGTGAAAGATGGGGACGTGGACCCGTGTCCCGAGGGTAACTTCGTCGGCCCACTCCGGTGAGAGCACTATTGTAGCCGCCAGGCGCGTGCTAACAAGCTTCATGAGGGCGACCGGAATCTGCGACCGGGTGGCCAAGGCAGCCCAAATGACCGGTGTTGCTTCTCAGGCGGCAGCAACAACATTTGCCTCAGGGATTGCAACTGGCGAAAGCAGCACATCAGCTGTCCGTTCCGCAGCGGCGACCTTAGCCCTGATGGAGGCCGCCCAGGACCATGTCGAGGCCGCCCACGCCCAGCTTGTGGCGGTCACCTCACAAATCGAAAGAAGCTTCTCCGACAACGGTCGGCAACCCACGGCTGAAGAGTTGTCAATCGCCGAGAGCGTTCGAGCAGCCATCTATTCCTGCGCGGCATACCTTGCCACGACGGAGCCCGCCAAAGCCCGGATGGTGGCCGCCTGCGCCCAGCTTGTGGCAGCCATTTCCAAAGAGATGGCGGACGCTGATGGCGAGATGCTTGTCGAGTATGGTGTGATGGATGCCATGGAGGCCCTTTCCCAGTCGACTGTCGGGCGCAAGCTGGACATAGAGGAGGCGGCGGAGATCGACGAGCACCAGCCGTAGTAGTACTCTTTGTTTTGTTTAATTAAGAGCAACGGTCTTTAATTTGTTAGATTAATTTTTAGGCCAGCTAGCTCTGCTTAATTTGCTGAACTTGCTCGATTAAGAAGTATGGGTGTGATGTAGTCTCCTCTGTGTACCCAAATTATGCAATGACATGGATGGGCACTGTAACCAGGGAAATTGGAACCAAAAAATTTGACGTTCAAACTCATCGCACATGGGTTAAGCTATCTGAATTATTTGTGATGTTCACATATCGTACACAGTTCTGAATAAGGGACCTTGTCTGATAACACTTTGCGCGCCCATTTTTCCGCTGAAGCGATTCCAAATTTTCGGCTTCCGTAGAAATATCCACCTCCCCGCCCCCTCACCCTTACCAAAAGCCACATTTCCCCTGTTTCCTCCTTCCTTTCCAAGTTGAAACCTTCACTCCTTGCTTGCAGCGCCACCCCCCTCACCGGCGACCCTCCTTCATGCTGCTCGGCCACGCCTATCCAGGCAGGTAATCCACACCCAACCCCCATCCTCCTCCCCCTTCCAGATCCCACATGCCCCGAACATTGGTGCAAGCGTGACACCTTCCACCCAAATCATCGACCCCTCCACCAAATAAGCGCCGCCCTAAGCCATGGTGCACACAGTATAGCCAGGATCTCAAGGAGCATTTGGCAGCGGAGAAGCAAATCGCGGCCACACGCGCGGATGAGGTCGCGATGGCTGCCATTTGTGCCAACCCCCAGATCTTGGTGTTGGCAATATGCCCTAGAGGCAATAATAAATTAGTTATTATTATTATATTACCTTGTTCATGATAATCGTTTATTACCCATGCTATAATTGTATTGATAGGAAACTCGGATACATGTGTGGGTACATAGACAACACCATGTCCCTAGTAAGCCTCTAGTTGACTAGCTCGTTGATCGACAGATGGTTACGGTTTCCTGACCATGGACATTGGATGTCGTTGATAACGGGATCACATCATTGGGAGAATGATGTGATGGACAAGACCCAATCCTAATCCTAGCACAAAGATCGTAGTTCGTATGCTAAAGTTTTTTCTAATGTCAAGTATCATTTCCTTAGACCATGAGATTGCGCAACTCCCGGATACCGTAGGAATGCTTTGGGTGCAACAAACGTCACAACGTAACTGGGTGGCTATAAAGGTGCACTACGGGTATCTCCGAAAGTGTCTGTTGGGTTGGCACGAATCGAGACTGGGATTTGTCACTCCGTGTAAACGGAGAGGTATCTCTGGGCCCACTCGGTAGGACATCATCATAATGTGCACAATGTGACCAAGGGGTTGATCACGAGATGATGTGTTACGGAACGAGTAAAGAGACTTGCCGGTAACAAGATTGAACAAGGTATCGGGATACCAACGATCGAATCTCGGGCAAGTATAATACCGCTAGACAAAGGGAATTGTATACGGGATTGATCGAATCCTCGACATCGTGGTTCATCCGATGAGATCATCGTGGAACATGTGGGAGCCAACATGGGTATCCAAATCCCGCCATTGGTTATTGACCAGAGAACGTCTCGGTCATGTCTGCATGATTACCGAACCCGTAGGGTCTACACACTTAAGGTTCGATGATGCCAGGGTTATAAAGGAAGTTTGTATGTGGTTACCGAATGTTGTTCGGAGTCCCGGATGAGATCTCGGACGTCACGAGGAGTTCCGGAATGGTCCGGAGGTAAAGATTTATATATGGGAAGTCATGTTTTGATCACCAGAAAAGTTTCGGGTTTTATCGGTAACGTACCGGGACCACCGGGAGGGTCCCGGGGGTCCACCAAGTGGGGCCACCATCCCCGGAGGGCTGCATGGGCCAAGTGTGGGAGGGGACCAGCCCCAGGTGGGCTGGTGCGCCCCCCAACAAGGGCCCAAGGCGCCTAGGGTTTGGGGAGGGGGCGCCTCCACCTGACTTGGGGGGCAAGTTTCCCCCTCTCCCCCCCTTGGCCGCCCCCTAGATGGGATCTAGGGCTGGCCGCCGCCCCTAGGGGTGGGAACCTAGGTGGGGGCGCAGTCGCCTCTCCCCCTATATATATTGGAGGCAAAGGAGCAGCCCAACACATGAAGTTCTTTTCCTGTTGGTGCAGCCCTACCTCTCTTTCTCCTCCTCTCCCGCGGTGCTTGGCGAAGCCCTTCAGGATTGCCACGCTCCTCCACCACCACCACGCCGTTGTGCTGCTGCTGGATGGAGTCTTCCCCAACCTCTCCCTCTCTCCTTGCTGGATCAAGGCATGGGAGACGTCACCGGGTTGTACGTGTGTTGAACGCGGAGGTGCCGTCCGTTCGGCACTAGGATCTCCGGTGATTTGGATGACGACGAGTATGAATCCTTCAACCCCGTTCTCTTGAATGCTTCCGCTTAGCGATCTACAAGGGTATGTAGATGCACTCTCCTTCCCCTCGTTGCTGGTTTCTCCATAGATAGATCTTGGTGACACGTAGGAAAAATTTGAATTTCTGCTACGTTCCCCAACAAGGGCCCAAGGCGCCTAGGGTTTGGGGAGGGGGCGCCTCCACCTGACTTGGGGGGCAAGTTTACCCCTCTCCCCCCCTTGGCCGCCCCCCTAGATGGGATCTAGGGCTGGCCGCCGCCCCTAGGGGTGGAAACCTAGGTGGGGGCGCAGTCGCCTCTCCCCCTATATATAGTGGAGGCAAAGGAGCAGCCCAACACATGAAGTTCTTTTCCTGTTGGTGCAGCCCTACCTCTCTTTCTCCTCCTCTCCCGCGGTGCTTGGCGAAGCCCTTCAGGATTGCCACGCTCCTCCACCACCACCACGCCGTTGTGCTGCTGCTGGATGGAGTCTTCCCCAACCTCTCCCTCTCTCCTTGCTGGATCAAGGCATGGGAGACGTCACCAGGTTGTACGTGTGTTGAACGCGGAGGTGCCGTCCATTCGGCACTAGGATCTCCGGTGATTTGGATCACGACGAGTACGACTCCTTCAACCCCGTTCTCTTGAATGCTTCCACTTAGCGATCTACAAGGGTATGTAGATGCACTCTCCTTCCCCTCGTTGCTGGTTTCTCCATAGATAGATCTTGGTGACACGTAGGAAAAATTTGAATTTCTGCTATGTTCCCCAATAGTGGCATCATGAGCTAGGTCTATTGCGTAGATTCTTTGCACGAGTAGAACACAAAGTAGTTGTGGGTGTTGATTTTGTTCAATATGCTTACCGTTACTAGTCCAATCTTGTTTCGACGGTATTGTGCGATGAAGCGGCCCAGACCGACCTTACACGTACTCTTACGCGAGACAGGTTCCACCGACTGACATGCACTTGGTGCATAAGGTGGCTAGCGGGTGCCAGTCTCTCCCACTTTAGTCAGAACAGATTCGATGAAAAGGGTCCTTATGAAGGGTAAATAGCAATTGTCATATCACGTTGTGGTTTTGCGTAGGTAAGAAACATTCTTGCTAGAAACCCATAGCAGCCACGTAAAACATGCAAACAACAATTAGAGGACGTCTAACTTGTTTTTGCAGGGTATGCTATGAGATTTTATATGGCCAAGAAGAATGTGATGAATGATATGTGATGTATGAGATTGATCATGTTCTTGTAATAGGAATCACGACTTGCATGTCAATGAGTATGACAACCGGCAGGAGCCATAGGAGTTGTCTTAATTTATTGTATGACATGCGTGTCATTAAACAACACCATGTAATTACTTTACTTTATTGCTAACCGGTAGCCATAGTAGTAGAAGTAATAGTTGGCGAGACAACTTCATGAAGACACGATGATAGAGATCATGATAATGGAGATCATGGTGCCATGCCGGTGACGATGATGATCATGGATCCCCGAAGATGGAGATCAAAAGGAGCAAAATGATATTGGCCATATAATGTCACTTTTTGATTGCATGTGATGTTTATCATGTTTATGCATCTTATTTGCTTAGAACGACGATAGTAAATAAGATGATCCCTCATTAAAATTTCAAGAAAGTGTTCCCCCTAACTGTGCACCGTTGCGAAAGTTCGTCGTTTCGAAGCACCGCGTGATGATCGGGTGTGATAGATTCTAACGTTCACATACAACGGGTGTAAGCCAGATTTACACACGCTAAACAGTTTGGTTAACTTGCCGTGCCTAGCATGTACAGACATGGCCTCGGAACACAAGAGACCGAAAGGTCGAGCATGAGTCGTATGGTAGATACGATCAACATGAAGATGTTCACCGATGATGACTAGTCCGTCTCACGTAATGATCGGACACGGCCTAGTTGACTCGGATCATGTAATCACTTAGATGACTAGATGGATGTCTATCTGAGTGGGAGTTCATTAGATGAACTTAATTATCCTGAACATAGTCAAAAGCCCTTTGCAAATTATGTCATAGCTCGCGCTTAGTTCTACTATTTTAGATATGTTCCTAGAGAAAATATAGTTGAAAGTTGACAGTAACAATTATGCGGACAGTAGAAGGCTTGTGTCGTTAATGCACCGCTCGGTGTGTTGGAGCTCGAACATGGTCTGTGGATGTTACGAACATCTGACATGCGCGTTTTGATGACTACATGATAGTTCGGTAATGTTAAATGGTTTAGAGTTGAGGCACCGAAGACATTTTTTGAAATGTCGCGGAACATATGAGATGTTTCGAGGGCTGAAATTGGGATTTCAGGCTCGTGCCCACGTCAAGAGGTATAAGACCTCCGACGATTTTCTTAGCCTGCAAACTAAGGGAGAAAAGCTCAATCGTTGAGCTTGTGCTCAGATTGTCTGAGTACAACAATCACTTGAATCGAGTGGGAGTTGATCTTCCAGATGAGATAGTGATGTTTCTCCAAAGTCATTGCCACCAAGCTGCTAGAGCTTCATGATGAACTATAACATATCAGGGATAGTTATGATGATCCTTGAAGTGTTCGCGATGTTTGACACCACGAAAGTAGAAGTCAAGAAGGAGCATCAATTGTTGATGGTTAGTAAAACCACTAGTTTCAAGAAGGGCAAGAGCAAGAAGGGATACTTCATGAAACGGCAAAACAGTTGCTGCTCTAGTGAAAACCCAAGGTTGAACCCAAACCCGAGGCTAAGTGCTTCTGTAATAAGGGGAACAGCCACTGGAGCAGAATTACCCTAAATACTTGGTAGATGAGAAGGCTGGCAAGGTCGATATAAGTATGTTGGATATACATTGAATTAAATGTGTACTTTACTAGTACTCCTAGTAGCACCAGGGTATTAGATACCGGTTCGGTTGCTAAGTGTTAGTAACTCGAAATAAAAGGCTACGGAATAAACGAAGACTAGCTAAAGGTGAGCTGACGATATGTGTTGGAAGTGTTTCCAAGGTTGATGTGATCAAGCATCGCACGCTCCCTCTACCATCGAGATTGGTGCTAAACCAGAATAGTGTTATTTGGTGTTTGCGTTGAGCATAGACATGATTGGATTATGTCTATCGCAATGTGGTTATTCATTTAAGGAGAAAAATGGTTACTCTATTTATTTGAATAATACCTTCAATGGTCTTACACCTAGAAGAATGGTTTGTTGAATCTCGATCGTAGTGATACACATTTTCATGCCAAAAGATATAAGATAGTAATGATAGTACCACTTACTTGCGGCACTGCCATGTAAGTCATATTGGTATAAAACGCATGAAGAAGCTCCATGTTGATGGTTGTTTGGACTCACTCGGTTTTTGAAAAGTTTGAGACATGCGAACCATGTCTATTGGTGTATACGCATGAAGAAACTCCATCAGATGGATCGTTTGGACTCACTTGATTTTGAATCACTTGAGATATGCAAATCATACCACATGGGCAAGATGACTGAAAAGCCTCGTTTTCAGTAAGATGGAACAAGATAGCAACTTGTTGGAAGTAACACATTTTGATGTGTGTAGTCCAATGAGTGTTGAGGCATGCAGTGAATATCGTTAGGTTCTTACTTCACAGATGATTCGAGTAGATGTTGAGTATATTTACTTGATGAAACACAAGTCTGAATTATTGAATGGTTCAAGTAATTTCAGAGTGAAGATCATTATGACAAGAGGATAAAATGTCTATGATATGATCATAGAGATGAGTATGTGAGTTACGAGCTTTGGCACGCAATTAAGACATTGTGGAAATTGTTTCACAATTAATACTGCCTGGAACACCATAGTGTGATGGTGTTTCCGTACATCATAGTTGCACCCTATTGGATATGGTGCGTACCATGATGTCTCTTATCGAATTACCACTATCGCTCATGGGTTAGGCATTAGAGACAACCGCACTCACTTTAATAGGGCACCACATAATTCCGTTGAGACGACACCGTTCGAACTATGGTTTGGAGAAACCTAAGTTGTCGTTTCTTGAAAGTTTGGGGCTGCAACGCTTATGTGAAAAAGTTTCATTGTGATAAGCTCGAACCCAAAACGGATAAATGCATCTTCATAGGATACCCAAAATGGTTGGGTATACCTCCTATCTCAGATCCGGAAGCAAGAGTAATTGGTTCTAGAAACGGGTCCTTTCTCGAGGAAAAGTTTCTCTTGAAAGAATTGAGTGGGAGGATGGTGGAGACTTGATGAGGTTACTGAACCATCACTTCAACCAGTGTGTAGCAGGGCACAGGAAGTTGTTCATGTGGCATCTACACCAATTGAAGTGGAAGCTGATGATAGTGATCATGATGCTTCGGACCAAGTCACTACCAAACCTCGTAGGTCGACAAGGACGCGTACTACTTCAGAGTGGTACGCAATCCTGTCTTAGAGGTCATGTTGCTAGAAAACAATGAACCTATGAGCTATGGAGAAGCGATGGTGGGCCCCGATTCCGACGAATGGCTCGAGGCCATAAAATCCGAGAGAGGATCCATGACTTTGGAAGAAATACTTGATGGTCGTAAGGCCATTGGGTACAGATGGATTTTAAAAGGAAGACAGACAATGCTGGTAAGTATCACCATTAAGAAAGCTTGACTTGTCATTAAGATGTTTTTCGACAAGTTCAAGGAGTTGACTACGATGAGACTTTCTCACTCGTAGAGGTGCTAAGAGTCTGTTGGAATTATATTAGCAATTACTGCATGATTTATGAAATCTTGCAGATAGGATGTCAAAACATTGTTTCCTCGACGATATCCTTGAGGAAAGGTTGTATGTGATACAACCAGAAGGTTTTGTCAATCCTGAATAACGCTAACAAATATGAAAGCTCCAGCAATCCTTCTAAGGACTGGAGTAAGCATCTCGGAGTTGGAATGTACGCTTTGATGAGATGATCAAAGATTTTGGGTTTATACAAAGTTTATGAGAAACTTGTATTTCCAAAGAAGTGAGTGGGAGCACTATAGAATTTCTTATGAGTATATGTTCTTGACATATTGTTTATCAGAAATGATGTAGAATTTCTGGAAAGCATATAGGGTTATTTGAAAAGTGTTTTTCAATAGAAAACCTGGAATAAGCTGCTTGAACATTGAGCATCAAGATCTATGAGGATAGATCAAAAACGCTAAATGGTACTTTCAAATGAGCACATACCTTGACATGATCTTGAAGGTGTTCAAGATGGATCAGTCAAAGAAGGAGTTCTTGCCTGAGTTGTAAGGTATGAAGTTAAGAGTTAAAGCTCGACCATGGCAGAAGAGAGAGAAAGGACGAAGGTCGTCCCCTATGCTTCAGACGTAGGCTCTATAGTATGCTATGCTTTGTACCGCACCGGAAGTGTGCCTTGCCATGAGTCAGTCAAGGGGTACAAGAATGATCCAGGAATGGATCATTGGACAACGGTCAAAATTGTCCTTGGAATAAATAAAGGAAATGTTTCTCGATTATGGAGGTGATAAAGAGTTCGGCGTAAAGGGTTACATCGATGCAAGCTTTAACACCTATTCGAATGACTCTGAGTAGCAAACCGGAAATGTATAGTGGAGCAACCATTTGGAATAGCTTCAAGTGGAGCGTGGAAGCAGCATTTACAATATGACCTAGAGATTTGTGAAGTGCACACGGATCTGAATGTTGTAGACCCGTTGACTAAAACCTCTCTCACAAGCAAAACATGATCAAACCCCAGAACTCATTGAGTCTTAATCACATGATGATGTGAACTAGTTTAGTGACACTAGTAAACTCTTTGGATGTTGGTCACATGGCGATGTGACCTGTGAGTGTTAATCACATGGCGATGTGAACTAGCTTGTTGACTCTAGTGCAAGTGGGAGACTGTTGGAAATATGCCCTAGGGGCAATAATAAATTAGTTATTATTATTATATTTCCTTGTTCATGATAATCGTTTATTACCCATGCTATAATTGTATTGATAGGAAACTCAGATACATGTGTGGGTACATAGACAACACCATGTCCCTAGTAAGCCTCTAGTTGACTAGCTCGTTGATAAAAAGATGGTTACGGTTTCCTGACCATGGACATTGGATGTCATTGATAACGGGATCACATCATTAGGAGAATGATGTGATGGACAAGACCCAATCCTAATCCTAGCACAAAGATCGTAGTTCGTATGCTAAAGCTTTTTCTAATGTCAAGTATCATTTCCTTAGACCATGAGATTGTGCAACTCCCGGATACCGTAGGAATGCTTTGGGTGCACCAAACGTCACAACGTAACTGGGTGGCTATAAAGGTGCACTACGGGTATCTCCGAAAGTGTCTGTTGGGTTGTCACGAATCGAGACTGGGATTTGTCACTCCGTGTAAATGGAGAGGTATCTCTGGGCCCACTCGGTAGGACATCATCATAATGTGCACAATGTGACCAAGGGGTTGATCACGGGATGATGTGTTATGGAACGAGTAAAGAGACTTGCCGGTAACGAGATTGAACAAGGTATCGGGATACCGATGATCGAATCTCGGGCAAGTATAATACCGCTAGACAAAGGGAATTGTATACGGGATTGATCGAATCCTCGACATCGTGGTTCATCCGATGAGATCATCGTGGAACATGTGGGAGCCAACATGGGTATCCAGATCCCGCCGTTGGTTATTGACCGGAGAATGTCTCGGACATGTCTGCATGATTCCCGAACCCGTAGGGTCTACACACTTAAGGTTCGATGACGCTAGGGTTATAAAGGGAGTTTGTATGTGGTTACCGAATGTTGTTCGGAGTCCCAGATGAGATCCCGGACGTCATGAGGAGTTCCGGAATGGTCCGGAGGTAAAGATTTATATATGGGAAGTCATGTTTTGGTCATCGGAAAAGTTTCAGGTTTTATCGGTAACGTGCCGGGACCACCGGGAGGGTCCCGGGGGTCCACCAAGTGGGGC
>NC_041381.1:387164776-387193649 GCF_002162155.2 Triticum dicoccoides
GGGCCCAAGGCGCCTAGGGTTTGGGGAGGGGGCGCCTCCACCTGACTTGGGGGGCAAGTTTCCCCCTCTCCCCCCCTTGGCCGCCCCCCTAGATGGGATCTAGGGCTGGCCGCCTCCCCTAGGGGTGGAAACCTAGGTGGGGGCGCAGTCCCCTCTTCCCCTAAATATAGTGGAGGCAAAGGAGCAGCCCAACACACGAAGTTCTTTTCCTGTTGGCGCAGCCCTACCTCTCTTTCTCCTCCTCTCCCGCGGTGCTTGGCGAAGCCCTGCAGGATTGCCACGCTCCTCCACCACCACCACGCCGTTGTGCTGCTGCTGGATGGAGTCTTCCCCAACCTCTCCCTCTCTCCTTGCTGGATCAAGGCATGGGAGACGTCACCGGGTTGTACGTGTGTTGAACGCGGAGGTGCCGTCCGTTCGGCACTAGGATCTCCGGTGATTTGGATCACGACGAGTACGACTCCTTCAACCCCGTTCTCTTGAACGCTTCCGCTTAGCGATCTACAAGGGTATGTAGATGCACTCTCCTTCCCCTCGTTGCTGGTTTCTCCATTGATAGATCTTGGTGACACGTAGGAAAATTTTGAATTTCTGCTACGTTGGCCAACAGTGGCATCATGAGCTAGATCTATTGCATAGATTCTTTGCACGAGTAGAACACAAAGTAGTTGTGGGCGTTGATTTTGTTCAATATGCTTACCGTTACTAGTCCAATTTTGTTTCGACGGTATTGTGGGATGAAGCGGCCCGGACTGACCTTACACGTACTCTTACGTGAGACAGGTTCCACCGACTGACATGCACTTGGTGTATAAGGTGGCTAGCGGGTGCCAGTCTCTCCCACTTTAGTCGGAACAGATTCGATGAAAAGGGTCCTTATGAAGGGTAAATAGAAATTGGCATATCATGTTGTGGTTTTGCGTAGGTAAGAAACGTTCTTGCTAGAAACCCATAGCAGCCACGTAAAACATGCAAACAACAATTAGAGGACGTCTAACTTGTTTTTGCAGGGTATGCTATGTGGTGTTATATGGCCAAGAAGAATGTGATGAATGATATGTGATGTATGAGATTGATCATGTTCTTGTAATAGGAATCACGACTTGCATGTCGATGAGTATGACAATCGGCAGGAGCCATAGGAGTTGTCTTAATTTATTGTATGACCTGCGTGTCATTAAACAACGCGATGTAATTACTTTACATTATTGCTAAGCGGTAGCCATAGTAGTAGAAGTAATAGTTGGGGAGACAACTTCATGAAGACACGATGATGGAGATCATGATAGTGGACATCATGGTGTCATGCCGGTGACGATGATGATCATGGATCCCTCAAGATGGAGATCAAAAGGAGCAAAATGATATTGGCCATATCATGTCACTTTTTGATTGCATGTGATGTTTATCATGTTTATGCATCTTATTTGCTTAGAACGACGGTAGTAAATAAGATGATCCCTCATTAAAATTTCAAGAAACTGTTCCCCCTAACTGTGCACCGTTGCGAAAGTTCATCGTTTCGAAGCACCACGTGATGATCGGGTGTGATAGATTCTAACGTTCACATACAACGGGTGTAAGCTAGATTTACACACGTGAAACACTTAGGTTAACTTGACGTGCCTAGCATGTACAGACATGGCCTCGGAACACAAGAGACCGAAAGGTCGAGCATGAGTCGTATGGTAGATACGATCAACATGAAGATGTTCACCGATGATGACTAGTCCGTCTCACGTAATGATTGGACACGGCCTAGTTGACTCGGATCATGTAATCACTTAGATGACTAGAGGGATGTCTATCTGAGTGGGAGTTCATTAGATGAACTTAATTATCCTGAACATAGTCAAAAGCCCTTTGCAAATTATGTCATAGCTCGCGCTTAGTTCTACTATTTTAGATATGTTCCTAGAGAAAATATAGTTGAAAGTTGACAGTAGCAATTATGCGGACAGTAGAAGGCTTATGTCCTTAATGCACTGCTCGGTGTGTTGGACCTCGAACGTGGTCTGTGGATGTTGCGAACATCTGACATGCGCGTTTTGATGACTACATGATAGTTCGGTAAAGTTAAATGGTTTAGAGTTGAGGCACCGAAGACATTTTTTGAAATGTCACGGAACATATGAGATGTTTCGAGGGCTGAAATTGGGATTTCAGGCTCGTGCCCACGTCAAGAGGTAAAAGACCTCTGACGATTTTCTTAGCCTGCAAACTAAGGGAGAAAAGCTCAATCGTTGAGCTTGTGCTCAGATTGTCTGAGTACAACAATCACTTGAATCGAGTGGGAGTTGATCTTCCAGATGAGATAGTGATGTTTCTCCAAAGTCATTGCCACCAAGCTGCTAGAGCTTCGTGATGAACTATAACATATCAGGGATAGTTATGATGATCCTTGAAGTGTTCGCGATGTTTGACACCATGAAAGTAGAAGTCAAGAAGGAGCATCAATTGTTGATGGTTAGTAAAACCACTAGTTTCAAGAAGGGCAAGGGCAAGAAGGGATACTTCATGAAACGGCAAAACAGTTGCTGCTCTAGTGAAAACCCAAGGTTGAACCCAAACCCGAGACTAAGTGCTTCTGTAATAAGGGGAACAGCCACTGGAGCAGAATTACCCTAGATACTTGGTAGATGAGAAGGCTGGCAAGGTCGATATTAGTATGTTGGATATACATTGAATTAAATGTGTACTTTACTAGTACTCCTAGTAGCACCAGGGTATTAGATACCGGTTCGGTTGCTAAGTGTTAGTAACTCGAAATAAAAGGCTACGGAATAAACGAAGACTAGCTAAAGGTGAGCTGACGATATGTGTTGGAAATGTTTCCAAGGTTGATGTGATCAAGCATCGCACGCTCCCTCTACCATCGAGATTGGTGCTAAACCTGAATAGTGTTATTTGGTGTTTGCGTTGAGCATAGACATGATTGGATTATGTCTATCGCAATGCGGTTATTCATTTAAGGAGAATAATGGTTACTCTATTTATTTGAATAATACCTTCAATGGTCTTACACCTAGAAGAATGGTTTGTTGAATCTCGATCGTAGTGATACACATTTTCATGCCAAAAGATATAAGATAGTAATGATAGTACCACTTACTGGTGGCACTGCCATGTAAGTCATATTGGTATAAAACGCATGAAGAAGCTCCATGTTGATGGATCTTTGGACTCACTCGGTTTTTGAAAAGTTTGAGACATGCGAACCATGTCTATTGGTGTATACGCATGAAGAAACTCCATGCAGATGGATCGTTTGGACTCACTTGATTTTGAATCACTTGAGATATGCAAATCATACCACATGGGCAAGATGACTGAAAAGCCTCATTTTCAGTAGGATGGAACAGGATAGCAACTTGTTGGAAGTAACACATTTTGATGTGTGTAGTCCAATGAGTGCTGAGGCATGCAGTGAATATCGTTAGGTTCTTACTTCACAGATGATTCGAGTAAATGTTGAGTATATTTACTTGATGAAACACAAGTCTGAATTATTGAATGGTTCAAGTAATTTCAGAGTGAAGATCATTATGACAAGAGGATAAAATGTCTATGATATGATCATAGATATGAGTATGTGAGTTACAAGCTTTGGCACGCAATTAAGACATTGTGGAAATTGTTTCACAATTAATACTGCCTGGAACACCATAGTGTGATGGTGTTTCCGAACATCATAGTTGCACCCTATTGGATATGGTGCGTACCATGATGTCTCTTATCGAATTACCACTATCGCTCATAGGTTAGGCATTAGAGACAACCGCACTCACTTTAATAGGGCACCACGTAATTCCGTTGAGACGACACCGTTCGAACTATGGTTTGGAGAAACCTAAGTTGTCGTTTCTTGAAAGTTTGGGGCTGCGACGCTTATGTGAAAAAGTTTTATCGTGATAAGCTCGAACCCAAAACGGATAAATACATCTTCATAGGATACCCAAAATGGTTGGGTATACCTCCTATCTCAGATCCGGAAGCAAGAGTAATTGTTTCTAGAAACGGGTCCTTTTACGAGGAAAAGTTTCTCTCAAAAGAATTGAGTGGGAGGATGGTGGAGACTTGATGAGGTTATTGAACCATCACTTCAACCAGTGTGTAGCAGGGCACAGGAAGTTGTTCATGTGGCATCTACACCAATTGAAGTGGAAGCTGATGATAGTGATCATGATGCTTCGGACCAAGTCACTACCAAACCTCGTAGGTCGACAAGGACGCGTACTACTTCAGAGTGGTACGCAATCCTGTCTTAGAGGTCATGTTGCTAGAAAACAATGAACCTACAAGCTATGGAGAAGTGATGGTGGGCCCCGATTCCAACGAATGGCTCGAGGCCATAAAATCCGAGAGAGGATCCATGACTTTGGAAGAAATACTTGATGGTCGTAAGGCCGTTGGGTACAGATGGATTTTAAAAGGAAGACAGACAATGATGGTAAGTATCACCATTAAGAAAGCTTGACTTGTCGTTAAGATGTTTTTCGACAAGTTCAAGGAGTTGACTACGATGAGACTTTCTCACTCGTAGCGGTGCTAAGAGTCTGTTGGAATTATATTAGCAATTACTGCATGATTTATGAAATCTTGCAGATAGGATGTCAAAACATTGTTTCCTCGACGATATCCTTGAGGAAAGGTTGTATGTGATACAACCAGAAGGTTTTGTCAATCCTGAATAACGCTAACAAATATGCAAAGCTCCAGCAATCCTTCTAAGGACTGGAGTAAGCATCTCGGAGTTGGAATGTACGCTTTGATGAGATGATCAAAGATTTTGGGTTTATACAAAGTTTATGAGAAACTTGTATTTCCAAAGAAGTGAGTGGGAGCACTATAGAATTTCTTATGAGTATATGTTCTTGACATATTGTTGATCAGAAATGATGTAGAATTTCTGGAAAGCATATAGGGTTATTTGAAAAGTGTTTTTCAATAGAAAACCTGGAATAAGCTGCTTGAACATTGAGCATCAAGATCTATGAGGATAGATCAAAAACGCTAAATGGTACTTTCAAATGAGCACATACCTTGACATGATCTTGAAGGTATTCAAGATGGATCAGTCAAAGAAGGATTTCTTGCCTGAGTTGTAAGGTATGAAGTTAAGAGTTAAAGCTCAACCATGGCAGAAGAGAGAGAAAGGACGAAGGTCGTCCCCTATGCTTCAGACGTAGGCTCTATAGTATGCTATGTTGTGTACCGCACCGGAAGTGTGCCTTGCCATGAGTCAGTCAAGGGGTACAAGAATGATCCAGGAATGGATCATTGGACAACGGTCAAAATTGTCCTTGGAATAAATAAAGGACATGTTTCTCGATTATGGAGGTGATAAAGAGTCCAGCGTAAAGGGTTATGTCGATGCAAGCTTTAACACCTATCCGAATGACTCTGAGTAGCAAACCGGATACGTATAGTGGAGCAACCGTTTGGAATAGCTTCAAGTGGAGCGTGGAAGCAGCATTTACAATATGACCTAGAGTTTTGCGAAGTGCACACGGATCTGAATGTTGCAGACCCGTTGACTAAAACCTCTCTCATAAGAAAAACATGATCAAACCCCAGAACTCATTGAGTCTTAATCACATGATGATGTGAACTAGTTTAGTGACACTAGTAAACTCTTTGGATGTTGGTCACATGGCGATGTGAACTAGCTTGTTGACTCTAGTGCAAGTGGGAGACTGTTGGAAATATGCCCTAGAGGCAATAATAAATTAGTTATTATTATTATATTTCCTTGTTCATGATAATCGTTTATTACCCATGCTATAATTGTATTGATAGGAAACTCAGATACATGTGTGGGTACATAGACAACACCATGTCCCTAGTAAGCCTCTAGTTGACTAACTCGTTGATCAAAAGATGGTTATGGTTTCCTGACCATGGACATTGGATGTCATTGATAACGGGATCACATCATTAGGAGAATGATGTGATGGACAAGACCCAATCCTAATCCTAGCACAAAGATCATAGTTCGTATGCTAAAGCTTTTTCTAATGTCAAGTATCATTTCCTTAGACCATGAGATTGTGCAACTCCCGGATACCGTAGGAATGCTTTGGGTGCACCAAACGTCACAACATAACTGGGTGGCTATAAAGGTGCACTACGGCTATCTTCGAAAGTGTCTGTTGGGTTGGCACGAATCGAGACTGGGATTTGTCACTCCGTGTAAATGGAGAGGTATCTCTGGGCCCACTCGGTAGGACATCATCATAATGTGCACAATGTGACCAAGGGGTTGATCACGGGATGATGTGTTATGGAACGAGTAAAGAGACTTGTCGGTAACGAGATTGAACAAGGTATCAGGATACCGATGATCGAATCTCGGGCAAGTATAATACCGCTAGACAAAGGGAATTGTATACGGGATTGATCGAATCCTCGACATCATGGTTCATCCGATGAGATCATCATGGAACATGTGGGAGCCAACATGGGTATCCAGATCCCGCCGTTGGTTATTGACCGGAGAATGTCTCGGTCATGTCTGCATGATTCCCGAACCCGTGGGGTCTACACACTTAAGGTTCGATGATGCTAGGGTTATAAAGGAAGTTTGTATGTGGTTACCGAATGTTGTTCGGAGTCCCAGATGAGATCCCGGATGTCATGAGGAGTTCCGGAATGGTCCGGAGGTAAAGATTTATATATGGGAAGTCATGTTTTGGTCATCGGAAAAGTTTCGGGTTTTATCGGTAATGTACCGGGACCACCGGGAGAGTCCCGGGGATCCACCAAGTGGGGCCACCTTCCCCGGAGGGCTGCATGGGCCAAGCGTGGGAGGGGACCAGCCCCAGGTGGGCTGGTGCGCCCCCCCCCCCCACAACGGCCCAAGGCGCCTAGGGTTTGGGGAGCGGGCGCCTCCACCTGACTTGGGGGGCAAGTTTCCCCCTCTCCCCCCCTTGGCTGCGCCCCTAGATGGGATCTAGATCTGGCCGCTGCCCCTAGGGGTGGAAACCTAGGTGGGGGCGCAGTCCCCTCTCCTTCTATATATACTGGAGGCAAAGGAGCAGCCCAACACACGAAGTTCTTTTCCTGTTGGCGCAGCCCTACCTCTCTTTCTCCTCCTCTCCCGCGGTGCTTGGCGAAGCCCTGCAGGATTGCCATGCTCCTCCACCAACACCACGCCGTTGTGCTGCTGCTGGATGGAGTCTTCCCCAACCTCTACCTCTCTCCTTGCTGGATCAAGGCATGGGAGACGTCACCGGGTTCTACGTGTGTTGAACACGGAGGTGCCGTCCGTTCGGCACTAGGATCTCCGGTGATTTGGATCACGACGAGTACGTCTCCTTCAACCCCGTTCTCTTGAACGCTTCCGCTTAGCGATCTACAAGGGTATGTAGATGCACTCTCCTTCCCCTGGTTGCTGGTTTCTTCATAGATAGATCTTGGTGACATGTAGGAAAATTTAGAATTTCTGCTACGTTCACCAACAGTGGCATCATGAGCTAGATCTATTGCGTAGATTCTTTGCACGAGTAGAACACAAAGTAGTTGTGGGCGTTGATTTTGTTCAATATGCTTACCGTTACTAGTCCAATTTTCTTTCGACGGTATTGTGGGATGAAGCGGCCCGGACCGACCTTACACGTACTCTTACGTGAGACAGGTTCCACCGACTGACATGCACTTGGTGTATAAGGTGGCTAGCGGGTGCCAGTCTCTCCCACTTTAGTCGGAACAGATTTGATGAAAAGGGTCCTTATGACGGGTAAATAGAAATTGGCATATCACGTTGTGGTTTTGCGTAGGTAAGAAACGTTCTTGCTAGAAACCCATAGCAGCCACGTAAAACATGCAAACAACAATTAGAGGACGTCTAACTTATTTTTGCAGGGTATCCTATGTGATGTTATATGGCCAAGAAGAATGTGATGAATGATATGTGATGTATGAGATTGATCATGTTCTTGTAATAGGAATCACGACTTGCATGTCGATGAGTATGACAACCGGCAGGAGCCACAGGAGTTGTCTTAATTTATTGTATGACCTGCGTGTCATTAAACAACGCCATGTAATTACTTTACTTTATTGCTAAGCGCTAGCCATAGTAGTAGAAGTAATAGTTGGGGAGACAACTTCATGAAGACACGATGATGGAGATCATGATAATGGAGATCATGGTGTCATGCCGGTGACGATGATGATCATGGATCCCCGAAGATGGAGATCAAAAGGAGCAAAATGATATTGGCCATATCATGTCACTTTTTGATTGCATGTGATGTTTATCATGTTTATGCATCTTATTTGCTTAGAGCGACGGTAGTAAATAAGATGATCCCTCATTAAAATTTTAAGAAAGTGTTCCCCCTAACTGTGCACCGTTGCGAAAGTTCGTCGTTTCGAAGCACCACGTGATGATCGGGTGTGATAGATTCTAACGTTCACATACAACGGGTGTAAGCCAGATTTACACACGCGAAACACTTATGTTAACTTGACGTGCCTAGCATGTACAGACATGGCCTCGGAACACAAGAGACCGAAAGGTCGAGCATGAGTCGTATGGTAGATACGATCTACATGAAGATGTTCACCGATGATGACTAGTCCGTCTCACGTAATGATCGGACACGGCCTAGTTGACTCGGATCATGTAATCACTTAGATGACTAGAGGGATGTCTATCTGAGTGGGAGTTCATTAGATGAACTTAATTATCCTGAACATAGTCAAAAGCCCTTTGCAAATTATGTCATAGCTCGCGCTTAGTTCTACTATTTTAGATATGTTCCTAGAGAAAATATAGTTGAAAGTTGACAGTAGCAATTATGCGGACAGTAGAAGGCTTATGTTCTTAATGCACCGCTCGGTGTGTTGGACCTCGAACGTGGTCTGTGGATGTTGCGAACATCTGACATGCGCGTTTTGATGACTACATGATAGTTTGGTAATGTTAAATGGTTTAGAGTTGAGGCACCGAAGACATTTTTTGAAATGTCACGGAACATATGAGATGTTTCGAGGGCTGAAATTGGGATTTCAGGCTCCTGCCCACATCAAGAGGTATAAGACCTCCGACGATTTTCTTAGCCTACAAACTAAGGGAGAAAAGCTCAATCGTTGAGCTTGTGCTCAGATTGTCTGAGTACAACAATCACTTGAATCGAGTGGGAGTTGATCTTCCAGATGAGATAGTGATGTTTCTCCAAAGGCATTGCCACCAAGCTGCTAGAGCTTCGTGATGAACTATAACATATCAGGGATAGTTATGATGATCCTTGAAGTGTTCGCGATGTTTGACACCATGAAAGTAGAAGTCAAGAAGGAGCATCAATTGTTGATGGTTAGTAAAACCACTAGTTTCAAGAAGGGCAAGGGCAAGAAGGGATACTTCATGAAACGGCAAAACAGTTGCTGCTCTAGTGAAAACCCAAGGTTGAACCCAAACCCGAGACTAAGTGCTTCTGTAATAAGGGGAACAGCCACTGGAGCAGAATTACCCTAGATACTTGGTAGATGAGAAGGCTGGCAAGGTCGATATAAGTATGTTGGGTATACATTGAATTAAATGTGTACTTTACTAGTACTCCTAGTAGCACCAGGGTATTAGATACCGGTTCGGTTGCTAAGTGTTAGTAACTCGAAATAAAAGGCTACAGAATAAACGAAGACTAGCTAAAGGTGAGCTGACGATATGTGTTGGAAGTGTTTCCAAGGTTGATGTGATCAAGCATCGCACGCTCCCTCTACCATCGAGATTGGTGCTAAACCTAAATAGTGTTATTTGGTGTTTGCGTTGACCATAGACATGATTGGATTATGTCTATCGCAATGCAGTTATTCATTTAAGGAGAATAATGGTTACTCTATTTATTTGAATAATACCTTCAATGGTCTTACACCTAGAAGAATGGTTTGTTGAATCTCGATCGTAGTGATACACATTTTCATGCCAAAAGATATAACATAGTAATGATAGTACCACTTACTTGTGGCACTGCCATGTAAGTCATATTGGTATAAAACGCATGAAGAAGCTCCATGTTGATGGATCTTTGGACTCACTCGGTTTTTGAAAAGTTTGAGACATGCGAACCATGTCTATTGGTGTATACGCATGAAGAAACTCCATGCAGATGGATCGTTTGGACTCACTTGATTTTGAATCACTTGAGATATGCAAATCATACCACATGGGCAAGATGACTGAAAAGCCTCGTTTTCAGTAAGATGGAACAAGATAGCAACTTGTTGGAAGTAACACATTTTGATGTGTGTAGTCCAATGAGTGCTGAGGCATGCAGTGAATATCGTTAGGTTCTTACTTCACAGATGATTCGAGTAGATGTTGAGTATATTTACTTGATGAAACACAAGTCTGAATTATTGAATGGTTCAAGTAATTTCAGAGTGAAGATCATTGTGACAAGAGGATAAAATGTCTATGATATGATCATAGAGATGAGTATGTGAGTTACGAGCTTTGGCACGCAATTAAGACATTGTGGAAATTGTTTCACAATTAATACTGCCTGGAACACCATAGTGTGATGGTGTTTCCGAACATCATAGTTGCACCCTATTGGATATGGTGCGTACCATGATGTCTCTTATCGAATTACCACTATCGCTCATGGGTTAGGCATTAGAGACAACCGCACTCACTTTAATAGGGCACCACGTAATTCCGTTGAGACGACACCGTTTGAACTATGGTTTGGAGAAACCTAAGTTGTCGTTTCTTGAAAGTTTGTGGCTGCGACGCTTATGTGAAAAAGTTTTATCGTGATAAGCTCGAACCCAAAATGGATAAATACATCTTCATAGGATACCCAAAATGGTTGGGTATACCTCCTATCTCAGATCCGGAAGCAAGAGTAATTGTTTCTAGAAACGGGTCCCTTCTCAAGGAAAAGTTTCTCTCGAAAGAATTGAGTGGGAGGATGGTGGAGACTTGATGAGGTTATTGAACCATCACCTCAACTAGTGTGTAGCAGGGCACAGGAAGTTGTTCATGTGGCATCTACACCAATTGAAGTGGAAGCTGATGATAGTGATCATGATGCTTCGGACCAAGTCACTACCAAACCTCGTAGGTCGACAAGGACGCGTACTACTTCAGAGTGGTACGCAATCCTGTCTTAGAGGTCATGTTGCTAGAAAACAATGAACCTACGAGCTATGGAGAAGCGATGGTGGGCCCCGATTCCGACGAATGGCTCGAGGCCATAAAATCCGAGAGAGGATCCATGACTTTGGAAGAAATACTTGATGGTCGTAAGGCCGTTGGGTACAGATGGATTTTAAAAGGAAGACAGACAATGATGGTAAGTATCACCATTAAGAAAGTTTGACTGGTCGTTAAGATGTTTTTCGACAAGTTCAAGGAGTTGACTATGATGAGACTTTCTCACTCATTGCGGTGCTAAGAGTCTGTTGGAATTATATTAGCAATTACTGCATGATTTATGAAATCTTGCAGATAGGATGTCAAAACATTGTTTCCTCGACGATATCCTTGAGGAAAGGTAGTATGTGATACAACCAGAAGGTTTTGTCAATCCTGAATAACGCTAACAAATATGCAAAGCTCCAGCAATCCTTCTAAGGACTGGAGTAAGCATCTCGGAGTTGGAATGTACGCTTTGATGAGATGATCAAAGATTTTGGGTTTATACAAAGTTTATGAGAAACTTGTATTTCCAAAGAAGTGAGTGGGAGCACTATAGAATTTCTTATGAGTATATGTTCTTGACATATTGTTGATCAGAAATGATGTAGAATTTCTGGAAAGCATATAGGGTTATTTGAAAAGTGTTTTTCAATAGAAAACCTGGAATAAGCTGCTTGAACATTGAGCATCAAGATCTATGAGGATAGATCAAAAACGCTAAATGGTACTTTCAAATGAGCACATACCTTGACATGATCTTGAAGGTGTTCAAGATGGATCAGTCAAAGAAGGAGTTCTTGCCTGAGTTGTAAGGTATGAAGTTAAGAGTTAAAGCTCGACCATGGCAGAAGAGAGAGAAAGGACGAAGGTCGTCCCCTATGCTTCAGACGTAGGCTCTATAGTATGCTATGCTGTGTACCGCACCGGAAGTGTGCCTTGCCATGAGTCAGTCAAGGGGTACAAGAATGGTCCAGAAATGGATCATTGGACAATGGTCAAAATTGTCCTTGGAATAAATAAAGGACATGTTTCTCGATTATGGAGGTGATAAAGAGTTCGGCGTAAAGGGTTACGTCGATGCAAGCTTTAACACCTATCCGAATGACTCTGAGTAGCAAACCGGATACGTATAGTGGAGCAACCATTTGGAATAGCTTCAAGTGGAGCGTGGAAGCAGCATTTACAATATGACGTAGAGATTTGCGAAGTGCACACGGATCTGAATGTTGCAGACCCAGTTGACTAAAACCTCTCTCACAAGAAAAACATGATCAAACCCCAGAACTCACTGAGTCTTAATCACATGATGATGTGAACTAGTTTAGTGACACTAGTAAACTCTTTGGATGTTGGTCACATGGCGATGTGACCTGTGAGTGTTAATCACATGGCGATGTGAACTAGCTTGTTGACTCTAGTGCAAGTGGGAGACTGTTGGAAATATGCCCTAGAGGCAATAATAAATTAGTTATTATTATTATATTTCCTTGTTCATGATAATCGTTTATTACCCATGCTATAATTGTATTGATAGGAAACTCAGATACATGTGTGGGTACATAGACAACACCATGTCCCTAGTAAGCCTCTAGTTGACTAGCTCGTTGATCAAAAGATGGTTACGGTTTCCTGACCATGGAAATTGGATGTCATTGATAACGGGATCGCATCATTTGGAGAATGATGTGATGGACAAGACCCAATCCTAATCCTAGCAGAAAGATCGTAGTTCGTATGCTAAAACTTTTCTAATGTCAAGTATCATTTCCTTAGACCATGAGATTGTGCAACTCCCGGATACCGTAGGAATGCTTTGGGTGCCCCAAACGTCACAACGTAACTGGGTGGCTATAAAGGTGCACTACGGGTATCTCTGAAAGTGTCTGTTGGGTTGGCACGAATCGAGACTGGGATTTGTCACTCCGTGTAAATGGAGAGGTATCTCTGGGCCCACTCGGTAGGACATCATCATAATGTGCACAATGTGACCAAGGGGTTGATCACGGGATGATGTGTTATGGAACGAGTAAAGAGACTTGCCGGTAACGAGATTGAACAAGGTATCGGGATACCGATGATCGAATCGCGGGCAAGTATAATACCGCTAGACAAAGGGAATTGTATACGGGATTGATCGAATCCTCGACAGCATGGTTCATCCGATGAGATCATCGTGGAACATGTGGGAGCCAACATGGGTATCCAGATCCCGCCGTTGGTTATTGACCGGAGAATGTCTCGGTCATGTCTGCATGATTCCGGAACCCGTAGGGTCTACACACTTCAGGTTCGATGATGCTAGGGTTATAAAGGAAGTTTGTATGTGGTTACCGAATGTTGTTCGGAGTCCCAGATGAGATCCCGGACGTCATGAGGAGTTCCGGAATGGTCCGGAGGTAAAGATTTATATATGGGAAGTCATGTTTTGGTCATCGGAAAAGTTTCAGGTTTTATCGGTAACGTACCGGGACCACCGGGAGGGTCCCAGGAATCCACCAAGTGGGGCCACCATCCCCGGAGGGCTGCATGGACCAAGTGTGGGAGGGGACCAGCCCCAGGTGGGCTGGTGCGCCCCCCCCCCCCCCCACAAGGGCCCAAGGCGCCTAGGGTTTGGGGAGGGGGCGCCTCCACCTGACTTGGGGGGCAAGTTTCCCCCTCTCCCCCCCTTGGCTGCCCCCCTAGATGGGATCTAGGGCTGGACGCTGCCCCTACGGGTGGAAACCTAGGTGGGGGCGCAGTCCCCTCTCCCCCTATATATAGTGGAGGCAAAGGAGCAGCCCAACACACGAAGTTCTTTTCCTGTTGGTGCAGCCCTACCTCTCTTTCTCCTCCTCTCCCGCGGTGCTTGGCGAAGCCCTGCAGGATTGCCACGCTCCTCCACCACAACCACGCCGTTGTGCTGCTGCTAGATGGAGTCTTCCCCAACCTCTCCCTCTCTCCTTGCTGGATCAAGGCATGGGAGACGTCACCGGGTTGTACGTGTGTTGAACGCGGAGGTGCCGTCCGTTCGGCACTAGTATCTCCGGTGATTTGGATCACGACGAGTACGTCTCCTTCAACCCCGTTCTCTTGAACGCTTCTGCTTAGCGATCTACAAGGGCATGTAGATGCACTCTCCTTCCCCTCATTGCTGGTTTCTCCATAGATAGATCTTGGTGACACGTAGGAAAATTTTGAATTTCTGCTACGTTCCCCAACAGTGGCATCATGAGCTAGATCTATTGCGTAGATTCTTTGCACGAGTAGAACACAAAGTAGTTGTGGGCCTTGATTTTGTTCAATATGCTTACCGTTACTAGTCGAATTTTGTTTCGACGGTATTGTGGGATGAAGCGGCCCGGACCGACCTTACACGTACTCTTACGTGAGACAGGGTCCACCGACTGACATGCACTTGGTGTATAAGGTGGCTAGCGGGTGCCAGTCTCTCCCACTTTAGTCGGAACAGATTCGATGAAAAGGGTCCTTATGAAGGGTAAATAGAAATTGGCATATCACGTTGTGGTTTTGCGTAGGTAAGAAACGTTCTTGCTAGAAACCCATAGCAACCACGTAAAACATGCAAACAACAATTAGAGGACGTCTAACTTGTTTTTGCAGGGTATGCTATGTGATGTTATATGGCCAAGAAGAATGTGATGAATGATATGTGATGTATGAGATTGATCATGTTCTTGTAATAGGAATCACGACTTGCATGTCGATGAGTATGACAATCGGCAGGAGCCATAGGAGTTGTCTTAATTTATTGTATGACCTGCGTGTCATTAAACAACGCCATGTAATTACTTTACTTTATTGCTAAGCGGTAACCATAGTAGTAGAAGTAATAGTTGGGGAGACAACTTCATGAAGACACGATGATGGAGATCATGATAATGGAGGTCATGGTGTCATGCCGGTGACGATGATGATCATGGATCCCCGAAGATGGAGATCAACAGGAGCAAAATGATATTGGCCATATCATGTCACTTTTTGATTGCATGTGATGTTTATCATGTTTATGCATCTTATTTGCTTAGAACGACGGTAGTAAATAAGATGATCCCTCATTAAAATTTCAAGAAAGTGTTCCCCCTAACTGTGCACCGTTGCGAAAGTTCGTCGTTTCGAAGCACCACGTGATGATCGGGTGTGATAGATTCTAACATTCACATACAACGGGTGTAAGCCAGATTTACACACGCAAAACACTTAGGTTAACTTGACGTGCCTAGCATGTACAGACATGGCCTCGGAACACAAGAGACCGAAAGGTCGAGCATGAGTCGTATGGTAGATACGATCAACATGAATATGTTCACCGATGATGACTAGTCCGTCTCACGTAATGATCGGGCACGGCCTAGTTGACTCGGATCATGTAATCACTTAGATGACTAGAGGGATGTCTATCTGAGTGGGAGTTCATTAGATGAACTTAATTATCCTGAACATAGTCAAAAGCCCTTTGCAAATTATGTCATAGCTTGTGCTTAGTTCTACTATTTTAGATATGTTCCTAGAGAAAATATAGTTGAAAGTTGACAGTAGCAATTATGCGGACAGTAGAAGGCTTATGTCCTTAATGCACCGCTCGGTGTGTTGGACCTCGAACGTGGTCTGTGGATGTTGCGAACATCTGACATGCGCATTTTGATGACTACATGATAGTCCGGTAATGTTAAATGGTTTAGAGTTGAGGCACCGAAGACATTTTTTGAAATGTCCCGGAACATATGAGATATTTCGAGGGCTGAAATTGGGATTTTAGGCTCGTGCCCATGTCAAGAGGTATAAGATCTCCGATGATTTTGTTAGCCTGCAAACTAAGGGAGAAAAGCTCAATCGTTGAGCTTGTGCTCAGATTGTCTGAGTACAACAATCACTTGAATCGAGTGGCAGTTGATCTTCCAGATGAGATAGTGATGTTTCTCCAAAGTCATTGCCACCAAGCTGCTAGAGCTTCGTGATGAACTATAACATATCAGGGATAGTTATGATGATCCTTGAAGTGTTCGCGATGTTTGACACCACGAAAGTAGAAGTCAAGAAGGAGCATCAATTGTTGATGGTTAGTAAAACCACTAGTTTGAAGAAGGGCAAGGGCAAGAAGGGATACTTCATGAAACGGCAAAACAGTTGCTGCTCTAGTGAAAACCCAAGGTTGAACCCAAACCCGAGACTAAGTGCTTCTGTAATAAGGGGAACAACCACTGGAGCAGAATTACCCTAGATACTTGGTAGATGAGAAGGCTGGCAAGGTCGATATAAGTATGTTGGATATACATTGAATTAAATGTGTACTTTACTAGTACTCCTAGTAGCACCAGGGTATTAGATACCGGTTCGGTTGCTAAGTGTTAGTAACTCGAAATAAAAGGCTACGGAATAAACGGAGACTAGCTAAAGGTGAGCTGACGATATGTGTTGGAAGTGTTTCCAAGGTTGATGTGATCAAGCATCGCACGCTCCCTCTACCATCGAGATTGGTGCTAAACCTGAATAGTGTTATTTGGTGTTTGCGTTGAGCATAGACATGATTGGATTATGTCTATCGCAATGCGGTTATTCATTTAAGGAGAATAATGGTTACTCTATTTATTTGAATAATACCTTCAATGGTCTTACACCTAGAAGAATGGTTTGTTGAATCTCGATCGTAGTGATACACATTTTCATGCCAAAAGATATAAGATAGTAATGATAGTACCACTTACTTGTGGCACTGCCATGTAAGTCATATTGGTATAAAACGCATGAAGAAGCTCCATGTTGATGGATCTTTGGACTCACTCGGTTTTTGAAAAGTTTGAGACATGCGAACCATGTCTATTGGTGTATACGCATGAAGAAACTCCATGCAAATGGATCGTTTGGACTCACTTGATTTTGAATCACTTGAGATATGCAAATCATACCACATGGGCAAGATGACTGAAAAGCCTCGTTTTTAGTAAGATGGAACAAGATAGCAACTTGTTGGAAGTAACACATTTTGATGTGTGTAGTCCAATGAGTGCTGAGGCATGCAGTGAATATCATTAGGTTCTTACTTCGCAGATGATTCGAGTAGATGTTGAGTATATTTACTTGATGAAACACAAGTCTGAATTATTGAATGGTTCAAGTAATTTCAGGGTGAAGATCATTGTGACAAGAGGATAAAATGTCTATGATATGATCATAGAGATGAGTATGTGAGTTACGAGCTTTGGCACGCAATTAAGACATTGTGGAAATTGTTTCACAATTAATACTGCCTGGAGCACCATAGTGTAATGGTGTTTCCAAACATCATAGTTGCACCCTATTGGATATGGTGCGTACCATGATCTCTCTTATCGAATTACCACTATCACTCATGGGTTAGGCATTAGAGACAACCGCACTCACTTTAATAGGGCACCGCGTAATTCCGTTGAGACGACACCGTTTGAACTATGGTTTGGAGAAACCTAAGTTGTCGTTTCTTGAAATTTTGGGGCTGCGATGCTTATGTGAAAAAGTTTCATCGTGATAAGCTCGAATCCAAAACGGATAAATACATCTTCATAGGATACCCAAAATGGTTGGGTATACCTCCTATCTCAGATCCGGAAGCAAGAGTAATTGTTTCTAGAAACGGGTCCTTTCTCGAGGAAAAGTTTCTCTGGAAAGAATTGAGTGGGAGGTTGGTCGAGACTTGATGAGGTTATTGAACCATCACTTCAACCAGTGTGTAGCAGGGCACATGAAGTTGTTCATGTGGCATCTACACCAATTGAAGTGGAAGCTGATGATAGTGATCATGATGCTTTGGACCAAGTCACTACCAAACCTCGTAGGTCGACAAGGACGCGTACTACTTCAGAGTGGTACCCAATCCTGTCTTAGAGGTCATGTTGCTAGAAAACAATGAACCTACGAGCTATGGAGAAGCGATGGTGGGCCCCGATTCCGACGAAAGGCTCGAGGCCATAAAATCCGAGAGAGGATCCATGACTTTGGAAGAAATACTTGATGGTCGTAAGGCCGTTGGGTACAGATGGATTTTAAAAGGAAGACAGACAATGATGGTAAGTACCACCATTAAGAAAGCTTGACTTGTCGTTAAGATGTTTTTCGACAAGTTCAAGGAGTTGACTACGATGAGACTTTCTCACTCGTAGCGGTGCTAAGAGTCTGTTGGAATTATATTAGCAATTACTGCATGATTTACGAAATCTTGCAGATAGGATGTCAAAACATTGTTTCCTCGATGATATCCTTGAGGAAAGGTTGTATGTGATACAACCAGAAGGTTTTGTCAATCCTGAATAACGCTAACAAATATGCAAAGCTCCAGCAATCCTTCTAAGGACTGGAGTAAGCATCTCGGAGTTGGAATGTACGCTTTGATGAGATGATCAAAGATTTTGGGTTTATACAAAGTTTATGAGAAACTTGTATTTCCAAAGAAGTGAGTGGGAGCACTATAGAATTTCTTATGAGTATATGTTCTTGACATATTGTTGATCAGAAATGATGTAGAATTTTTGGAAAGCATATAGGGTTATTTGAAAAGTGTTTTTCAATAGAAAACCTGGAATAAGCTGCTTGAACATTGAGCATCAAGATCTATGAGGATAGATCAAAAACGCTAAATGGTACTTTCAAATGAGCACATACCTTGACATGATCTTGAAGGCGTTCAAGATGGATTAGTCAAAGAAGGAGTTCTTGCCTGAGTTGTAAGGTATGAAGTTAAGAGTTAAAGCTCGACCATGGCAGAAGAGAGAGAAAGGATGAAGGTCGTCCCCTATGCTTCAGACGTAGGCTCTATAGTATGCTATGCTGTGTACCGCACCGGAAGTGTGCCTTGCCATGAGTCAGTCAAGGGGTACAAGAATGATCCAGGAATGGATCATTGGACAACGGTCAAAATTGTCCTTGGAATAAATAAAGGACATGTTTCTCGATTATAGAGGTAATAAAGAGTTCGGCGTAAAGGGTTACGTCGATGCAAGCTTTAACACCTATCCGAATGACTCTGAGTAGCAAACCGGATACATATAGTGGAGCAACCATTTGGAATAGCTTCAAGTGGAGCGTGGAAGCAGCATTTACAATATGACGTAGAGATTTGCGAAGTGCACAAGGATCTGAATGTTGCAGACCCGTTGACTAAAACCTCTCTCACAAGCAAAACATGATCAAACCCCAGAACTCATTGAGTCTTAATCACATGATGATGTGAACTAGTTTAGTGACACTAGTAAACTCTTTGGATGTTGGTCACATGGCGATGTGACCTGTGAGTGTTAATCACATGGCGATGTGAACTAGCTTGTTGACTCTAGTGCAAGTGGGAGACTGTTGGAAATATGCCCTAGAGGCAATAATAAATTAGTTATTATTATTATATTTCCTTGTTCATGATAATCGTTTATTACCCATGCTATAATTGTATTGATAGGAAACTCAGATACATGTGTGGGTACATAGACAACACCATGTCCCTAGTAAGCCTCTAGTTGACTAGCTCGTTGATCAAAAGATGGTTACGGTTTCCTGACCATGGACATTGGATGTCATTGATAACGGGATCACATCATTAGGAGAATGATGTGATGGACAAGACCCAATCCTAATCCTAGCACAAAGATCGTAGTTCGTATGCTAAAGCTTTTTCTAATGTCAAGTATCATTTCCTTAGACCATGAGATTGTGCAACTCCCGGATACCGTAGGAATGCTTTGGGTGCACCAAACGTCACAACGTAACTGGGTGGCTATAAAGGTGCACTACGGGTATCTCCGAAAGTGTCTATTGGGTTGGCACGAATCAAGACTGGGATTTGTCACTCCGTGTAAATGGAGAGGTATCTCTGGGCCCACTCGGTAGGACATCATCATAATGTGCACAATGTGACCAAGGGGTTGATCACGGGATGATGTGTTATGGAACGAGTAAAGAGACTTGCCGGTAACGAGATTGAACAAGGTATCGGGATACCGATGATCGAATCTCGGGCAAGTATAATACCGCTAGACAAAGGGAATTGTATACGGGATTGATCGAATCCTCGACATCATGGTTCATCCGATGAGATCATCGTGGAACATGTGGGAGCCAACATGGGTATCTAGATCCCGCCGTTGGTTATTGACCGGAGAATGTCTCGGTCATGTCTGCATGATTCCCGAACCCGTAGGGTCTACACACTTCAGGTTCGATGACGCTAGGGTTATAAAGGAAGTTTGTATGTGGTTACCGAATGTTGTTCGGAGTCCCAGATGAGATCCCGGACGTCATGAGGAGTTCCGGAATGGTCCGGAGGTAAATATTTATATATGGGAAGTCATGTTTTGGTCATCGGAAAAGTTTCGGGTTTTATCGGTAACGTACCGGGACCACCGGGAGGGTCCCGGGGATCCACCAAGTGGGGCCACCATCCCCGGAGGGCTGCATGGGCCAAGTGTGGGAGGGGACCAGCCCCAGGTGGGCTGGTGCGCCCCCCCCCCCCCACAAGGGCCCAAGGCGCCTAGGGTTTGGGGAGGGGGCGCCTCTACCTAACTTGGGGGCAAGTTTCCCCCTCTCCCCCCTTGGCTGCCCCCCTAGATGGGATCTAGGGCTGGCCGCTGCCCCTAGGGGTGGAAACCTAGGTGGGGGCGCAGTCCCCTCTCCCCCTATATATAGTGGAGGCAAAGGAGCAGCCCAACACACGAAGTTCTTTTCATGTTGGCGCAGTCCTACCTCTCTTTCTCCTCCTCTCCCGCGGTGCTTGGCGAAGCCCTGCAGGATTGCCACGCTCCTCCACCACCACCACGCCGTTGTGCTTCTGCTAGATGGAGTCTTCCCCAACCTCTCCCTCTCTCCTTGCTAGATCAAGGCATGGGAGACGTCACCGGGTTGTACGTGTGTTGAACGCGGAGGTGCCGTCCATTCGGCACTAGGATCTCCGGTGATTTGGATCACGACGAGTACGTCTCCTTCAACCCCGTTCTCTTGAACGCTTCCGCTTAGCGATCTACAAGGGTATGTAGATGCACTCTCCTTCCCCTCATTGCTGGTTTCTCCATAGATAGATCTTGGTGACACGTAGGAAAATTTTGAATTTCTGCTACGTTCCCCAACAGTGGCATCATGAGCTAGATCTATTGCGTAGATTCTTTGCACGAGTAGAACACAAAGTAGTTGTGGGCGTTGATTTTGTTTAATATGCTTACCGTTACTAGTCCAATTTTGTTTCGATGGTATTGTGGGATGAAGCGGCCCGGACCGACCTTACACGTACTCTTACGTGAGACAGATTCCACCGACTGACATGCACTTGGTGTATAAGGTGGCTAGCGGGTGCCAGTCTCTCCCACTTTAGTCGGAACAGATTCGATGAAAAGGGTCCTTATGAAGGGTAAATAGAAATTGGCATATCACGTTGTGGTTTTGCGTAGGTAAGAAACGTTCTTGCTAGAAACCCATAGCAGCCACGTAAAACATGCAAACAACAATTAAAGGACGTCTAACTTGTTTTTGCAGGGTATGCTATGTGATGTTATATGGCCAAGAAGAATGTGATGAATGATATGTGATGTATGAGATTGATCATGTTCTTGTAATAGGAATCACGACTTGCATGTCGATGAGTATGACAACCGGCAGGAGCCATAGGAGTTGTCTTAATTTATTGTATGACCTGCGTGTCATTAAACAACGCCATGTAATTACTTTACTTTATTGCTAAGTTGTAACCATAGTAGTAGAAGTAATAGTTGGGGAGACAACTTCATGAAGACACGATGATGGAGATCATGATAATGGAGATCATGGTGTCATGCCGGTGACGATGATGATCATGGATCCCCGAAGATGGAGATCAAAAGGAGCAAAATGATATTGGCCATATCATGTCACTTTTTGATTGCATGTGATGTTTATCATGTTTATGCATCTTATTTGCTTAGAACGGCGGTAGTAAATAAGATGATCCCTCATTAAAATTTCAAGAAAGTGTTCCCCCTAACTGTGCACCGTTGCGAAAGTTCGTCGTTTCGAAGCACCACGTGATGATCGGGTGTGATAGATTCTAACGTTCACATACAACGGGTGTAAGCCAGATTTACACACGCAAAACACTTAGGTTAACTTGACGTGCCTAGCATGTACAGACATGGCTTCGGAACACAAGAGACCGAAAGGTCGAGCATGAGTCATATGGTAGATACGATCAACATGAATATGTTCACCGATGATGACTAGTCCGTCTCACGTAATGATCGGGCACGGCCTAGTTGACTCGGATCATGTAATCACTTAGATGACTAGAGGGATGTCTATCTGAGTGGGAGTTCATTAGATGAACTTAATTATCCTGAACATAGTCAAAAGCCCTTTGCAAATTATGTCATAGCTTGTGCTTAGTTCTACTATTTTAGATATGTTCCTAGAGAAAATATAGTTGAAAGTTGACAGTAGCAATTATGCGGACAGTAGAAGGCTTATGTCCTTAATGCACCGCTCGGTGTGTTGGACCTCGAACGTGGTCTGTGGATGTTGCGAACATCTGACATGCGCGTTTTGATGACTACATGATAGTTCGGTAATGTTAAATGGTTTTGATTTGACGCACCGAAGACATTTTTTGAAATGTCGCGGAACATATGAGATGTTTCGAGGGCTGAAATTGGGATTTTAGGCTCGTGCCCACGTCAAGAGGTATAAGACCTCCGATGATTTTCTTAGCCTGCAAACTAAGGGAGAAAAGCTCAATCGTTGAGCTTGTGCTCAGATTGTCTGAGTACAACAATCACTTGAATCGAGTGGCAGTTGATCTTCCAGATGAGATAGTGATGTTTCTCCAAAGTCATTGCCACCAAGCTGCTAGAGCTTCGTGATGAACTATAACATATCAGGGATAGTTATGATGATCCTTGAAGTGTTCGCGATGTTTGACACCACGAAAGTAGAAGTCAAGAAGGAGCATCAATTGTTGATGGTTAGTAAAACCATTAGTTTCAAAAAGGGCAAGGGCAAGAAGGGATACTTCATGAAACGGCAAAACAGTTGCTGCTCTAGTGAAAACCCAAGGTTGAACCCAAACCCGAGACTAAGTGCTTCTGTAATAAGGGGAACAGTCACTGGAGCAGAATTACCCTAGATACTTGGTAGATGAGAAGGCTGGCAAGGTCGATAGAACTATGTTAGATATACATTGAATTAAATGTGTACTTTACTAGTACTCCTAGTAGCACCAGGGAATTAGATACCGGTTCGGTTGCTAAGTGTTAGTAACTCGAAATAAAAGGCTACGGAATAAACGAAGACTAGCTAAAGGTGAGCTGACGATATGTGTTGGAAATGTTTCCAAGGTTGATGTGATCAAGCATCGCACGCTCCCTCTACCATCGAGATTGGTGCTAAACCTGAATAGTGTTATTTGGTGTTTGCGTTGAGCATAGACATGATTGGATTATGTCTATCGCAATGCGGTTATTCATTTAAGGAGAATAATGGTTACTCTATTTATTGAATAATACATTCAATGGTCTTACACCTAGAAGAATGGTTTATTGAATCTCGATCATAGTGATACATATTTTCATGCCAAAAGATATAAGATAGTAATGATAGTACCACTTACTTGTGGCACTGCCACATAAGTCATATTGGTATAAAACGCATGAAGAAGCTCCATGTTGATGGATCTTTGGACTCACTCAGTTTTTGAAAAGTTTGAGACATGCGAACCATGTCTATTGGTGTATACGCATGAAGAAACTCCATGCAGATGGATCGTTTGGACTCACTTGATTTTGAATCATTTGAGATATGCAAATCATACCACATGGGCAAGATGACTGAAGAAACTCCATGTCTGCATGATTCCCGAACCCGTAGGGTCTACACACTTAAGGTTCGATGACGCTAGGGTTATAAAGGAAGTTTGTATGTGGTTACCGTATGTTGTTCGGAGTCCCGGATGAGATCTCGGACATCATGAGGAGTTCTGGAATGGTCCGGAGGTAAAGATTTATATATGGGAAGTCATGTTTTGGTCACCGGAAAAGTTTCGAGTTTTATCGATAATGTACCGGGACCACCGGGAGGGTCCCGGGGGTCCACCAAGTGGGGCCACCATCCCCGAAGGACTGCATGCGCCAAGTGTGGGAGGGGACCAGCCCCAGGTGGGCTGGTGCCCCCCCCACAAGGGCCCAAGGCGCCTAGGGTTTGGGGAGGGGGCGCCTCCACCTGACTTGGGGGGCAAGTTACCCCCTCTCCCCCCCCTTGGCCGCCCCCCTAGATGGGATCTAGGGCTGGCCGCTGCCCCTAGGGGTGGATACCTAGGTGGGGGCGCAGTCCGCTCTCCCCCTATATATAGTGGAGGCAAAGGAGCAGCCCAACACACGAAGTTCTTTTCCTGTTGGCGCAGCCCTACCTCTCTTTCTCCTCCTCTCCCGCGGTGCTTGGCGAAGCCCTGCAGGATTGCCACGCTCCTCCACCACCACCACGCCGTTGTGCTGCTGCTGGATGGAGTCTTCCCCAACCTCTCCCTCTCTCCTTGCTGGATCAAGGCATGGGAGACGTCACTGGGCTGTACGTGTGTTGAACACGGAGGTGCCGTCCGTTCGGCACTAGGATCTCCGGTGATTTGGATCACGACGAGTACGACTCCTTTAGCCCCGTTCTCTTGAACGCTTCCGCTTAGCGATCTACAAGGGTATGTAGATGCACTCTCCTTCCCCTCGTTTCTGGTTTCTCCATAGATAGATCTTGGTGACACATACGAAAATTTTGAATTTCTGCTACGTTCCCCAATACTTGGAGGAGCACCTTGCCATTTGCTAGTTACGCCAGTTAAGCATGCTCGGTTTACCTGCTCCTGCCTTTCCTTAACAAATTCTAGTGAATTGTGCTATCTACTTTTACCATGCAATCTGTTGCTCTAGTGTATATGTTATATATGTCGTGCAATGTGGTGCTCACTTATTAACTGTTTGGTTAATTAGTTGTCGTGTTCAGTTAACTATTTGGTTCAATTCTGGAAATGTGATGTTCAAATCTTGGGGGTGCAATTTTGTATTGTCTTCCATGTGAGAAATAAATCAAATTTTTCTTTACAAAATACATGAGAAACAATCCAATTGCTATATTTCCAAGTTGTCAAGCATGCTTGGTTTGGTTAACTATTCGATCTTCTAGTATGTTATACATTGTGCAATGTGGTGCTCGGTTAACATTTGGTTCATTTGTTGTGGTGTTTAGTTAACTGTTTGGTTCCATTCTGTAATGCGATGTTCAATTGTTGTGGGTGCATTCTATTATTGTATACCATGTGAGAAATAAATTGAATTTGGCTATACTAAATACATGAGAAACAAATACAATTACTATATTTCCAGGTTGTTAAGCATGCTTGTGTAACGCCCTCGATGCGGTTATAGCTCCCACGTGTCGAGGCACGACTTAGAGGCATAACCGCATTGAAAGCAATGTCGCAAGTCAGGCAATCATTACAACATCCCATGTAAAATATAATAAAAGGGGAAGATAGCATAGTTGGCTTACACTCGCCACGTCACATCAGAGTGCATAAATAACATCCATCAAACAAACACTCATGGCCCGACTACGGCGCCAAAATAGAAAAGAACCCAACATGCGACAAGGTCCTGAATCGATAACCCCAACCAGGCACCACTACTGATCATCGGGAAAGGAAACATAATAACGCTGAGAGTCCTCGTCGAACTCCCACTTGAGCTCGTACTCGTCACCTGGAGCGAAATCACCTGGACCTGCATCTGGAGTTATAGTATCTGTGAGCCACAGGGACTCAGCAATCTTGCACCCTCGCGATCAAAACTATTTTAGCTCATAGGAATGGATAAGGCAAATATATGTGGAGCTGCAGCAAGCGGCTAGCATATGTGGTGGCTACAATCGCAAAAGAGAGCGAGAAGAGAAGGCAAAGCACGGTCGATACAAGTATGATCAAGAAGTGATCCTATAGCAACCTACGTCAAGCATAACTCCAACACCGTGTTCACTTCCCGGACTCCGCCGAGAAGAGACCATCACGGTTACACACGCGGTTGATGTATTTTAAATAAGTTTAGTTCAAGTAATCTACAACCGGACATTAACAAATTCCCATCTGCCCATAACCGCGGGCACGGCTTTCGAAAGTTCAATCCCTGTAGGGGAGTCCCAACTTAGCCCATGACAAGCTCTCACGGTCAACGAAGGAATAGACCTCCACCCGAGACATTCCGATCAGACTCGGTATCCCGGTACAACAAGACATTTCGACAGGGTAAAACTAAACCAGCAACACCGCCCGAATGTGCCGACAAATCCCGATAGGAGCTGCACATATCTCTTTCTCAGGGCACACTCAGATTGTCCTAGGTACGGGTAGGCCAGCCCAGAGTTGCCCCTGGTAGCCACCGGTAGCTGACAGGTGGACCAACACTCAGAGGAGCACTGGCCCGGGGGGGTAAAATAACGATGACCCTTGAGTCTGCAGAACCCAAGGGAAAAAAAGGCTAGGTGGCAAATGGTAAAACCAATGTTGGGCATTGCTGGAAGAGCTTTACTTAAGACGAACTGTCAAGGGGTTCCCATAATAGCCCAACCGTGTAAGGAACGCAAAAATCCGGGAACATAACACCGATATGACAGAAACTAGGGCGGCAAGAGTGGAACAAAACACTAGGCATAAGGCCGAGCCTTCCACCCTTTACCAAGTATATAGATGCATTATTTAAGTAAGGTATATTGTGATATCCCAACAAGTAAATAAAAGTTCCAACAAGGAACGGCTCCAATCTTCCACCTGCAACTAACAACGCTATAAGAAGGGCTGAGCAAAGCGGTAACACAGCCAATCAACGGTTTGCTAGGACAATGGTGGGTTAGGGGATCACATGGCAATTGGGAGGCTGACAAGCAAAAGGTAGGCATCGTAGCAGTGGCAAAGCAAAAGAGCGAGCAAACTAGCATAGCAAAGATAGTAGTGATTTCGAGGGTATGATCATCTTGCCTGCACAGTTGTCAGAGTTGACTGGATCCTCGCAAGCAAACTCAACGGGCTCCTCGGTAGCGGACTCGTCTCCCGGCTCTACCCAACAAGACAAACAAGCAACAAGGATACAATCAACCACGGCAAGACCAAGCAATATGATGAAATGACGATATGCTATGCGAGATGCGATGCGGGATGCAAAATGCAAGATATGACAGGAAAAGCATGAACCTGGCATCAACTTGGAAAACCAAGTGTGCCACTGGATAGAGGGGATGAAATCGCTTGAAAACGATATAAAGATCATTGGAATCGGAGCTACGGTTTGGAAATGGCGAGCGTTTTAAGATATGACACCGATATGTGATTTACAGCAAGTAGGCATCTAAATGCTACGAAATGAACATGCTACAGCCACCAAACATGAAAACAAAATACATGGCAGTGATGTACACAAGATGGTTGACAAAACACTAGCACTGAGCCATAGGCAAATTCATCCATTAAGAGGTTCAAACAAGCATGGCTAAAACGCAAATGCAAAACAGATTTCAGACTTAGTGAAATTAACACTAGTCTGAAATTTCAGATCACGATGCTCTCTTCGGAGCAGCAAAACAACATGATAGAAAACCTGAACATGACAAGTAAGAACATGGCATGGAGCTACTCAACAAGCTTAAAAAAACACCCAAAGTGACCTGGGGCCAAAAGGGTTCACAAAATACTCTACCGAGCTCACGAACATAGCTCGAACACAATCAGTTTTCAGACTTAGTGAAAACTGAGACACGCTGAAATATAACTCACGAAGGCATGTAAACGAGCTCGATGCACTCACTACGGTGCAAGTCATGGCAAGGAAAGCATATAACCAGCAAGAAGGCACAAAGTGCTAGCTACACATGGCAAGAACGAAGGCATAGCATGCATGGAACACTAACGGTAGCATCGGCAAAATCGCAAACAAGTTGACGATCTGCCCAGATTAACAACGAAGCAAAAGTTGAGCTCGATTGAGTCAACCTAGAGCACTCCACATATGCAAACAAAGACATGGATGGATAGATCATAACATAAATATCAAAACTCCCTTACTGATCATCCTCAAAAGAGGCACGGATCACTAGGAAACAAGCTGGACATATAGCATCACGAACTAAAATATCCCAGACTTAGTGAAAATCACTAAGTCTCTGAAATCAGCAATCTCAGGTACCTCTCTTCGCAAGCTTGCACAAGACAACACACACATCCTAAAAATGCATGGGTGGCACCACTGGAAAGAAGACAAAATGCTTAACAATTCATCCCAAACGGGCACAGGCATATCATGCACGAATTAAACATGGCAAAAATGACAAAAGTGCATGATGAACTAATGGATCTGCAATTTAACTCACGAAGCCTCCTTCTAACAGCATTTTGGGCAACAAGATGACCTCAAATGCAAATCATGCAATGGAATGAAATGATGTACATGTCTAGGCGAAGATTTTGATATATCATACGCCCAAAACGGAGCTAGGGTTGCGGAGATACGAGCAGTCAAAGTTAGCACGAAAAAAAATAAGGGGGAGAGGGAAAGTCAACCGGATCTAGGGTTTCCAGATCTGGCGGCTACTGTAGCAGCACTGTAGCACCCGCGCGAGTTCGCCGGAGACGGCTCGCCGGAGCCGGTGGAGGCGGCCGGAGCAGCGGGGAGAGGCCGGGGCGGCACCGGGAAGGTCGGGGGAGGCCGGTGGCGGCGCCCGGCG
>NC_041381.1:387194539-387203918 GCF_002162155.2 Triticum dicoccoides
CGGCTGGGGCGGACGTGTCCGTCGGTGCGGGGAGATGTTCTGGGTTTTTTTTTTTGAGGAGGACGGGGAGGAAGACGAGATCCGAAATGGGGGGTGTTTAAATAGGCATAGAGGGAGCTAGGAGAGTCCAAATGAGGTGCGGTTTTCGCCCACACGATCGTGATCGAACGCTCTAGGACATGGAGCAGAGTTTGGTGGGTTTTGGGCCAAATTTGGGGGGTGTTGGGCTGCAACACACACGAGGCCTTTCCGGTCCCTCGGTTAACCGTTGGAGTATCAAACAAAGTCCAGATGACCCGAAACTTGACAGGCGGTCTACCGGTAGTAAACCAAGGCCGCTTGGCAAGTCTTGGTCCAATCCGGAAATGTTTAAACCCCACACACGAAAGAAGACTAGAAATGACCACCGGAGGAGAACGAAGCGCCGGAATGCAAAACGGACAACGGGGAAAATGCTCGAATGCATGAGATGAACAAGTATGCAAATGCAATGCACGTGATGACATGATAAGAGATGCACGAAAAAGAAAAACAACACACGGAGACAAAAACCCAAACCCGAAAAATAAATATAACTTAGCGTCGGAGACGGCAAGAGTTGGATACAAATATGGAAAGTATATCTGGGGTGTTACAACACTCCACCACTACGAAAAGATCTCGTCCCGAGATCTAGGACTAAAAGAACTCCGGGTACTCAGAACGGAGGTGATCCTCGCGTTCCCAGGTGGCTTCACGGTCGGAATGGTGAGACCACTTAACTTTGAGAAATTTGATTGACTTGTTGCGAGTCTTGCGTTCAGTCTCTTCAAGAATAGCAACTGGGTGCTCACGATAAGAGAGATCTTCTTGGAGCTCAATGTCCTCGAAGTTGATGGTGCGGTCAGGAGTCTTGAAGCACTTTCGAAGCTGAGAGACATGGAACACATCATGAACATTTGCAAAGTTTGAAGGAAGCTCGAGTTGATAGGCGAGGTCGCCTCTCTTGCTGACAATCTTGAAAGGTCCCACGTATCTAGGGGCAAGCTTCCCTTTGATACCGAAGCGACGAGTACCTTTCATAGGAGAGACGCGGAGGTAAACATGATCTCCAATCTCGAAAGTCAAATCACGGTGCTTACTATCATAGTAGCTCTTCTGGTGGGATTGAGCTGCTTTGAGGTTATCACGAATGACTTTGCACATTTCTTCTGCTTCTGTGATTAAGTCATTACCCAGCAGCTGACGTTCACCGGTTTCAGACCAGTTGAGAGGGGTACGGCACTTCCTGCCATATAGAATTTCAAAGGGGGCCTTGCCCGAACTTGCTTGAAAGCTGTTGTTGTATGAGAATTCAGCATAAGGAAGACAATCCTCCCACTTCATGCCGAAAGAAATCACACAAGCCCTGAGCATGTCTTCAAGAATCTGATTGACACGCTCGACTTGACCGCTCGTTTGAGGATGGAAAGCTGTGCTGAAGCGGATGTTTGTGCGCATGGCCTTCTGAAAAGAATCCCAAAACTTGGAGGTAAAGATGCTGCCACGGTCTGAAAATATCACTTGAGGAATACCGTGCAGAGAGACAATGCGAGAGGTATAGAGTTCCGCCAATTGAGCTGCAGTGATCGACTCTTTGATAGGCAGAAAGTGAGCCACTTTGGTGAGCTTGTCGATGACAACAAATATAGCATCATTGCCACGCTTGGACTTTAGAAACCCAGTCACGAAGTCCATTTCAATGTGGTCAAACTTCCATTCTGGAATGGCAAGAGGTTGGAGGAGACCTGCTGGCCTTTGGTGTTCTGCCTTCACTCTTCTGCAGACATCACACTCGTTCACGAATTGAGCGATCTCGCGCTTCATTCGAGTCCACCAATAAGTTTGCTTGAGATCCTGGTACATCTTCGTACTACCAGGGTGGATGGAGAGGAGAGAGTTGTGAGCCTCGTTCATGATCACCTTACGAAGTTCACCTTTGGGCACAACAATTCGATCCTCGAAGAAGAGAGTGTCCTTGTCATCAAGTCGGTAGCACTTGTACTTGGACTGACTCTTTGCAATACCAATCTTCACCTTTTTCACCATAGCATCAAGAAGTTGGGCTTGGCGAATCTGGTCTTCTAAGGTAGGAGAAACTTGAAGGTTGGCGAGGAAACCTTGAGGAACAACTTGCAGATTAAGTTTGCGGAAAGCTTCACAAAGCTCGGGTTGATAAGGCTTGAGAATCAGACTGTTGCAATATGCGTTCCTGCTCAAAGCGTCAGCAATCACATTAGCCTTGCCTGGAGTATACTCGATACTCGGATTGTACTCTTGAATCATTTCGACCCATCGAGTCTGCCTGAGGTTGAGATTAGGCTGAGTGAAGATGTACTTGAGACTCTTGTGATCAGTGAAAATATCCACTTTCCTTCCCAATAGAAGATGTCTCCAAGTCAACAAAGCATGCACAACTGCCGCCAACTCGAGATCATGAGTGGGGTAGTTCTTCTCATTAGGTTTCAACTGGCGAGAGGTGTAAGCGACAACTTTCTTCTCTTGCATCAGTACAGCACCGAGACCTTGGAGAGAGGCATCACAAAAGACCTCGTACGGCTTGGTTTCGTCAGGCGGAGTCAGAACTGGAGCAGTGATCAATTTCTCTTTCAAAGTGTTGAAAGCCATATCACACTCCGGAGACCAAACGTACTTGACGTGCTTCTGAAGAAGATTTGAGAGAGGCTTGGCGATCTTAGAAAAGTTTTCAACGAATCTTCTGCAATAGCTTGCGAGACCGAGGAAACTGCGGAGTTGCTTCACGTTCTGAGGAGGTTCCCAATTCACAATTGCAGACACCTTCTCAGGATTCACGGAAATGCCCTTGGCAGAGATGATATGACCAAGATAAAGAACCTCATCGAGCCAAAATTCACACTTGGAGAACTTGGCGTAGAACTGATGTTCTCTGAGCTTGTCAAGAACCAAACGCAAGTGCTTAGCATGATCTTCCTTGTTCTTCGAGAAAACCAGAATGTCGTCGAGATAGACCAAAATGAATTCATTGGTGTAGGGGTTGAAGATGAAGTTCATCATGCGAGAGAACGTCGGAGGAGCGTTTGTGAGGCCAAAAGACATGACGGTGTATTCATATGAACCAAAGCTTGTTCTGAACGCCGTCTTGGGAATATCTTGCTCACGAATACGAATCTGATGATAACCCATACGGAGATCAAGCTTGGAGAATACTTGAGCACCCTTGAGTTGTTCGAACAGCTCATTGATGTTGGGAAGTGGGTATTTGTTCTTGATGGTCTTCTTGTTTACTGGACGGTAATCCACACAAAGTCGACTCGATCCATCCTTCTTCTTCACAAAAAGAACACCACAACCCCACGGAGAAGTACTAGGCCGAATGAGACCCAATCTTTCTTGCTCATCGAGTTGTTTCTTCAGCTCCTTCAACTCTTCAGGTCCGAGCTTGTAAGGACGTTTGCACACAGGTTCCGTGCCAGGCTCAAGTTCAATAACGAATTCAACTGGCCGGTGCGGAGGCATTCCTGGGAGCTCTTCTGGAAAGACGTCTTGATACTCACAAACAACCGGAATCTGCGAAATAGCATCCAATTCACCCTTCTCATTGAGAGAAAACAACCGGATGGTATTATCCCGAGCGGCAAAGACAATGACATCCTCAGACGAATGAGTCAGTTGAATCTGCCTGGCTGCACAATCAAGCTGAGCTTTATGCTTAGAGAGCCAGTCCATCCCGAGAATAAGATCGATATCCGAGTTGCCAAGAACCGTAGGAGAAGCCAAGAACTTGTAGTCACCCATAGTGATAGAAACATCCGGAACGATGGAGTTAGCCTGCATGCGCTTGCCGGGAGAGACAACTTCTAAAGGACTAGGCAAAACTTGTGAGACCAATTCATGCCTATTTGTAAACGGTCTCGAGATGAAGCAATGCGATGCACCAGTGTCAAAAAGAACTTTTGCAGGAATATCATTAACAGGAAGGTTACCCATGATCACATCTGACGAGTCCTCTGCCTGAGCTGCATTCATCAAGTTGACCTTGGCGGACTTGGGGTTATGCTTGACCACAGCTGTACTTGCTGATCTGACAGGAGGAGGAGGAGGAAGACGCCTCTGGTTGGTACACTTGTTGGCATAGTGACCCTTCTGTTGGCACTTGTTGCACGTGACCTCTGAAAGCGGACGGTGATACGGAGCACTCGATCTTGGCGCTTGAGACGAAGACTTGTTCTGAAAGCCTGGGTTGGGTGGGTGGGAGAAACCACTGCCACCTTTGCTCTTCTGTTGATACGGCTGACGGAACGGAGGAGGAGGAAGCCAATACTTCTGCTGCTTGACCACTTGAGTAGAGGAAGACGGAGTAACATCTCTGGAACGCTTCCTGGAAGCATCACACCTCATCTGAGCAGCCTCTTGCTTCAGTGCCATGTTGTAGAACTCATCGTATCTCAACGGCTCAAAGAGGACAAGAGCGAGCTGAATTTCCTCACGAAGACCACCCCTGAACTGATAGATCATGCTCTTCTCATCAGGAACATCCTGCTTGGCAAAACGGGCGAGCTTCTGGAACAACTTGTTGTAGTCATAGACAGACAAAGAGCCTTGCTTCAGATTGCGGAATTCCTGACGCTTACTCTCAACAACACTTTGAGGGATGTGATGAGCGCGGAAATCTTGACGAAAATCATTCCAAGTGATAACACGTCCACCTCTGGAATCCTTGTACTGCTGGAACCACTCTGCAGCCTGATCTTTGAGCTGGAAAGAAGCGAACTTGACGAAATCTTCAGGCCTGACGTTGCTACATTCAAAATGCTTGCCCAGATCCACTAGCCAATCGTCAGCATCGGTAGCCTCAACACAACCGTTGAACGTCTTTGGGCCATTTGCGAGGAACTGGTTCAGTGTAGCAAAGTGGTGCTGATTATTGCCTTGATTCCCTTGACTGCCTTGATTGCGCTCTTGGAGAATTTGCATGATCAACTGTGTGTTTGCATTAGTAGCGGCCATCACAGCTTGCCATGCTTCCGGAGGAGGCGGAGGTGGAGGCGGATCAGGATTCGAAGTCGTGCGCGTTGGAGGAGCCATCCTGAACAGGTTGACCACCATTAGCACACTGATAGACAACAATATAGAAGCTGAATCCAACGGAATGAAAATTGCAACATATAGTCTTCACATCCGAACAGAATGAACGAATGCATTTCTCTTGAAGTGGTCACATATCCATAAATTGAGAAGCCATGGAGAATTAAGGTAGAGAAATAAATCAACAAGGTACGGATCAAGAACGAATAATCGGTAAGAAATCCCAATCTCAAACCAATATCCGTGGAAGAAGAACTAGAGCTACTAGAATTCCCACCTATGAAATTCCCGAACCTTTCTGGTTATGCAATCAGGTGTTGGGGATACAGGGGAAGCACAATATCTCACCCAAACTAGCAAATCCTACATCCAGCTGTATCCATCCTTCAACACATAACCAAGAAACCTTCGGAAACCATCTACCTCAACCTTCGAAAAGCATCCGTTATACAAGTTATGGCGATACTCCCGAACTCCCGCCCCAGTACTGGGTGGTGTCGAGGTTATCTCACCAACGAACTGTATAAAAGAGATTTTCGATGTCGGCGAACATATCTCAAGTATACCAGAATTGCAACGATAAAATTGTGACGACAACACCTTGGAGCTCAACTCCCCGGGACACTGCCACAACCCCTAAAGACAGGAGGCACCAAGAACAATGTTCTCGTCACAAAACCATCGGAACAAAACCAAGATACTCGCGTGATCCTAAAAAAAATTTTAGTGAAATTTGAGAAGAGAAGAGTCAAAACTCTACGTCAGGATGCCTTACCAGAGCGATGAGGAGACTGGGAAGTAAAAGAATTCCTAAGCTCTCCGATATATAATTCCTAAGGACTCAAAACATTTTTCTAGACACAACTCGGCTGCTAAAAACGATCAAGCAATGGGGGCTCCTAAGGTCGGGGATGGCTCTGATTACCAACTTGTAACGCCCTCGATGCGGTTATAGCTCCCACGTGTCGAGGCACGACCTAGAGGCATAACCGCATTGAAAGCAATGTTGCAAGTCAGGCAATCATTACAACATCCCATGTAAAATATAATAAAAGGGGAAGATAGCATAGTTGGCTTACACTCGCCACGTCACATCAGAGTGCATAAATAACATCCATCAAACAAACACTCATGGCCCGACTACGGTGCCAAAATAGAAAAGAACCCAACATGCGACAAGGTCCTGAATCGATAACCCCAACCAGGCACCACTACTGATCATCGGGAAAGGAAACATAATAACGCTGAGAGTCCTCGTCGAACTCCCACTTGAGCTCGTACTCGTCACCTGGAGCGAAATCACCTGGACCTGCATCTGGAGTTATAGTATCTGTGAGCCACAGGGACTCAGCAATCTCGCACCCACGCGATCAAAACTATTTTAGCTCATAGGAATGGATAAGGCAAATATATGTGGAGCTGCAGCAAGCGACTAGCATATGTGGTGGCTACAATCGCAAAAGAGAGCGAGAAGAGAAGGCAAAGCACGGTCGATACAAGTATGATCAAGAAGTGATCCTATAGCAACCTACGTCAAGCATAACTCCAACACCGTGTTCACTTCCCGGACTCCGCCGAGAAGAGACCATCACGGTTACACACGCGGTTGATGTATTTTAAATAAGTTTAGTTCAAGTAATCTACAACCGGACATTAACAAATTCCCATCTGCCCATAACCGCGGGCACGACTTTCGAAAGTTCAATCCCTGCAGGGGAGTCCCAACTTAGCCCATGACAAGCTCTCACGGTCAACGAAGGAATAGACCTCCACCCGAGACATTCCGATCAGACTCGGTATCCCGGTACAACAAGACATTTCGACAGGGTAAAACTAAACCAGCAACACCGCCCGAATGTGCCGACAAATCCCGATAGGAGCTGCACATATCTCTTTCTCAGGGCACACTCAGATTGTCCTAGGTACGGGTAGGCCAGCCCAGAGTTGCCCCTGGTAGCCACCGGTAGCTGACAGGTGGACCAACACTCAGAGGAGCACTGGCCCGGGGGGTAAAATAACGATGACCCTTGAGTCTGCAGAACCCAAGGGAAAAAAAGGCTAGGTGGCAAATGGTAAAACCAATGTTGGGCATTGCTGGAAGAGCTTTACTTAAGACGAACTGTCAAGGGGTTCCCATAATAGCCCAACCGTGTAAGGAACGCAAAAATCCGGGAACATAACACCGATATGACGGAAACTAGGGCGGCAAGAGTGGAACAAAACACCAGGCATAAGGCCGAGCCTTCCACCCTTTACCAAGTATATAGATGCATTAATTAAGTAAGGTATATTGTGATATCTCAACAAGTAAATAAAAGTTCCAACAAGGAACGGCTCCAATCTTCCACCTGCAACTAACAACGCTATAAGAAGGGCTGAGCAAAGCGGTAACATAGCCAATCAACGGTTTGCTAGGACAATGGTGGGTTAGGGGATCACATGGCAATTGGGAGGCTGACAAGCAAAAGGTAGGCATCGTAGCAGTGGCACAGCAAAAGAGCGAGCAAACTAGCATAGCAAAGATAGTAGTGATTTCGAGGGTATGATCATCTTGCCTACACAGTTGTCAGAGTTGACTGGATCCTCGCAAGCAAACTCAACGGGCTCCTCGGTAGCGAACTCGTCTCCCGGCTCTACCCAACAAGACAAACAAGCAACAAGGATACAATCAACCACGGCAAGACCAAGCAATATGATGAAATGACGATATGCTATGCGGGATGCGATGCGGGATGCAAAATGCAAGATATGACAGGAAAAGCATGAACCTGGCATCAACTTGGAAAACCAAGTGTGCCACTGGATAGAGGGGATGAAATCGCTTGAAAACGATATAAAGATCATTGGAATCGGAGCTACGGTTTGGAAATGGCGAGCGTTTTAAGATATGACACCGGTATGCGATTTACAGCAAGTAGGCATCTAAATGCTACGAAATGAACATGCTACAGCCACCAAACATGAAAACAAAATACATGGCAGTGATGTACACAAGATGGTTGACAAAACACTAGCACTGGGCCATAGGCAAATTCATCCATTAAGAGGTTCAAACAAGCATGGCTAAAACGCAAATGCAAAACAGATTTCAGACTTAGTGAAATTAACACTAGTCTGAAATTTCAGATCACGATGCTCTCTTCGGAGCAGCAAAACAACATGATAGAAAACCTGAACATGACAAGTAAGAACATGGCATGGAGCTACTCAACAAGCTTAAAAAAACACCCAAAGTGACCTGGGGCCAAAAGGGTTCACAAAATACTCTACCGAGCTCACGAACATAGCTCGAACACAATCAGTTTTCAGACTTAGTGAAAACTGAGACACGCTGAAATATAACTCACGAAGGCATGTAAACGAGCTCGATGCACTCACTACGGTGCAAGTCATGGCAAGGAAAGCATATAACCAGCAAGAAGGCACAAAGTGCTAGCTACACATGGCAAGAACGAAGGCATAGCATGCATGGAACACTAACGGTAGCATCGGCAAAATCGCAAACAAGTTGACGATCTGCCCAGATTAACAACGAAGCAAAAGTTGAGCTCGATTGAGTCAACCTAGAGCACTCCACATATGCAAACAAAGACATGGATGGATAGATCATAACATAAATATCAAAACTCCCTTACTGATCATCCTCAAAAGAGGCACGGATCACTAGGAAACAAGCTGGACATATAGCATCACGAACTAAAATATCCCAGACTTAGTGAAAATCACTAAGTCTCTGAAATCAGCAATCTCAGGTACCTCTCTTCCCAAGCTTGCACAAGACAACACACACATCCTAAAAATGCATGGGTGGCACCACTGGAAAGAAGACAAAATGCTTAACAATTCATCCCAAAGGGGCACAGGCATATCATGCACGAATTAAACATGGCAAAAATGACAAAAGTGCATGATGAACTAACGGATCTGCAATTTAACTCACGAAGCCTCATTCTAACAGCATTTTGGGCAACAAGATGACCTCAAATTCAAATGGTGCAATGGAATGAAATGATGTACATGTCTAAGCGAAGATTTTGATATATCATACGCCCAAAACGGAGCTACGGTTGCGGAGATACGAGCAGTCAAAGTTAGCACGAAAAAAAAATAAGGGGGAGAGGGAAAGTCAACCGGATCTAGGGTTTCCAGATCTGGCGGCTACTGTAGCAGCACTGTAGCACCCGCGCGAGTTCGCCGGAGACGGCTCGCCGGAGCCGGTGGAGGCGGCCGGAGCAGCGGGGAGAGGCCGGGGCGGCGCCGGGAAGGTCGGGGGAGGCCGGTGGCGGCGCCCGGC
>NC_041381.1:387204466-387236025 GCF_002162155.2 Triticum dicoccoides
CGACGGCGGTGCCACGTGGCACGCGGTGGTTGGGCGAGGGCGCGGCGGCGGACGCGTCCGGCTGGGGTGGACGTGTCCGTCGGTGCGGGGAGATGTTCTGGGTTTTTTTTTTGAGGAGGACGGGGAGGAAGACGAGATCCGAAATGGGGGGTGTTTAAATAGGCATAGAGGGAGCTAGGAGAGTCCAAATGAGGTGCGGTTTTCGCCCACACGATCGTGATCGAACGCTCTAGGACATAGAGCAAAGTTTGGTGGGTTTTGGGCCAAATTTGGGGGGTGTTGGGCTGCAACACACACGAGGCCTTTCCGGTCCCTCCGTTAACCGTTGGAGTATCAAACGAAGTCCAGATGACCCGAAACTTGACAGGCGGTCTACCGGTAGTAAACCAAGGCCGCTTGGCAAGTCTTGGTCCAATCCGGAAATGTTTAAACCCCACACACGAAAGAAGACTAGAAATGACCACCGGAGGAGAACGAAGCGCCGGAATGCAAAACGGACAACGGGGAAAAGGCTCGAATGCATGAGATGAACATGTATGCAAATGCAATGCACGTGATGACATGATAAGAGATGCACGAAAAAGAAAACAACACACGGAGACAAAAACCCAAACCCGAAAAATAAATATAACTTAGCGCCGGAGACGGCAAGAGTTGGATACAAATATGGAAAGTATATCTGGGGCGTTACAGCTTGGTTTGGTTAACTGTCTGATATTCTCTTAGGAGTATGTTATATTGTGCAATGTGGTGCTCAGTTAATGTTTTGTTCATTTGTTGTGGTGTTTAGTTAATTGCTTGGTTCAATTCTGCAATGCAATGTCCAATTGTCGTGGGTAGAATTTTGTATTGTTGTGCATGTAAGGAATAATCGAATTTGGCTGCTCTTAATACATGGAAACGTATACAATTGCTATATTTCCTAGTTCTTAATGATGCTTGGTTTGGATAAATGGGTTTTCCATGTGGCTTGAATTAATCTGATGAATCTACAATGTGCTTATTCTTCATCAACATATTTTACTAATAGCATGCGGACCCTCACTTAACCTGATCACTAACTACCTTATATGTGTTGCAGGGAAGCAATGGGAAGCACTGAGGTTTATAATCGAGGTTTGCACATGCATGGTCCTTTGTCTAATAGCACATTATTGTGCAATTGCAGGAACAATTCCAATACTTAGGTTTTAGACAATTTGGTCTTGCACATGTAGGTCCTGCTGTGAGAGGTTTTGACCCACTGTTCGACCCTTTTTGCATATAGGGAAATGAGTTGTCCATGAATATCAGTCAAGTCATGAAACTCAGAAAAAAATGTTAGGATAAAGAAATTAGCGACAAAAAACAAGATCTTTGTCTGCATAATGAAGAAGACATCCGTTCACTACAGGATGGTACTAACTATTATACCTTGTCTTTTTTATTCCTTTGCCCCATTTCCAATATAGAGAAGATATTTATGCACATCCTTGTTTTCAGGCCTTTCCAAAACAGTTCACTGATGATTACCTCTTAAACCACCTGTATGGTCAGGAGGCGAGGAAGGTATTCATACAACACCCACGGTTCAATATTGAAGTGTTCCTGAAGAGGACGAAGGATGGACGGTCAATCATCCACAGGCACTGGCCTATAATTGCAAAGACCTTCAACATCAATCAAGGCTCAATATTCGCCTTCCGCTTCAGCAGTTTTCCTGATAAGATGCATCTGTCTATGTACCATCTATGATGCTAATTTCGAAAGGTTCTAGATGTTGCATGTGAAACTTGTGCTGGTGCAGTTGTGTAATGGGGTAGTTGAGTGCTGAAGCTATATCATGTTGTACTCTGATGTATTTCAATTATGAAATCCTGCTTCCTTAATATGGGAATGAAATATATTATGTGTTTAATATGAATGTCAATTAGACTAATAAATGGATTATTAATAATAGGGAAATTATCTTGCTAATGGCGAATTAGCCTACTAATTGGTTTTTTCTATTCCAAACAGTTATTGAGAAAATACCGTGTGCGATAACCTAAGGCAACGCACACAGTTTCTAGAAATAAACCGTGTTGGATCAATGAACAATCATACACGACATTCTCTTCAAAATTGTTTGCGTTAGGCCACCTTGCGCAAACATTTACCGCATAAAAGTTGTATGTGATGGATAGCCTTTGCCACGCAGTTTCTTCTATGCACCATGTATGATGCATTCAATAAGGCAAACGATAAAATTATTAATATTGTGTGTGATGGGAACGCTATCACAAACGATTTAACGGGGAAAATTGTGTGCGATGTACCTACGAACGGAAACGTTTTCCTTGTAGCGACTGTGTGGGATGTATATACGAACGAAAACGTTTAGCGGGGACTGACTGTGTGGGATGTACTCACAACCAAAAACAATTTCGCCTATATAATTGGGTTTTTTGGCACTACTGTACGTATAACCGTATTTTCTCTCTCGCCGGTCGCACACGACCTCATTTTGCCGAGCATGTGTGCCAGGAGGGCATATCCCCGACGGTTTCTGGGTCGTGTGGGAAGGACCCCCCCTATCGCCCACACTCACTAGGTGACGGTTCTGAATGCCGTTGCGGCAAGGGGTTAAAAACCGTTTGTATAGCACCGACGTGTACCAGTGGTAAAAGCATATGTTCCCCTCTCATAATAATTTTCATTAGCATCATGAATGAATTCGACAATATAGCTATCACATAAAGCATTATTTTTATGATCCACAAGCATAGAAATTTTACTACTCTCCATATAAGCAAATTTATTCTCATCAATAATTGTGAGAGCAAACTCAACAAATTAACTATCATGTGATTGGAAATTAAAATCATGATGACAAGTTCCATGGTTATTATTATTCAATATAGCATACATGTCATCACCATAATCATCATATATAGGAACTTTGTTGTCATAATCAATTGCAACCTCTTCCAAAATAGTGGATTCATCATTAAGTAAAGTCATGACCTCTCCAAATCCACTTTCATAATTATTATCATAAGATTCAACACCCTCCAAAATAGTGGGATCATCATTACATAAAGTTGACACTCTTCCAAACCCAATTTCATCAATATAATCATCATAAATAGGAGGCATGCTTTCATCATAATAAATTTTCTCATCAAAACTTGGGGGACTAAAAATATCATCTTCATCAAACATAGCATCCCCAAGCTTATGGCTTTGCATATCATTAGCACCATGGATATTGAAAGAATTCATACTAATAACATTGCAATCATGCTCACCATTCAAGTTTTTATGCCAAACATTTTATTGAATTCTTCTTCTATCAATTGAACACAATTTTCCTTTACATCATTTTCAAGTAAGACATGATAAAGACGAATAATATGAGGCCACCTCAATTCCATTTTTTGTAGTTTTCTTTTATAAACCAAACTAGTGATAAAATAAGAAACTAAAGATATACCTCAAGCACTCACCTCCCCAACAACGGCGCCAGAAAAGAACTTGATGTCTACTACACAGCTTGTTCTTGTAGACTCGTGTTGGGCCTCCAAGCACAGAGTTTTGTAGGACAGTAGAAAATTTCCCTCAAGTGGATGACCTAAGGTTTATCAATCCGTGGGAGGTGTAGGCTGAAGATGGTCTCTCTCAAGCAACCATGCAACCAAATAATAAAAAGTCTCTTGTGTCCCCAACACACCAAATACAATGGTAAATTGTATAGGTGCACTAGTTCGGCGAGGAGATGGTGATAAAAGTGTAGTAATGATAGTAGATATTGATTTTTATAATAGGAACAATGAAAAACAGCAAGGTAGCAAGTAAAATAAGTGATCACAAACGGTATTGCAATGCTCGAAAATGAGGCCTAGGGTCTGTACTTTTGCTAGTGCCATCTCCCAACAATGCTAATATAATTGGATCATATAACCATTCCTCAACATGCGATGAAGAATCACTCCAAAGTTCTTATCTAGCGGAGAACATAAGAAGAAATTGTTTGTAGGGTACGAAACCACCTCAAATTTAATCTTTCTGATCGATCTATCCAAGAGTTCGTACTAACATAACACCAAGTTATACTTTCCGATCGATCTATCTAAGAGTTCATACTAAAATAACACCATATTATACGCATCAACCAACTCTAATGTCACCTAGATACTTCAATGTCACCAAAAGTATCGATGAGTTAATTATACGATACGCATCAAACAATTTCAGATTCATAATACTCAATCCAACACAAAGAACCTCAAAGAGTGCCCCAAGATTTCTACCGGGGAAACAAAGACGAGAACGTGCATCAACCCCTATGCATAGATTACCCCATGCCTCGGGAATCCATGAGTTGAGTGGCAAAACACATATAAAGTGAATCAATATGGTACCCCATTGTCACCATGGCTATTCATAGCAAGACATACATCAAGTGCTCTCAAATCCATAAAAGTATTCAATCCGATAATAACGAAATCTCAAAGGGAAAACTCAATTCATCACAACAAGATAGAGAGGGAGAAACACCATATGATCCAACTATATTAACAAAGCCCGCGATACATCAAGATTGTGCCAAATCAAGACCACAAGAGAGAGAGAGAGGTTAAACACATATCTACTATTACAAACCCTCAGCCCCGAGGGTGGACTACTCCCTCCTCATCATGGTCGCTGTCGAGATGATGAAGATGGCCACCGGTGATGATTTCTCCCTCCGGCAGGGTGCCGGAACGGGATCTAGATTGGTTTTTCGTGGCTATAGAGGCTTGTGGTGGCGGAACTTCTGATCTAGGGTTATTTATGATGGTTTCTCTATTTATAGGTTTTTCAGCGTTCTAATTACGTGAAGATGGGCCTTGAGGTGAGCATAACCCACCACGCCTCGGCTTGGCATCCAGGCGTGCCCTGGTGGGTTGTGCCCTCCTCATGGCTCTTCTGGCCCTCCCACGAAGCTTCGGGGGTCTCTGTTCTTCCAAAAAAATCATCAAAAAGTTTTTGCTCATTTGGATAACTTACATTTCTACACAAAAAAGAACACCACGGTAGTTCTGCTGAAAACAGCATCTGTCCGGGTTAGTTCCATGCAAATCGTACCAAAAACATATAAAATTGTTGTAAACATGGCATGAATACTTCATAAATTATAGATATGTTGGAGACGTATCAAGAATCACTTTGGAAATGTGAACTATGATTCACCTAAACCCCCTTTAACAGTACAGTTTTCCTATGACTCGAAATAAGAAGAAAGAAACTACAAAAACAGCGGTCTTCAAGCTTCAAAGTCTTCACATCAATTTCTTCAAAGGTCGTACCAATTTCATCACAAAGTTCATCACTTAAGGAAATATATTTGTAGGGGTCGTCTTCCATGGGTTAAACCAAATCTTCACGGACTTTAACTCCTGGGTACACTCACAAACACATTAGTCCCTCTACCCATTTGTCTTCAATACTCCAAAACCACTAAGGGGCACTTGATGCGCTTAGAGGAATCTGCACTATTGGGGGTTTTCTCATGGAGAACCAGGTAACTAATTTACTGAAATATTCGCTCATCTATTATCCCAGTCCGTCTGCCCCTTTTAATCACCCGGACGGAATTGCGATGAATTAATTTTTCATCTAGCTAATTCGAGGGTTTTCTTTCATTCATAGAGTGTACAGTGCATGGAGACATCAGACCTATGCGGCCTCGGCCATACAGCCGAGGAGTTCCATCTCACCGTACTAGATGACTTCAGGAGGTGCACGGTTTGTTCAATCTCACCCTACCTCGGTTGGCATGGCCTACTTTTCTGAACATATACATATATTGCTACATTTGGATAAAAGGTGACACATGCAACATATAAATCAAAGGGGATTTTTTCTTTCTATATTAGACAAATTAATGATGTATTGTTCTTCCAATTACTCTCGTATTTGCATGACATCATGGTTACACTATCTCTTTAATTATAATTTTTTTTCCTTTGATTTCAACTGCTATATTTTTCTGTCAGTTGCTCCCATATTTGTATGTTACCCTATTCTTTAACAATCTTACCATTTGCTGCAGTACATCCCTTGCTTTCGAACAACAACTGTAGTACACAATCTTAGCCTTTACATAACTGAAGACTCCAGGGATGTCATATTGAACACAAACCATGGATTTACAATCGCTGCTTCTGTAAAACTTGATGAACATGGTCACTCCTATTTTGGTGTGGGCCTTTGGACAGAAATTTCTACGTTTTATGTAGTGAAAGTTGGCACTAAAATTGCACTACACATAAAAGAGCATCGTCATATGATATATCCTAACTTCCCTGACGATATCATTCGTCCAGACTTTGTTCGAAGTAAGTGTTCTTTTCAAGTATCTGCATGTTGACTTACCTAGCAACATCAAAGGAATTGTGTGGAATTTAAGCAACCAATTAGGATTTCATTTTCTGACTTTGTTCCTACCTAGTAGCCCCTAGTTACCAATACACTTTTATTCTACCATGTTCTAACTAAATATTCCCTATACTCCCACTCCTATTAGATAGCGCTGTCGCTGAGGAAACTCCGGAGGTGGAGGACGAGGCTGCCAACAAGCGGAGGCGGGTCGAGCAAGAACTGCAAGCGACTCCGGCAAGCCTAGACTTCATCAATAGCCTCCCTGATGATATGTTCATAGTCATCATCTCCCTCCTCCCAATCAGATATGGTGCACGGACAATCGTTGTTTCCTGGTGGTGGCCCCCCCGATGGCACTCCACCCATCTCGACCTCATCAACGTCCACAAGATCTACCATGGCTATCGCAAAAGCTTGGACGCATTGTCCCAGATCCTCGGCATGCGCCATGGCCCAATTAGAGGCCTTATCACGAGCAACTTCCGTTCCAGCGGCAAGGACCGAGCCAAGCTTGATGACTGATTCCGATCCCCCGCTCTAGATCATCTCGAGGAGCTCAGTTTTAATGTTGGACATATGCACTCGCTGCTATCATCCACGCTCCGGCTCGCGCCCACGCTGCACCTCACCAGGTTCATGAACTGCCATTTCCCCAGATTAATGATGCGCCCACTTTTTTTCTTCCACGACTGAAGCATCTGAGATCATCGGCGTCTACATCCCCAAGGATGACATGGAGCGCCTTCATAGCTGTACTGCAATCGAGTATCTTCGTCTTCAGGTAATCAATGGGTTGAGTAGCTTACACATCACCTCCATGACTCTCCGGACAATTTATGTGTGTTGTTGGTGATGCAACAAGAGATCACATAAGGTGTATCATAGTATGGTCATTGAGAACACACCTTCACTTGAGAGATTACTTGTACTTGATCAACAAGGTCCAACAAGAATCAATGTCATTTCTGCGCCGAAATTGATAGTGGTGGGATACTTGTCTGTCAAATTCTTAGAAGTTGTTATTAGATCCACACCCGTTCAAGTTCAACAGTCGCCTTCTTCTTATCCTTCTTGAAATTAACATTATTTCTAATTCTGAAAATGAGTGAATCTACGCTCTAAAATATGTCTATATACATCTGTGTATAGTACATACTGAAATCTCTTAAAAGACATATATTTAGGAATGGAGGGAGTATATCACTAAATAAACATCAAACAATCTAGGTCTACTACTCTGAGGTGTACCCTGTGAAACCAGTGGTCGTGGAGTCAGAGCACGTGGGAGCATCCCCCACAGTGGAGGACCAAGCATCCTTGGGAATGATGGTCGATGGACTCAACTCTGCCCTTGATCTCCTTAGTTGGAGGATTCTTCTAGGTCAGATCCTCGAAATAATTTATTACGATCAGTTGTGGGTTCTCCTCAATGAGCGCCACCAAGCGGTCCTCAGTGTGCTTCTCCTTGCCGCGGAGTTGACCCTAACAGAAGTTGCATCGTCAAAGGAAGCCATAACCACGAAATCATCACACAATGAAAAATAACATAAGAATCAAACATCAAAGATTACTTCTAAGAAAATTTATCATGGTGGACACTATCATGGATATTTCTACTTTTGTTGATAGTCAAGCTGGGCGAGCTCATTGAGGGAGTCCTGGATTCGGGGGTCCCCAGGTGTCCGGTCTATCCAATATGGATCGGACCGGTGGGCCGTGAAGATAGAGTGGAGAATCATCCCCCGTGTCCGGATAGGACTCCTGTATGCGTGGATGGTAAGATTGGTGTCCGGATATGTCCTTTCCTTCCCCTGTAAACTGACTTGGTGTAACCCTAGGCCCCTCCGGTGTCTGTATAAACTGGAGGGTTTAGTCTATAGGCAGAATCATAGTATTCATAGGCTAGACAAGCTAGGAATTAGCCATTACTATCTCAAGGCAGATCAACTCTTGTAACCCCTACACTCATCAAATACAATCAAGCAATACGTATGGTTTTACCTCCTTTAAGAGGGCCCTAACCTGGGTAAACATTGTGTCCCTTCGTCCATTGTTACCATTTATACTCAGACGCATAGCTTGGGCCCCCTACACGAGATCTGCCGGTTTTGACACCGACATTGGTGCTTTCATTGAGAGCTCTGCCGTAGTAGTACTCTTTGTTTTGTTTAATTAAGAGCACCGGTCTTTAATTTGTTAGATTAATGTTTAGGCCAGCTAGCTCTGTTTAATTTGCTGAACTTGCTCGATTAAGAAGTGTGGGTGTGCTTTAGTCTCCTTTGTGTACCCAAATTATGCAATGACGTGGATGGGCACTGTAACCAGGGAAATTGGAACCAAAATTTTTGACGTTCAAACTCATGGCACATGGGTTAAGCTATCCGAATTGTTTGTGATGTTCACATATCGTACAAAGTTCTGAATAAGGGACCGTGTCTGATAACACTTTGCGTGCCCATTTTTACGCTGAAGCGATTCCAAATTTTCGGCTTCCGCGGAAATATCTACCTCCCCGCCCCCTCACCCTTACCAGAAGCCACATTTCCCATGTTTCCTCCTTCCTTTCCAAGTTGAAACCTTCACTCCTTGCTTGCAGCGCCACCCCCCCCCCTTGCCGGTGACCCTCCTTCATGCTGCTCAGCCTTGCCTATCCAGGTAGGTAATCCACATCCGGCCCCCATCCTCCTTCTCCTTCCACATCCCACATGCCCCGACCGCCGGTGCGAGCACGACACCTTCCACCCAAATCACTGACCCCTCCACCAAATAAGTGCCGCCCTAAGCCATGGTGCACACAGTATAGCCAGGATCTCAAGGAGCATTTGGTAGCGGAGAGGAAAACTGCGGCCGCATGCACGGATGAGGTCGCGATGGCTGCCATTCGTGCTGACCCCCAGATCTTGGAGGAGCACCTTGCCATTTGCTAGCTATGCCGGTTAAGCATGCTCGGTTTACCCGGTGCGTGTGCTGCTCCCGCCTTTCCTTAACAAATTCTGGTGAATTGTGCTATCTACTTTTACCATGCAATCTGTTGCTCTAGTGTATATGTTATATATGTCGTGCAATGCGGTGCTCACTTATTAACTGTTTGGTTAATTAGTTGTCGTGTTCAGTTAACTATTTGGTTCAATTCTGCAAATGTGATGTTCAATTCTTGAGGGTACAATTTTGTATTGTCTTCCATGTGAGAAATAAATCGAATTTTTCTTCATAAAATACATGAGAAACAAATCCAATTGCTATATTTCCAAGTTATCCAGCATGCTTGGTTTGGTTAACTGTTTGATCTTCTAGTATGTTATACATTGTGCAATGTGGTGCTCAAGTAACGTTTGGTTCATTTGTTGTGGTGTTTAGTTAACTGTTTGGTTCCATTATGCAAGGTGATGTTCAACTGTTTGGTTCCATTCGACAGAACACGCATCGAGCAAAGCAAAACCACCTTTCGAGGAATCATCCCCAATCAAGAAGCACGATGCTCTGGGAGAATTAAATTGGATGTGGTATTCAGCACGCCCGAACAATACAGGTCCGAAGAGTTTCTCTTTCATGTGGTCCCCTTCAATAGTGGGTATCACACCATCCTCGAACGGGGCGCTTTCTCACACTTCCAGGCTATACCCCATTACGGGTATATGAAAGCTTATGCCTGCACCTAACGGAATCGTCACAATCTCGAGCGACCCAGACAAAGCACTCCGTGCCGAAAACAAAACCGCATCCTTGGCCCTGGAGGCGTTATCTGAAGCCCTAGCAGCCAAAGACCTAACCACACTACGGTCCATGATGGATAAGGATGATGTGATCCTCAATAAGAAACCTAAATCCACCTCTTTCAAGCCAGCAGATGAAATAGTTAAATTTCAAGTGCACCCGACGGACGCCAACAAAACAGCGTCTATCAGAGCGCAGCTGGATCCGGCAGTGGATGCCACTTTACACACACTCTTATGCGAAAATTGCGATATTTTCGCCTAGCACCCTTCGGACATGCCCGACATCACACGCAGGCTGGCAGAACACAGCCTCGATATAATTAAGGGGTTTAAACCCGTTAAGCAGACACTGCGATGTCCGAACCCAAGCATCAAGCCATGGGAGAAGAGCTAGCCAAACTGCTAGAAGCCAGGTTTGTTAGGGCAATCAAACATCCGGATTGGTTAGCTAACTTGGTCATGGTGCCAAACAAGGACAAATCCTGGCGCCTTTGTATCGATTTCAAAGACCTCAATAAAGCATGCCCTAAAGATCCTTTCCCATTGCCCCGCATTGACAAGATCATTGATGCGACCGTAGGACACGACTCATTGTGTTTCCTCGACGCCTTTTCCGGGTACCATCAGATTAAAATGAAGTAATATGATCAAGCCGCAACTGCGTTCATCACCCCGTATGGCCCTTTCTGTTTCAACAATATGCCCTTTGGGCTCAAAAACGCTGGGGCCACTTACCAATGTATGATTCAAAGATTCTTTGAAAAACAAATCGGCAAAACAGTCGAAGCATATGTGGACGACGTGGTCATCGAAACCAAACATGTTGAAACACTGGTGGATGATCTTCGCCTCACCTTTGACAACCTCCAGACATACAACATACGGCTCAATCCAGAAAAATGTGTCTTCAGAGTTCCAGCCGGAAAACTGCTAGGGTTCATTGTTTCCCATAGAGGAATCGAAGCAAACCAGCTAAGATCCGAGCCATGTCACAATTGGCTATACCAACAGACCTAAAGCAAGTCCAAAAACTAGCAGGGTGCATCGCGGCCTTAAGCCGCTTCATCTCTAGATTAGGAAAAAAACGTTACCGGGTTACGAGCTACTAAGATGCACTGATAGCTTTGAATGGACGGATGCTGCCACAGCCGGATTGGAAGAAATCAAGCCCTGCTGGCAGGAAACCCTATCTTAGATGCCCCAGGTGTTGGCAAGCCTATGTTGCTTTATATCTCTGCAACTAACTAGGTAGTTAGTGTTGTACTGGTCGTCGAGCGAGGGGACGAGGGACATAAATTCCCCACCCAAAAACCAGTTTATTATGTATCGGAGGTCCTCAAACCATGCAAATCCCGATACCCCCACTACCAAAAGGTAGCCTATACGGTCTTCATGGCATCTCGAAAACTATAACACTATTTCCAAGAGTGTTCGATCACAGTGGCATATGAAGTACCACTTAACTACATTATCAACAACAGGGACGCCATTGGCCGCATAGCCCAATGGGCCATCGAACTTCTACCGTTCGAAATAATATACAAGCCACGACGGGCTATTAAATCTCAGGTGATGGCCGACTTTGTCGCTGAATGGACGGAAGTCGAACTCCCTAAAAAGTATAGTTCATACTCCAACTGGACTATGTACTTTGACAGCTCCAAAATGCTAGCCGGACTGGGGGCTGGCATCATTTTGACATCCCCCAGCGGGGACACAATCTGCTACGTGTTACAAATCATGTATACGGACTCCAATAATGCAGCCGAATACGAGGCGCTTCTAAACAGTCTTCGGATGACTGTCTCAATGGGTATACAATGCCTCGAGGTGCGCGGCGATTCAAACCTCGCAATATCCCAGGTCGACAAAGAGTTCGATGTAAATGATCCAAAAATGGCGGCATATCAAAATGTCGTATTAAAAAATATCAGCTCGGTTCAAGGGACTTGAATTCCATCATGTCGCTCGAGACAGTAACCAGGCAGCCGACATCCTCGCTCGCGTGAGCGCTAAGCGCGACCCTGTCCCACCTAACACTTTTGTGGAAAGGCTCTTCAAGCCATCCGGAGTATGGCAGGGTGAGATCAGAGAAGCTAGTACAGACCTGGTCACACCCCCAGCAGCCGAACACAATGCAGACACCATAGGGGGTTCGGATATAGAAATAACACCCTCTGCTCATGAGATCATGGTTGTTATCGCTCCATGGACCGAACCGTTCCTGGCCTACCTTAATAGGCAGGAGCTTCCTGACGATCAGACTGAAGCCCGTTGCATAGTTCGACGCTCTAAAGCCTACAAAGTGCACGAGGGTGAACTGTACAAAAAGAGCACTACCGGAGTCCTCCAAAGGTGCATCTCTAAAGAGGAGGGATGACAACTCTTGGCAGAAATACATGCTGGTCTGGGCGGTCATCATGCCGTAGCTCGGGCCCTCGTAAGAAAAGCTTTCAGGACAGGGTTTTTTTGGCCAACGGTCCGAGCAGACGCACAAGCCCTTGTCCAACGTTGTGTGGGCTGTCAGCTTTTTACCAACCAAAGTCATATGCCTCCCACTGCCTTAACGAACAATCCCCATCACCTGGCCCTTCATGGTCTGGGGGCTTGATATGGTCGATCCCCTTAAAGGGGGAAGCCACAAAAAGAAACATTTGCTGGTGATGGCAGATAAATTCACTAAATGTATAGAGGCCAAACTAGTAAAAACAGCTGAAGCAGGGCGAGTGATTAACTTTATATCCGGCGTGGTACACCATTATGGTGTCCTACACAGTATCATCACTGATAATGGCTCCAATTTTATAGCTGACGAAGTGAAAACCTGGTGTGCTAAGTTGGGCATTAAACTCGATTATGCATCTGTATACCACGCTCAAACAAACGGTCAAGTTGAACGGGCCAATGGCCTGATCATGAGTGGCATTAAGCATAGACTGGTATGCTCCTTACGAGAATCATATAAGCACTGGGTTGAGGAGCTCGATTCCGTACTCTGGGGGCTGCGGACGACACCCAATCGAACGATCGGATACACACCCATCTTCATGGTGTACGGTGCAGAAGCTGTATTGGTCTGCGACATTATTCATGACTCACCTCGAGTGCGCATGTATGAAGAGCGAGAAGTTGAACTCAATCGGCAAGATGACCTTGATGGACTCGAAGAGGAGATCGATGTTGCAAAGGCTTGTTCCGCATTTTATCAACAACGGGCCAGGCGATACCAAAGCAAAGAAGTGCGGGCTAAGACATATAATATCAGCGACCTTGTTTTATGCCTCCCGGAGAAGAAAAAGGATAAGCTCAAACCAAAATGGGAGGGCCCCTTCATCATGATGAAGTCCTTACAAGAGGAGCCTATCGCCTTCGTAATGTAGTGGATAATCGCCTTGAGCCAAACTCATGGAACGCCGCTCGGCTCTGAAGATTTTACGCATAGTTCGGCCTCTTTATTTTTTACTTTGACTAAGTTTTTCCTTCTCCTCTCCTTTTTGTTTTTTCCTTTTTATATCGCTGGGTATGTTCGGATCTGCCGAACTGTTAGGGGTACACATCTTCAAATGTATACACCCCACTATAACTGGGGGCTTCTTTAACGAAGCTTATTATTAAAAGCTTATAGCTTACATTGGCTACGTCGATTATTTTATACATCTTTTTGCCATTATATGCACCTCTATGACTTAAGTTTTTGCCAAGCTCGGTTGCCTCGCTCCTGTGCTTATACCCTACGTTCCCGATTGTTTGGCTAGGATGTAAAGGGAGTACCTCTAGGATTGTTACAACCGGGTTATCCGGATCTATACCTCAGACGGGTGAAACCGAAAGGTAGAATTCTTAAGGGAATAATTGGTCGGCAAACAACGATGGACTGTTTTGCGTTTGCAACAAATACGGGCTAGGCTGCCCATAATTCGATATAAGCCTAGGCATGCATAATTCAGCATGTTGACCCAAGGAAAGGAACCCCTAACGGAACTATTTTCCTGAAAGATGTTTCTTATGTTAAGCAATAATATAACATAACTCCCTGAACAATTTTTGTCTGTTTGAGCAATATGGCTGGATTGCCTGGTTTCCAGACATACTAAATGTTTCTTATTCAACAAAGTATCCGGAAACACTCCAACTTCTTGGTTTGGAGGTTGAAGCCGAAGGCCTGCGATGACAAATTTTGACAAGTTTGGCCGGAGACAAAGTTTGATGATAAAGTACATTGTTACATAGAATCGAATGCCTACTCTTTCTCTATGCCATCTATGAGACTGTCTAACCTACAGTCTTCTTGCGAATATTTGGCAGTTATCATAACCTAATCATATACCAAGTTCACAGGAATTTCTTTTCCGCCGGGTCCCTGAGGTCCAACTCGGTCCATATGGTTCGGATCAAGTCCGGTGTAGCGCATCTTCACCATCGCCCACGCCTCTTGCACACCTTCCCGGCATGCTGACGACTTCCATAGCTTGAATCAGCGTCGGGCACCTCTGAACAGGTTCACCAACCCCTCCATGGTTTCTGGAGGGGCATCGGATGGCCATAGGGATTTGATCATGCTCTTCATGGCTTTCCAGGCCCGCTCATGCACTCTCGACAGTTCCTTTCAAACGTCGCCTTGAAATCCGGACACTTCTTCTTCGGGACGCCCGGTTAACAGACCTGCAAGGACCGCATTATAATATGTTGTATTATCATATGAGTCCCTTGGATAGTTCAAAGAACATACCGAATATGCTGCCCTTCAATTTTGTGTTCTCTTCTTGTGTGGCCGATAGTTGAGCCTTTAAGCTCCTTATCTCTTCGGCTTGTTTGTTCCTTCCCTCCTCCAGTTTTTTCCGTTCGCCAGTGGTCATTGGGCTTTTCTTCATTTCCTCTAGTTGTGAGGAGGCTACATTCAGTTGTGTCCGGCTTGCTTCAAGCTCTTGGAACAGCATGTTGTTCTTCTCTTTAAGAACCTGCGTCATAACAATCCTTAAAATGGTTAGTCTATACCACTTCAAGTCTCAAGGGCTACTAGCACATATGTATTAAATTTGCACAAATTTTCACCTGTATATCTTTTGAGAATAGGTGAGTAACTCCAGTGACTCCGTCCCGGGCAGCTCGGATATATGCGTCCACGGTGCTAAGGGCGGTAAATTCCTGCTCAAAAAAAGTCGGGGCGCGCAGGGTCTCTTTTAGGTGTCGATGGTTCATTGCATCTCCACTTCGGAATTGGTGACGGATACGTCATCCGAATCCTCATGAGGTGGATGAGTCGGCTGCCTTCGTATGGGCCCCCGTCCTAGTTGACGAGTCCGGCACCGGATTGGCTGTAGCTCGCTAGCTGGGATCTTGGGTACGGTTCGCCTTGTACCCCTCGTGAGACAATAGAAGGGGGGAACATGACAATTTGATCTTATGCCTAGGCATATATTAGAGAGTTATACCTCTTTGATGATGGAAGAGGATCAGCGGCGCTCTCGGTCTCCTTTCGTTTTGAATGCTCACCCCGTGAAGATGCTCCGTGTCTTGGGGCTGCCCTTGATTGGGTTCGGCTCGCTGAATGCCGATCGCATAAGACATGGTTCAGTATGATGGGTGAGGTGCAAACATGGGATCCTCTTTTTAAAAAGATGATTTCCGAACACTTAGCTTAACAAAAGAGTAAAATCCAGTGTAGTCGACCGTAATAGCCACTTTTGAGCCGTCAAGACTCGCTTGATAATAGACTTCGTCATCAAACTCCACAAATATATCCTGGTCCTCGCGGAAGCCAGGGTCTTCGGTGCGAGTGTGATTCTTTGGCTGAGGGGAGGGGCAGTGAATGTTTTCGACTACCTTCCTCCATGCCTGTTTCAAAGGACAGTCAGAAGGGTTAGAGCCCCTTGATAACGAGGTAAAAAATGCGCATGAAACAATAAACTTACCCAGTCTATGGGATTATACATGGAAAAACCTTCCCGGCAATTTAAGCAGAGAAATTCTTCTTCCTCCCCCTTGTAAATATCTGCCAGAATGGCGGCCATAGTGGCCAAGGTATCCGGATGCTCGCGCTTATAGCGAGACACATTGTCATCTCTGTTGTAGCACCATAACAGGGTCACTCTGGATTTAAGAGGTTGGATACATCGCTTTATCGCAATAGCCATGACTTCAATTATTGAGAGTTTGGAGTGGGCAAGTAATCTGATCTTGCTAAGTAACCTCATTACTTCCGCATTGTCTTCTTGCTTGCAGCTCTAGGGATGCCAATTAAGTAACTTCTTTGGAGGGGCGCTGGAGAATTCAGGAAGCCCGCGCCGAACTGGGTCTGGAAGGGGAACATCTTCAGTATAGAACCATTCCGAAGACCATTCTGCGGATCCCTTCTTGGGAGTTCCGATGGGGTATCCTGATCCGGCTATGCGCCATATTTTGGTGCCGCCCACTTCGAATATAGAGCCGCCTTGATGGTGGGGGACGAGGCAAAAGAACTTCTTCCACATTTTGAAATGAGCCTCGCAGTCTAGGAACAGCTCACGGAGAGCAACAAAACCTGAAATATGCAGGATTGAACCTGGTGTGAGGTTGTCCAGCTGGATTCCATAGAATTCCAACAGACCCTTGCGAAATGGATGAATCAGGATTCCTAAGCCCCTCGGATGAAAAGGGACGAAGCATACCCTCTCCCCACGACTGGGGTTGGGGAAATTCTTCGCTAGCGCATCGTTGCCCATTGAAGCCAAGCCCGCCCGTACAAAGACTAGATCTGCGGGAAGGAGATATCCCTGGGTCTGAAGCCAACTCAGCTGGAGATGAGATACAGAACAGCTTCGCCAATCACCCTCTTGAGGGCCATGGGGCGCGAGGAGGAGCTAGGGGCGCTCGTCATGTTTTGGAGGGTTTTTTCATGGTTTTTGCTTTGATGCTCTTTGCGTGATGTGGGATGGCGTTTGAGGGATTTGACCTATTTATATAGATGACACCCGTATGAGGTAGGGAGCTTATTAGTCATAAAATACTGGACCTTCGCATTCACCTAACGCGTGGAAATCGAGGCGACAATGGGAAGGGATCATAAAGGCAGAACATGGAGGCCAAAGACATAAAGTCGGATACTACATCGCCATTGAAGGCAAGTTCGGGGGCTACTGAGGGAGTCCTGGATTCGGGGGTCCACAGGTGTCTGGTCTATCCAATATGGGCCGGACTAGTGGGCCGTGAAGATAGAGTGGAGAATCATCCCCCGTGTCCGGATAGGACTCCTGTATGCGTGGATGGCAAGATTGGTGTACGGGTATGTCCTTTCCTTCCCCTGTAAACCGACTTGGTGTAAACCTAGGCCCCTCCGGTGTCTATATAAACCGGGGGGTTTAGTTTGTTGGCAGAATCATAATATTCATAGGTTAGACAAGCTAGGGTTTAGCCATTATGATATCGAGGTAGATCAACTCTTGTAACCTCTATACTCATCAAATACAATCAAGCATGACGTAGGGTTTACCTCCTTTAAGAGGGCCCGAACCTGGGTAAACATTGTGTCCCTTCATCCATTGTTACCATTGTTCCTCAGACACATAGTTTGGGCCCCCTACCTGAGATCTGCCGGTTTTGACACCGACACTCATCGTGCGTACTCAAGGTATCATGGGATGAACTCACCCAGATCGACCACCATTGTCAAAACTCAAAAATTTTCCCTCCAAGAACAACTCTCATCGACTGTTGGTGATGGTTGCTCTTTCTCAGCTCCTCCTACTTTACCAAGATCGAGCAAAGGAAGAGCGGGCCCGTGCGACAATAGTCGGTAACATATCTCATCTGTCAAATATGGTGGACACTCTCTCTGGTGGTTGTATATATGGTGGACACTCTCTCACGGGTATTTCGACTTTTGGTGATGGTCAAGTCGGGCGAGTCCATCGTGCATGACAAAGGTATATCACAGGACGAACTCGCCTAGACTGAATGTCATCATCAAAAGTCGATTTCTTTCCTCCAATAACAGCTCTCAGTGACCATTGGTGATGGTCGCTCTTTCTCTGCTCCTCCTGCTTTACCAAGATCTCAGAGGAGGAGCCGAGGAAGAGCAACCCCTACAACAACAGTCGGTAATATCTCTCACTTGTCAAATATGGTGAACACTCTCTCTGGTGGTTGTATATATGGTGGACACTCTCTCATGTTGAAATTTCTACGTTCGGTGATGGTCAAGCTAGGCGATCCCATCGTGCATTATGAGGGTATAACAGGACAAACTCACAAAGATCGACCGCCATCATAAAAAGTCGATTTCTTTCCTCCAAGAACAACTCTTATCGAATGTTGGTGATTGATACATCTCCAACGTATCTACTTTTCCAAAAACTTTTGCCCTTGTTTTGGACCCTAATTTGCATGATTTGAATGGAACTAACCCGGACTGACGCTGTTTTCAGCAGAACTGCCATGGTATTATTTTTGTGCAGAAACAAAAGTTCTCGGAATAACCTGCAAATCCACGGAGATAACTTCTAGAAAATATAAAAATATTGGCGAAAGAATCAGTGCCAGGGGCCCACACCCTGTCCACGAGGGTGGGTGCACACCCCCTCCCCCTGGGCGCGCCCCCTGTCTCGTGGGCCCCCTGCTGCTCCACTGACCTCAACTCCAACTCCATATATTCCGTTTCACGGAGAAAAAATCAGAGAGGAAGTTTCATCATGTTTTACGATACGAAGCCGCCGCCAAGCCCTAAAACCTCTCAGGAGGGCTGATCTGGAGTCCGCTCGGGGCTCCGGAGAGGGGGATTCAACGTCGTCGTCATCATCAACCATCCTCCATCACCAATTTCATGATGCTCACCACCGTGCGTGAGGAATTCCATCGTAGGCTTGCTGGACGGTGATGGGTTGGATGAGATTTACCATGTAATCAAGTTAGTTTTGTTAGGTTTTGATCCCCAGTATCCACTATGTTCTGAGATTGATGTTGCTATGACTTTGCTATGCTTAATGCTTGTCACTAGGGCTCGAGTGCCATGATTTCAGATCTGAACCTATTATGTTTTCATGAATATATGTGAGTTCTTGATCCGATCTTGCAAGTCTATAGTCACCTATTATGTGTTATGATCCGACAACCCCGAAGTGACAATAATCAGGATACTTCTCGATGATGACCGTAGTTTGAGGAGTTCATGTATTCACTATGTGTTAGTGCTTTGGTCCGGTACTCTATTAAAAGGAGGCATTAATATCCCTTAGTTTCCAATAGGACCCCGCTACCACGGGAGGGTAGGACAAAAGATGTCATGCAAGTTCTTTTCCATAAGCACGTATGACTATATTCGGAATACATGCCTACATTACATTGATGAATTGGAGCTAGTTCTGTGTCACCCTATGTTATAACTATTACATGATGAATTGCATCCGACATAATTATCCATCACTGATCCATTGCCTACGAGCTTTTCACATATTGTGCTTTCCTTATTTACTTTTCTGTTGCTACTGTTACAATTACTACAAAACTGCTATCGTTACTTTTGCCACTGTTACCATTGCTATCATACTACTTTGCTACGAAATACTTTGCTGCAGATACTAAGTTATCCAGGTGTGGTTGAATTGACAACTCAACTGCTAATACTTAAGAATATTCTTTGGCTCCCCTTGTGTCGAATCAATAAATTTGGGTTGAATACTGTATCCTCGAAAACTGTTGCGATCCCCTATACTTGTGGGTTATCAATGATGTTAGCTCTCCCTCTCCTCCTCTTGCATTGAAAAGACCGTAGATGAGAAACATAGGAAGTGTGACCCCCTACAACAATAGTCGGTACCATTCCTCTAAAAACATCACTCATCTGTAAAATATGGTGGCCACACGCTCAAGAAAAAAACTACTAGATAAAAACTAGAACTACTACAAAAAACTACTACATAAATACTACTACAAAAGAAACTAGTACATAAAAATACAAAAAAAATACTCCAAAAAAACTACTACAAAAAATTACTAGATAAAAACTACTATATTACTAAAACAACATAAAATATACTACATACAAACGACTACAAAACTAACTACATAAAAATTACATACAAACTACTACAGAACATACAAAACTAGCTACTACAAAACCTTAAAAAATGCTCACATTGGGGTGTGTTGGTGGAGGAGCCGGGGGGTGGGGTGGCCGAAGGGGGGCACCATAGTCCGAGCGGTGGGGCGCGGCCGGAGGGAGGCGTCGGACGGTGAAGAACGGCCGGAGGGTGAGGGCGCCGGCGACGGGCGAGCGGCTGGAGTGGGCGCCAACGGGGAGTGGGAGAGAACCGGAGGGGGCGTCAGGCTGTGCATATTGGAATGAAGAGAGAGAGCGCGGGTAAATGGACTTAAGTGTCCCACGTATTTTTACCAAGCGTCTGTCGATGGGCTCTCGAAAAAGGTCTTCAAACCTAGATCTAGGTTTTGACCTTTACCGAGTGTAGATCTTGGAAAAGGCAAGCGTGTCGAGTATGAAGGAAATATGCCCTAGAGGCAATAATAAAGTTGATATTTTATATTTCCTTATTCATGATAAAGGTTTATGTTGGAAATATGCCCTAGAGGCAATAATAAAAGTGTTATTATTATATTTCTCTGTTCATGATAATAGTCTTTTATTCATGCTATAACTGTATTATCCGGAAATCGTAATACACGTGTGAATACATAGACCACAATATGTCCCTGGTGAGCCTCTAGTTGACTAGCTCGTTGTGATCAATGGATAGTCATGGTTTCCTGGCTATGGACATTGGATGTCGTTGATAACGGGATCACATCATTAGGAGAATGATGTGATGGACAAGACCCAATCCTAAGCCTAGCACAAAAGGTCGTGTAGTTCGTTTGCTAGAGCTTTGCCAATGTCAAGTATCTCTTCCTTTGACCATGAGAGCGTGTAACTCCTGGATACCGTAGGAGTGCTTTGGGTGTATCAAACGTCACAACGTAACTGGGTGACTATAAAGGTGCACTACAGGTATCTCCGAAAGTATCTATTGTTTTATGCGGATCGAGACTGGGATTTGTCACTCCGTGTAAACGGAGAGGTATCTCTGGGCCCACTCGGTAGGACATCATCACATGCACAATGTGACCAAGGAGTTGATCACGGGATGATGTGTTACGGAACGAGTAAAGTGACTTGCCGGTAACGAGATTGAACAAGGTATTGGATACCGATGATCGAATCTCGGGCAAGTAACATACCGATAGACAAAGGGAATTGAATACGGGATTGATTAAGTCCTTGACATCGTGGTTCATCCGATGAGATCATCGTGGAACATGTGGGAGCCATCATGGGTATCCAGATCCCGCTGTTGGTTATTGACCGGAGAACGTCTCGGTCATGTCTACATGTCTCCCGAACCCGTAGGGTCTACACACTTAAGGTTCGATGATGCTAGGGTTATAAAGGAAGCTTGTATGTGGTTACCGAATGTTGTTTGGAGTCCCGGATGAGATCCCGGACGTCACGAGGAGTTCCGGAATGGTCCGGAGGTAAAGATTTATATATGGGAAGTCCTGTTTTGGTCACCGGAAAAGTTTTGGGCGATATCGGCATTGTACCGGGACCACCGGGAGGGTCCCGGGGTCCACCAAGTGGGGCCACCTTCCCCAGAAGGCTGCGTGGGCCAAGTGTGGGAGGGGACCAGCCCCTAGGAGGGCTGGTGCGCCCCCCACAAGGAGTCCAAGGCGCAAGAGAGAGTGGGAGGGGGCAAACCCTAGTCCAGATGGGCCTTAAGGCCCATATTGGTGCGCCTCCCTCTCCTCTCCCCCCTTGGCCGCCTCCCCTTTGCCATCTAGGGCTGGCCGCACCCCTTGGGGGTGGGAAACCCTAAAGGGGGCGCAGCCCCCCCTTCCCCCTATATATAGTTGAGGTTTGGGGCTGCCATACACATGAGTTCTCTCCCTCTTGGTGCAGCCCTACCTCTCTCCCTACTCCTCCTCTCCCATGGTGCTTGGCGAAGCCCTGCGGGATTGCCACGCTCCTCCACCACCACCCACGCCGTTGTGCTGCTGTTGGATGGAGTCTTCCTCAACCTCTCCCTCTCTCCTTGCTGGATCAAGGCGTGGGAGACGTCACCGGGCTGTACGTGTGTTGAACGCGGAGGTGCCGTGCGTTCGGCACTTGATCATCGGTGATTTGAATCACGACGAGTACGACTCCATCAACCCCGTTCACTTGAACGCTTCCGCTTAGCGATCTACAAGGGTATGTAGATGCACTCTCCTTCTACTCGTAGCTGGTTTCTCCATAGATAGATCTTGGTGACACGTAGGAAAATTTTGAATTTCTGCTACGTCCCCCAACAGTGGCATCATGAGCTAGGTCTATTGCGTAGATTCTTTGCACGAGTAGGACACAAAGTAGTTGTGGGCGTTGATGTTGTTCAATATGCTTACCATTACTAGTCCAATCTTGTTTCGACGGTATTGTGGGATGAAGCGACCCGGACCGACCTTACACGTACTCTTACGTGAGACAGGTTCCACCGATTGACATGCACTTGGTGCATAAGGTGGCTAGCGGGTGCCAGTCTCTCCCACTTTAGTCGAAACGGATTTGATGAAAAGGGTCCTTATGAAGGGTAAATAGCAATTGGCATATCACGTTGTGGTCTTGCGTAGGTAAGAAACGTTCTTGCTAGAAACCCATAGCAGCCACGTAAAACATGCAACAACAATTAGAGGACGTCTAACTTGTTTTTGCAGGGTATGCTATGTGATGTGATATGGCCAAGAAGAATGTGATGAATGATATGTGATGTATGAGATTGATCATGTTCTTGTAATAGGATTCACGACTTGCATGTCGATGAGTATGACAACCGGCAGGAGCCATAGGAGTTGTCTTTATTTATTGTATGACCTGCGTGTCATTGAAGAACGCCATGTAAACTACTTTACTTTATTGCTAAAGGCGTTAGTCATAGAAGTAGAAGTAGTCGTTGGCGTGACAACTTCATGAAGACACGATGATGGAGATCATGATGATGGAGATCATGGTGTCGTGCCGGTGACGATGATGATCATGGAGCCCCGAAGATGAAGATCAAAAGGAGCAAAATGATATTGGCCATATCATGTCACTATTTGATTGCATGTGATGTTTATCATGTTTATGCATCTTGTTTGCTTAGGACGACGGTAGTAAATAAGATGATCCCTTACAAAATTTCAAGAAGTGTTCTCCCCTAACTGTGCACCGTTGCTACAGTTCGTCGCTTCTAAGCACCACGTGATGATCAGGTGTGATGGATTCTTACGTTCACATACAACGGGTGTAAGACAGTTTTACACAGCGAAAACACTTAGGGTTAACTTGACGAGCCTAGCATGTGCAGACATGGCCTCGGAACACGGAGACCGAAGGGTCGAGCATGAGTCGTATGGTAGATACGATCAACATGAAGATGTTCACCGATGATGACTAGTCCGTCTCACGTGATGATCGGACACGGCCTAGTTGACTCGGATCATGTGATCACTTAGATGACCAGAGGGATGTCTATCTAAGTGGGAGTTCATAAGATGAACTTAATTATCCTGAGCATAATCAAAAGACCTTTTGTAAATTATGTCGTAAGCTCGCGCTTTAGTTCCACTGTTTAGATATGTTCCTAGAGAAAATATAGTTGAAAGTTGATAGTAGCGATTATGCGATCAGTAGAAAGCTTATGTCCTTAATGCACCGCTCAGTGTGTTGAACCCCAACGTCGTTTGTCGATGTTGCGAACATCGGGCATACACGTTTTGATAACTACGTGATAGTTCAATTAAATGGTTTAAGTAGAGGCACCAAAGACGTTTTCGAAACGTCGCGGAACATATGAGATGTTTCGAGGGCTGAAATTGGGATTTCAGGCTCGTGCCCACGTCAAGAGGTATAAGACCTCCGACGATTTTCTTAGCCTGCAAACTAAGGGAGAAAAGCTCAATCGTTGAGCTTGTGCTCAGATTGTCTGAGCACAACAATCACTTGAATCGAGTGGGAGTTGATCCTCCAGATGAGATAGTGATGTTTCCCCAAAGTCATTGCCACCAAGCAGCTAGAGCTTCGTGATTAACTATAACATATCAGGGATAGATATGATGATCCTTGAAATATTCATGATGTTTGACACCGCGAAAGTAGAAATCAAGAAGGAGCATCAATTGTTGATGGTTGGTGAAACCACTAGTTTCAAGAAGGGCAAGGGAACAAAGGGATACTTCATGAAACGGCAATTCAGCTGCTGCTCTAGTGAAGAAACCCAAGGTTGAACCCAAACCCGAGACTAAGTGCTTCTGTAATAAGGGGAACAACCACTGGAGCAGCATTACCCTAGATACTTGGTAGATGAGAAGGCTGGCAAGGTCGATAGAAGTATATTGGATATACATTATGTTAATGTGTACTTTACTAGTACTCCTAGTAGCACCAGGGTATTGGATACCAGTTCGGTTGCTAAGTGTTAGTAACTCGAAATAAAAGCTATGGAATAAACGGAGACTAGCTAAAGGTGAGCTGACGATATATGTTGGAAGTGTTTACAAGGTTGATATGATCAAGCATCGCACGCTCCCTCTACCACCGAGATTGGTGTTTGCGTTGAGCATAGACATGATTGGATTATGTCTATCGCAATACGGTTATTCATTTAAGGAGAATAATGGTTACTCTATTTTTGAATAATACCTTCAATGGTCTTGCACCTAAAGGAATGGTTTATTGAATCTCGGTCGTAGTGATACACATTTTCATGCCAAAAGATATAAGATAGTAATGATAGTACCACTTACTTGTGGCACTGCCATGTAAGTCATAATGGTATAAAACGCATGAAGAAGCTCCATGTTGATGGATCTTTGGACTCACTCGTTTTTGAAAAGTTTGAGACATGCGAACCATGTCTATTGGTGTATATGCATGAAGAAACTCCATGCAAATGGATCGTTCGGACTCACTTGATTTTGAATCACTTGAGATATGCAAATCATACCACATGGGCAAGATGACTGAAAAGCCTCATTTTCAGTAAGATGGAACAAGATAGCAACTTGTTGGAAGTAACACATTTTGATGTGTGCAGTCGAATGAGTGCTGAGGCATGCAGTGAATATCATTATGTTCTTACTTCACAGATGATTCGAGTAAATGTTGAGTATATTTACTTGATGAAACACAAGTCTGAATTATTGAATGGTTCAAGTAATTTCAGAGTGAAGTAGCAGATCAGTGTGACAAGAGGATAAAATGTCTATGATATGATCATAGAGATGAATATCTGAGTTACGAGTTTTGGCACACAATTAAGACATTGTGGAAATTGTTTCGCAATTAATACCGCCTGGAACACCATAATGTGATGGTGTGTCCGAACATCATAGTTGCACCCTATTGGATATGGTGCATACCATGATGTCTCTTATCGAATTACCACTATCGTTCATGGGTTAGGCATTAGAGACAACCACATTCACTTTAAATAGGGCACCACGTAATTCCGATGAGATGACACCGTATGAATTATGGTTTAGAGAAACCTAAGTTGTCGTTTCTTAAAAGTTTGGGGCTGCGACGCTTATATGAAAAAGTTTCAGGTTGATAAGCTCGAACCCAAAGCGGATAAAATGCATCTTCATAGGAAACCCAAAACAGTTGGGTATACCTCCTAATTCAGATCCGAAAGCAATATGGATTGTTTCGAGAATCAGGTCCTTTCTCGAGGAAAAGTTTCTCTCGAAAGAATTGAGTGGGAGGATGGTGGAAACTTGATGAGGTTATTGAACTGTCTCTTCAACTAGTGTGTGGCAGGGCACAGGAAGTTGTTCCTGTGGCACCTACACCAATTGAAGTGGAAGCTTATGATAGTGATCATGAAGCTTCGGATCAAGTCACTACCGAACCTCGTAGGACGACAAGGACACGTACTACTTCGGAGTGGTAAGGTGATCCTGTCTTGAAGGTCATGTTGCTAGACAACAATGAACCTACGAGCTATGGAGAAGCGATGGTGGGCCCGAATTCCGACAAATGGTTAGAAGCCATGAAATCCGAGATAGTATCCATATATCAGAACAAAGCATGGACTTTGATGGACTTGCCCGATGATTGGCAATCCATTGAGATAAATGGATCTTTTAAGAAGAAGACGGACGTGGATGGTAATGTCACCATCTATGAAGCTCGACTTGTGGCGAAGTGTTTTCCGACAAGTTCAAGGAGTTGACTACGATGAGATTTTCTCACTCGTAGCGATGCTTAAAGTCCGTCGGAATCATGTTAGCATTAGCTGCATTTATGAAATCTGGCAGATGGATGTCAAGACAAGTTTCCTTACTAGTTTTCGTAAGGAAAGGCTGTATGCAATACAATCAGAAAAGTTTTGTCGATCCTAAGGATGCTAAAAGGTATGCTAGCTCCAGCGATCCTTCTAAGGACTGGAGTAAGCATCTCGGAGTTGGAATGTACGCTTTGATGAGATGATCAAAGATTTTGGATTTATACAAAGTTTATGAGAAACTTGTATTTCCAAAGAAGTGAGTGGGAGCACTATAGAATTTCTGATGAGTATATGTTGTTGACATATTGATGATCAGAGATGATGTAGAATTTCTAGAAAGCATATAGGGTTATTTGAAAGGTGTTTTTCAGTAGAAAACCTGGATTAAGCTACTTGAACATTGAGCATCAAGATCTATAAGGATAGATCAAAATGCTTAATAATACTTTCAAATGAGCACATACCTTGACATGATCTTGAAGGTGTTCAAGATGGACCAGTCAAAGAAGGAGTTCTTGCCTGAGTTGTAAGGTACGAAGTTAAGACTTAAAGCTCGACCACGGCAGAAAAGAGAGAAAGGACGAAGGTCGTCCCCTATGCTTTAGACGTAGGCTCTACAGTATGCTATGCTGTGTACCGCACCGAAAGTGTGCCTTGCCATGAGTCAATCAAGGGGTACAAGAGTGATCCATGAATGGATCATAGGACAGCGGTCAAAGTTATCCTTAGTAACTAGTGGACTAAGGAATTTTCTCGATTATGGAGGTGGTAAAAGAGTTCGTCGTAAAGGTTACGACGATGCAAGCTTGACACCTATCCGGATAGCTCTGAGTAGAGAGACCGGATACATATAATGGAGCAATAATTTAGAATAGCTCCAAGTAGAACAGTTGTTTGGAATAGCTCCAAATAGAGCGTGGTAGCTGCATCTAGGAGATGACATGGAGATTTGTAAAGCACACACGGATCTGAAAGGTTCAGACCCGTTGACTAAAACCTCTCTCACAAGCAACATGATCAAACATAAAACTCATTGAGTGTTAATCACATAGTGATGTGAACTAGACTACTGACTCTAGTAAACTCTTGGGTATTAGTCACATGGCGATGTGACCTGTGAGTGTTAATCACATGGCGATGTGAACTAGATTATTGACTCTAGTGCAAGTGGGAGACTGTTGGAAATATGCCCTAGAGGCAATAATAAAAGTGTTATTATTATATTTCTCTGTTCATGATAATAGTCTTTTATTCATGATATAACTGTATTATCCGGAAATCGTAATACACGTGTGAATACATAGACCACAATATGTCCCTGGTGAGCCTCTAGTTGACTAGCTCGTTGTGATCAACGGATAGTCATGGTTTACTGGCTATGGACATTGGATGTCGTTGATAACGGGATACATCATTAGGAGAATGATGTGATGGACAAGACCCAATCCTAAGCCTAGCACAAAAGGTCGTGTAGTTCGTTTGCTAGAGCTTTGCCAATGTCAAGTATCTCTTCCTTTGACCATGAGAGCGTGTAACTCCTGGATACCGTAGGAGTGCTTTGGGTGTATCAAACGTCACAACGTAACTGGGTGACTATAAAGGTGCACTACAGGTATCTCCGAAAGTATCTATTGTTTTATGCGGATCGAGACTGGGATTTGTCACTCCGTGTAAACGGAGAGGTATCTCTGGGCCCACTCGGTAGGACATCATCACATGCGCAATGTGACCAAGGAGTTGATCACGGGATGATGTGTTACGGAACAAGTAAAGTGACTTGCCGGTAACGAGATTGAACAAGGTATTGGATACCGACGATCGAATCTCGGGCAAGTAACATACCGATAGACAAAGGGAATTGAATACGGGATTGATTAAGTCCTTGACATCGTGGTTCATCCGATGAAATCATCGTGGAACATGTGGGAGCCATCATGGGTATCCAGATCCCGCTGTTGGTTATTGACCGGAGAACGTCTCGGTCATGTCTACATGTCTCCCGAACCCGTAGGGTCTACACACTTAAGGTTCGATGACGCTACGGTTATAAAGGAAGCTTGTATGTGGTTACCGAATGTTGTTCAGAGTCCCGGATGAGATCCCGGACGTCACGAGGAGTTCCGGAATGGTCCGGAGGTAAAGATTTATATATGGGAAGTCCTGTTTTGGTCACCGGAAAAGTTTCGGGCGATATCGGTATTGTACCGGGACCACCGGGAGGGTCCCGGGGTCCACCAAGTGGGGCCACCTGCCCCAGAAGGCTGCGTGGGCCAAGTGTGGGAGGGGACCAGCCCCTAGGAGGGCTGGTGCGCCCCCCACAAGGAGTCCAAGGCGCAAGAGAGAGTGGGAGGGGGCAAACCCTAGTCCAGATGGGCCTTAAGGCCCATATTGGTGCGCCTCCCTCTCCTCTCCCCCCTTGGCCGCCTCCCCTTTGCCATCTAGGGCTGGCCGCACCCCTTGGGGGTGGGAAACCCTAAAGGGGGCGCAGCCCCCCCTTCCCCCTATATATAGTTGAGGTTTGGGGCTGCCATACACATGAGTTCTCTCCCTCTTGGTGCAGCCCTACCTCTCTCCCTACTCCTCCTCTCCCATGGTGCTTGGCGAAGCCCTGCGGGATTGCCACGCTCCTCCACCACCACCACGCCGTTGTGCTGCTGTTGGATGGAGTCTTCCTCAACCTCTCCCTCTCTCCTTGCTGGATCAAGGCGTGGGAGACGTCACCGGGCTGTACGTGTGTTGAACGCGGAGGTGCCGTGCGTTCGGCACTTGATCATCGATGATTTGAATCACGACGAGTACGACTCCATCAACCCCGTTCACTTGAACGCTTCCGCTTAGCGATCTACAAGGGTATGTAGATGCACTCTCCTTCTACTCGTAGCTGGTTTCTCCATAGATAGATCTTGGTGACACGTAGGAAAATTTTGAATTTCTGCTACGTCCCCCAACAGTTTATTATTCATGCTAGAATTGTATTGATCAAAAACTTAAATACATGTGTGAATACATAAACAAATACCGTGTCCCTAGTAAGCCTCTACTAGACTAGCTTGTTGATCAAAAATGGTTAAGGTTTCCTAACCATGGACATGTGTTGTCATTTGATAACGGGATCGCATCATTAGGAGAATGATGTGATGGACAAGACCCACCCGTTAGCTTAGCATAATGATCGTTCAGTTTTATTGCTATTGCTTTCTTCATGTCAAATACATATTCCTTCGAATATGAGATTATGCAACTCCCGGATACCGAAGGAATACCTTATGTGCTATTAAACGTCACAACATAACTGGGTGATCATAAAGATGCTCTACAGGTATCTCCAAAGGTGTTTGTTGTGTTGGCATAGATCGAGATTAGGATTTGTCACTCCGAGTATCGGAGAGGTATCTCTGGGCCCTCTCGGTAATACACATCATAAGCTTGCAAGCAAACGACTAAGGAGTTAGTCATGAGGTGATGTATTACGGAATGAGTAAATAGATTTGCCGGTAACGAGATTGAACTAGGTATGAAGATACCTACGATCGAATCTTGGGCAAGTAACATACCGATGGACAAAGGGAATTACGTATGTTGTCATAACGGTTCGACCGATAAAGATCTTTGTCGAATATGTATGAGCCAATATGGGCATCCAGGTTCCACTATTGGTTATTGACCGGAGAGGTGTCTTGGTCATGTCTACATAGTTCTTGAACCCGTAGGATCCGCACGCTTAACGTTCGATGACGATATAGTATTATATGAGTTATGTGATTTGGTGACCGAATGTTGTTTGGAGTCCCGAATGAGATCATGGACATGACTAGGAGTCACGAAATGGCCAAGAGGTAAAGATTCATATATAGGATGAGGGTATTCGGACACGAGAAGTGTTTCGGGGGGTACCGGGTACTTATCGAGTCACCGAAAGGGGTTCCGGGCACCCCCAGCAAAAGATATGGGCCTTATGTGCCAAGATGGGAAACGCACCAGCCACAAGGGGCTGGTGCACCCCCATATGGGCCGGCCTAGGAGGATAAGGAAACAGGGGAAGGGAAAGGAAAGAGTGGAATAGGATTCCCCCTTCCTTCCCTCTCCCCCCTCCACCCTCTTTCCTTCCCCCTCCGACAAATATGGCAGGGGGCGCAGCCAAGGGCAGGAGCCCAAGTAGGATTCGGACCTACTTGGGGCGCCCCTTAGCCCCTCCCCTCTCCCTCCCACCTATATATATGAGGAGGGGGCGCCTAGCACACACCAGATCAATTGTTAGCCGTGTGCGGAGCCCCCTCCACCGTTTACACCCCCGATCATATTTTTGTAGTGCTTAGGCGAAGCCCTGCAGAGACCACTTCACCATCACCGTCACCACGTCGTCGTGCTGACGGAACTCATCTACTACCTCAATGTCTTGCTGGATCAAGAAGGCGAGAGACGTCACCGAGCTGAACGTGTGCAAAACGCGGAGGTGTCATGCGTTCGGTACTTGATCGGTTGAAGCACGAAGAAGTTCGACTACATCAATCGCGTTGTGAAACGCTTCCGCTTACGGTCTATGAGGGTACATAGACACACTCTCCCGCTCGTTGCTATGCATCTCCATGGATAGATCATTGCGTGTCCGTAGAAAAAAAAATGTTTTCCATGCAACGATTCCCGACAGAGTAGTGCTCTTGGAACAGGAATTCAAACCTAGATCTAGGTTTTGACCTTTACCGAGTGTAGCTCTTGGAAAAAGCATGTTTGCCAAGCGACACTCTCGACAAAATGAGTAGTTAGCATCATTTGTGCCTCTTTTTCTAAAACCATGCACACAATAAACATATATAAAAGTAATATAATTATCTAAAATGTTACAGATCTGCAATTTCTAGGGCTGAAACCCTAGCAGAGTAATAAATGTCTCAAATATTGCATGCGGGTCAAAAAATGTGGGGGCCTGGAACGTGGTGATGGCCTTCTTTGAGAGCATGAGAAGTGCGAGGCCAACGGAGCAACAGGACTCGCACTTCCTGCACAAACCGGACACGTTCCCTCTCAATACCCACAGACTAGCTCGAAGATGGTGTGCTATACAAGCGGACTCAGGGGAGGCTTGTTTGAAATGCGCCCAACTTTTACCACACCCTATAGGATCCATGTGATGACATTGTGCCAGCTCTCGAGGAATTCCGGCATCGTACGATTTTTCAAGGATTTAAACGGT
>NC_041381.1:387236247-387242825 GCF_002162155.2 Triticum dicoccoides
CCCTCATATGCACAAGGCCTACGCATGTCGCAAGGACATCACATAGGAGTTTCCATGCCGCTTCTGGGCATGATTTCGTGTGTCGCCTTGCAGATCTGCAATTTTCGACCCTGAAACCCTGGGAGAGCAATAAATGTCTCAAATATTGCAAGTGGGTCTGAAAAATGCAGGGGACTGGAATGTGTCATGTGATGGCTTCCTTTGAGAGCACGAGAAGTTTCGAGGCCAACGGAGCAACTGGACCCACACTTCCTGCACAAACCGGACATGTTCCCTCTCGATATCCATAGACTAGCTCGGAGATGGTTTGGTTTACAAGTGGCCTCAAGGGAGACTTATTCGAAAAATGCCCAAACTTTTACCACACCCTACAGGGGTCATGTGATGACACCATCCCAGCTCTCGAGGAATTCTAGCATCGTGTGATTTTTTGAGGATTTAAACGGTTACATGGTCCATGATATGACACTGACGGTAAACTCAAAAATAATAATAATTGAATTAATAAAAAGCGTGGGCGTCCATCATTAGGAAGATGGCATGTCACTGTGAACCTTCTCTGGCTGGAACAGGTGAAGATTCACAGTAATGGTCCATCTCCTTAACAGGAGTGTAATGAAGACCGAAGCTTACTGCGTCTAGACTATCCGACTATTTAAACTAGTCATGTTGCTTGTCTCTGGGCAGGGTGAGACTAAAAGTTTGCTAAGAGCCGGAGCTTTTGCCAAGAAGCCCTTGGCAACTCTTACTCTACTGAGAGCAGCGCTCAATAAAGGTGCGGTTGGATCATAAATTAATAAAAATGTGTCAGCATCCCTTCATTAGAATATGAACTGCCACTATGAACATTCTCTATCCGAAACATATGAAGATTCATAGTGACAGTACATATTCTTAATAAGAGTGTAATGAAGATTGAAGCTTAATGCTTCTGGACTATCCGACTATTTGAACAGGTCCTTCTGTTTGTCTTTAGGCGAGGTGGGACTAAAGCTTTGCCGAGAGCGGCTCTCAGCAAAGCATTGCCACCATGACCATGTCGTTATTCGCCGCCGGATGAGCCATGTGGCAACACATTGTCGTGCGACGGTTGTTTGGCTCTCGGCAAATAGTGCCTTTGCCGAGTGTCACCATGTTGTTGAGTATGACTCTCGGTAATATCCTGTGTTTGCAGAGCTGCGCCTATTCCGAGAGGTACTCTCGACGTCTGTGAGTTTGCCGAGCGTCGTGGTTTAGCTCTCGGCGAAGAGCCTGGTATCCGGCGTATATGAAAATTCCAGTAGTGCAACCACTGTTCAAGACGGTGTGTGCGCGATTGGAGCGGTGGTCAGAGAGGTTTTTACCCAACATGGGTGGCAGCATAATTTTTGGATCGGCCCACCACCTCCGATGACATAGGCATAGTGTCGGTCTTATAGGGCTCTACTTTTTTTTTGCGGGGTCTTATAGGGCTCTACTGTCGTCCATATGTCGGTTTATTTTCCTTTTTTCAAACTTCTTGATGTTTGGCTGTATGTATCCTAGTTATTTAAAAATCGGGTGTTACCCATCATCTTTGTATCTGCTTGATACTACACTTTAACATAATAAATACGTCCTGCTTTGTTGAAAATATATTTTTTTAAATGGATGAGAGGGGACGCCCGAACCCGTCGCCTGTGTACCCTAGGTAGACACAGCTGCGGGCTGCGGCTGCGGCTGTCCTCATTGTTGACCCGAACTCCCGAAACACCCCTGCACCCTATATCTCTTCTCCCATCACACCAGCACAGGCACCAACCAACCAAACCCCTTTCTCTCCCTCTAGCTCCCAAATCGCAGCAGCAACAACAGATCCGATACATACTAGGTTCCGTTGCATCACACATCAGTCACCCCAAAACCATCAAATCACCAGATCATATGCACGTACGCACACGTCCCACCACCAGTCAAATCACGCCCAAACGGCGGAGGAGGGGGAAAAAGCAAGCGAGAGAGAGCAATCAGCGAGTAGCAGCTAGGTACCGCCAGCAATCGCTTGCCGCCTTTGCCACTCGCGTCCATCCATCCTATCCCATTCGCTGCCGCGTCAAATCCACTGGTCCCAAGAATCCCCAGCTCTAGCCGCTCCGGGCAGTTGATTTGCACTTGCACCGCCTGCTAGAACAGCTATCACTAGTGTGATCGATCAACCGGGCATGTCGTCCTCCTCCTCCTCCGGGGCCTCCGCCGCCTTCACGCCAGTATCGCAGCAGCAGCAGCAGATGGCGTCGGAGAGCCTCAGCTCGGAGCTTCAGCCCCCGGCGTCGATGCAGCCGGAGGCGCCTTCCGAGCAGCTCTGCTACGTGCACTGCCACTTCTGCGACACCGTGCTCGTCGTCCGTGATCAACCCCATCCCCCGCCTCTCTCTCTCTCTCTCTCTCTTGAGCCTCAAAGCATCTAAGCGTATGTAGCTCATCAGCAGCGGCGCCTCCGTTCAAGTCGATTTACCGGGAGGTACTGGTGTGCAGGTGAGCGTGCCGAGCAGCAGCCTCTTCAAGACGGTGACGGTGCGGTGCGGCCACTGCAGTAGCCTGCTCACCGTCGACATGAGGGGCCTTCTCTTCCCGACCACGACCACCACTGTCGCCGCCGAGTCAGCCGCTTCTGCTGTCACCACCACGACGTCCCCGCCGCCGGCCGCCGCTGCTCACCACGGCCAGTTCCACTACCCCAGCTCGCTCAACCTCACGCCCGGCAACCCTCCCCGCCACTCCCTCCTGGTACGTTCTTGCATGCATCACCATGACCTGTGATCCTGGGTGTGGTGAGCTTCTGATTGTACGTACATGTGGATATACTTGGTTCTTGATGACTTGTTGCGTTCTAATTTGCACTACTTCATGTAGGATGAGATATCCAGCGCCAACCCGAGCCTGCAGCTACTGGACCAGCACGGCCTCGGCGGCCTGATCGCGGCTGCGGGCGGCAGGAACACCGCGGCACCTGCGCCGCTGCCGCCACCCCCAGTCGCCGCGGGGAAAGGTGGGAAGGAGCCGTCACCGCGGACCAATCCCGTCGTCAACAGACGTGAGTGTAGCTAGCCCAGCTTCCGCATGCACTTTCTAAAATGTCCGCTACCTATTCTTCTCCTGTGGATTGCCAAGTTTCGTCCGGTTTCTTGAGATCCATCTTTGCTAGTACTAATCTGGTCATCTCTCTAGAGCATGCCCATGCTCTCTCTCTCTCCTCTCTCTCTCTCTCTGGTCAGGGAAGAACACATGGCTCGCCGGTTTACATGGAACCTATCTGCTCTACGTGTGTGGTGTAGTGTGTATACTGTATAGGTGCTGAGAGAGATGCAACAAGGTACAATGCCCACCATTGGCACCATTGCACGCTCTAAAGTCTAAACTGTGCACCCAAGAGAGATGGACACAGCGACCGTCGTTCTCTCCAGCCCTTTTCACTGTGGGGAATAATAGTACAGACAGCTTCTTCCTAGCTCTCCTCCATTCTCGCATGTCTCCACTTGGAAGTTGGAACCTGCAACCATGGCCGGCCGGCGCCTGGACTAGTGCGCGCGTTTGAAAGAAGCTAGCTAGATCGATTAATTTGTCATGAACGTATGGCACTAACATCTATCTTGGCTTTGATTCTCCCTGCAGCTCCGGAGAAGAGGCAGCGCGTGCCCTCGGCGTACAACCGCTTCATCAAGTAAGTAGGAGTAGCTAGCAGTACATTTCCTAATTAATAATGAAGCTGGGCACGGGGTGTGCAAGTACGTGGTCTCACTCTCACGGCAATGCCATTGCCACTTCGGTGGCAGGCAGGCAGCCGGCCGGGGCCTGGGGTCGGGACCGGGGCGGCAGAGCTGCACAAGTGAGGCCTTTGCAGACGCAAAGAGACCTTGTTTTCTTTTGCTTTCCTCTCTCTCTCTCTCTCTCTCTCTTTCTCTCTCACTGTTTGAGGAAGAGAGAGAGAGAGAGAAGTTAATGAGACATCCTAGTAGCAAATGATGCATTGGTGATGGCAAATAATGGGGGTGTCGTCCTCGTCGTCGCCGTTTAGACCTGCCGCTGATCTGACGTATCCCTTTCCTTTTGCTCTTTTCTTCGCTCTGGTGTTTTTTGGGGGACGGAAACGCGCGCAGGGACGAAATCCAACGCATCAAGGCTGGCAATCCCGACATCTCGCACAGGGAGGCCTTCAGCGCGGCTGCCAAGAACGTCAGTGCCCTTCTTCCTTAACCTCACATGCACTACACATACTACATATCGATCTCTGCTCTGAAACTCTAGCTAGGGTTTCGCCCGATCATGCATGTGCCTTTACTGTTTCTAGGGTTTCCCAATCTCTCGGAATCCCATGAACGGTCCATTCATATACCTTTAATTGTTTGATGTGGTGACTATGTTCTTGTTGTTGCTGCTGCTGCTGCAGTGGGCTCACTTTCCGCATATCCACTTTGGCCTCATGCCGGATCACCAGGGGCTCAGGAAGACCAGCCTCCTACCTCAGGTGACTAATCAACCAAACCTCGGCTACATAGTACATACTTCAGCTTTTTGGTATGTACACTTAATTAGTTTTTGTTATTTTAAGTGCCTAAAGTAAATTTCAAAAGCAATGCAGGATTATAAACTTAATTAGCTTACTACTATGTTTTTTTGGGACTAGCTTAACTTCAAGCACATGTCAATACTTTCTTTTCCGTAAAAGTTACTCCTATTTTTAAGATGATTGATGCCCACAGTACCACATATTCCCTCTGTTCCAAATTAATTGAAGTTCCAGCTTTGTACTAAGTCCAACTTCATATTCTATAAAGAATCCGATGTAACTAATTTGATGTTTAATGTTGACCCACTTTTATTTAGACTTGGTCAAACTTAAACAAATTTGGCTAACGATGAACTTAGAACTTTGTTAATTTGAAATGGTTACTAACAAAGCGTATAGATTCAAGCCCCAAAGCATGCAACAAAAATTATGTACTTTAAATTGGTTAGACGTGGATAAAATTGTCCAAGGTCATGGGGAGATATTTTTTCATGCTATCATATGCTATATGTTTAGCTTTAATTTTGTTGGAGATTGTGTTCTTGTGTCCAAATTCTCAGGACAAGGCCCGATCGATTTTTAAATAGAGTACATCGTTACATCCAGAACATATATGTTATTCAGCCTGTATTTCCATTTCCTTATCCATTTTCGGCTAACCCATAAAATGTCAACCCTTTGTGGCTTAACTATCAGGATCATCAGAGAAAGGATGGCCATGGGCTTCTAAAGGAGGGACTTTACGCGGCCAACATGGGGATTGCTCCGTACTGATATCAAGCTAGCATATCCATGCTAGTATTGCCGTCGCCTCCTTGACTAGCTCCTATCGACTATTACTATCAGGCTATCTTTAATTAGCTAGGGCTTTCTGCCATGGTAAACAATATAATTACCTCAGTTCGTATGACCTATTAGCTATAATTAAGTGATCAATATCGATCTAGTAGCACACTTCCTGCCTGCTATTTTGCTCGATGTACTATCTATATATCTTGTCAACTAGTTCTAGTTAATCACTCTCCTCATGCATCGTTTCCACTTAATCATCAAGACACTGTGGTTTCTGTAATTGGAAATTAAAGAGGGTGCTGTCTTGTTCAAAAAAAAATCCACTTAATTACCTCTTATCTTAATTGTTCTGCACGTACTAGCTAGTATATATGCGGTGCAGTGGTGGATCTAGCCGTGTCGAGTAAAGGGAGGCCAGGCAGGTAGGCACGGGCTTGCGTGTTGGGTCTTTGTTTGCTTGCCCTTCCTTGCTCCTGTGGCTGCTGCCGCTTGTATCCAAGCAAGCTCATTCCCTGCGCAGTGCGCACACAGGCCGGTCTCTAGCAGCAGCCGCTGCTGGGACGTATGGCTGCTCCTCATCTTTTGCTTGCTTTTCTGTCTCTTTTCCCTCTTGACGTGCCCCTACACATACACCTCTCTCTGTCGGTGTATATATGTAGCCGGGACTGGGTACGTACCCGTGCACATTAATTCTCCACTGAGCTTTCTCCCGCTGGAGCTTCCTTAAGTTTCTCAACAATAAAAAATATTTCGCTGGAGAGGCAAAAGATGTTAAATTCTTGGGGTCAATTGGACTAATTCTTGGATGCGACGATGCAGGCGGACCCGTCCGCATCTGTCCACACGTACGGAGATGCACTAATCTGCTGCTGCTGAATTAATCACGCAAACGGACGCGGCCTGCATCCTGACTTGGATGTGGACGGCGTATATATGGCCGGTGAGTCAATGGATGTAGCTAGCTAGAGTGCACGCAGTAGTGAAGCTTTCTGCATGCGTGCATGTTGGCGAAAGCAAAGCCCGTTGCCGTATAGGACGAACCTAGTGGCGGATCGTGCATGGCCGTTGGCCACGGGCGCGTAGCTAGCCAGCGGCCGTGTGTGTCATCGACGCCACGCGCGCGCACGGCTGGGCGCTAGTACTAAAGTCTGCGCCTGAGCGGCCACCAGCAATGCTACATCTACAGGGGTTTTACAGGACCTTTACAGGCTATGCTGAGGTGGGGTGTGTTGATTGGTTGTTAAGATGAAGCGGGCCCCAC
>NC_041381.1:387243072-387247657 GCF_002162155.2 Triticum dicoccoides
AGTGAGGGGAGTCCGTTAACTCTTGTAAAAGCTTCCCGTACGTCTAGCATTTTTGGAGCGGCCACACTGGCTCAGTCGCTCAGAGCAGCAGCGACGCCACGCCCATGCATTGAGGTCATGGAGCTTTCGCTTTCGTTAATTGCGATACTTTTGGGGGTTCCGCATGCATGGCATGCACGCCCCCGTTCCGGGCATGGGCGATGAGGCTAGTTGACGTGGGTATTTGAAATCAGGTCATGCACAATGCGAAGTGCATCGAAAGGTGTTTGTGAAAAGAAATCAGTTCTTTCTTAATCATCGATGCTTATTTGTACACCATAGATGTTTAATTAGGCACGTGGCACATGCTATAGAAACAAGCCTGGTGCTTAAGCAAAAACAAGTATCTTTACAAACACCTTGCATCGTACATGATCTCAACAGGGGAGCTAGTGAGCCTGGCGAACGTTGTGTGGTGTGTTAAAGTCCGTATACATGTGTGGGCGCGTGTGTTGTACTCAGGTAGTTAGGATATGTTTAGGTTGATCTCTATCCTCTTGTATAGATTATGACTTGGAGATCAATCCTACAACAATCTAACTACCTAAACCCTGTAATCTCTTGTGCTTATAAGTAACACGCAGCGCGTCCCTGCAGAAGCATACGCTTAACACAAACTTTACATGGTATTCAGAGCCATTCTCCTCTAAGCATATCCCCTGCGCCGCCGATCCCCTTGCGCCGCCATGTCGTCCTCAAGCTCCACCACAGCCGCCCCATCCGTGCTCATCCCCATCACCGAGAAACTCCATCGCTCCAACTTCAACGTCTGGCGTGCGCACCGTGGCGCTCAGCTGGTCACCTACCTCGACCCAGAGAGGAAGGTACCCACGGCCAAGCTGTCTGACAAAGACGGCAAGGTCACCGACGTGCCAAAACCGGCATATGAGATCGACAGGGCCCGAGACTCTCAGGTTCTGAGTTTTCTTTTCAATTCCATCTCACCCCCTGTGATGGTTCAGATCGCAACGTGCACCATGGCGTCAGCAGCATGTATAGAAAATGAGGCTTAAGCGTATGCGGTTAGCAGGGACGCGTGCGTGTTAATATAGCCACCAAGGGCTGCGAGATTACAAGGTTGTTAGGTTGTGGATTGATCTCCAAGTCATATGCTAGGATAAGATGCAATCACAACAACCTAACCGGTTACAACAACTACACGCACACATACAATATACGGTTTATAGGATACCGTATGTACATCGTTTAACACTCCCCCTCAATCACAACTTATCTAAGTTGAGATTGCGTCGAAATGCCTCCAGCTGCCTCAAAGAAAGGGGTTTAGTAAACCCATCTGCAACTTGATCACCAGTAGGAACAAAGCGAACATTCAACAGCTTGTTAGCGACCCGTTCTCGAACAAAGTGATAATCTATCTCTATGTGCTTCGTCCTGGCATGAAAAACAGGGTTGGCGGACAAATACGTAGCACCCAAATTGTCACACCACAATGATGCTGCCTTGGGATGATGAACACCCAACTCTGTCAACATGTTTTGAACCCAAATTACTTCAGCAGTGGCATTAGCTAGGGCCTTGTACTCAGCCTCTGTACTAGACCTGAAGACGGTAGCCTGCTTACGAGCACTCCATGAAATCAGATTTCCACCAAGAAAAACTGCAAAACCTCCAGTGGACCTCCTGTCATCAGGACAGCCTACCCAATCTGCATCAGAAAACGCACTGACAAGCGTAGAGTCTGACTTGCAAAGCTTAAGTCCATGACTCTGTGTTCCTTGAAGGTATCTGAGCATCCTTTTTACAGCAGTCCAATGAACAGTAGTAGGAGCATGTAAGAACTGACAAACCTTATTAACAGCATATGCAATGTCTGGCCGGGTCAATGTGAGGTATTGTAATGCTCCTACAATACTCCTATACCGAGTGGAGTCTTCAGATGTAAGAATATGGCCATCTCGAAGAGATAACTTCTCAGAGGTGGACAAAGGTGTAGGGGAAGGTTTACACCCTGTCATTCCCATCCGCTGAAGTATCTCTTGCACATATTTCTCTTGTGATAGAAGAACTCCACTTGCAACATTTTTCACCTCAATACCAAGGAAGAAGTGCAGAGCACCTAAATCTTTTAGAGCAAAATCCAAACTCAGATCCTTAAGAAGAGCTGCAACTGCTTTGGGTGAAGAACTTGTAACAATAATATCATCAACGTATATGAGCATAAACATAGTTACTCCATGCCGATGATAGAAAAACAATGAGGTGTCTCCTTTGGAGGCAAAGAAACCAAGTGACCGAAGTTTGGAGTACAATCGATAATACCAGGCTCTTGGTGCTTGCTTCAAGCCATATAATGCTTTATCAAGCTTGCAGACATGGCGTGGTGAGACTGAGCTCTCATACCCAGGAGGTTGCCTCATAAAGACTTCCTCTTCCAGAACACCATGCAAAAATGCGTTCTTCACATCTAGTTGACGCATGCACCAATTTCGAGAAATTGCAATGGAAAGAATTAACCGGATAGTAGCAGCTTTTACCACCGGGCTAAAAGTGTCTTGATAGTCAACTCCATACCTTTGCTTAAAGCCTTTAGCAACTAATCGTGCCTTATACTTGTCGATGGTGCCATCAGACTTCCTCTTTATCTTGTACACCCATTTGCAGTCAATCACGTTCCTCCCTTTGACAGGTGGAACTAAGCGCCAGGTTTTGTTGTCCATGAGGGCGGAGTATTCCTCGTCCGTTGCCTTTCTCCACTTCGGATCATCAAGAGCATCTCGCAGATTCCTAGGTTCACCTGCAGCACAAAAAGACCCCCACCGAATACACCCATCTTTGTAAACTCTTGGTTTAGCAATGCCACTCTGAGATCTGGTGTGTGTATGAGTAGGAGAGGGCGGAGGTGGTCGAGCGGCTTGAATTTGCAGCCTATTGGAAGAAGCAGAAACGCCAGAATCTGAATGAGCCACAGAAGATCCGGAGTCAGCCGCACCAGATCCGAGGGCGAACTCCTGTGGAGATTCGGCCGATCCAGCCGCATCGCCTGGTACAAAAACGCCACTTGGCCGCGGCGGGCTCGACGCGATTGGCTGAGAGGGGCTCGGCCCACCCGGGCCAGTGGGCGCGGTCGACTGGGTGGGGCCCGGCTCGCCCGGGTCAGTGCGCACGGTCGGCTGGGTCGGGCGCGCCGCGCCAGGCCGACTACGTGGAGCGCGCTCGCCCGCAGAAAGGGAATCCGCCGAGGCATGGGTAGCCCCACCAGGGAACAGCGGGGCAGAGGGTGTCGTGGTTCTAAGTCTGACAGTAGAATGGGGGTAGGTATATAGAGAGGCAAGATCCTAGCTATGGAGTAGTTGTACACACGAGTGTTAGCGAGTTCAGACCCTTCTCGGAGGAAGTGACAGCCCTACGTCTCGGAGCCCGGAGGCGGTCGACTGGTTTCTGTGTATATGAGTTACAGGGGTGCGAACCCTTTACACTGAGGAGGGGGTGGCTTATATAGAGTCCGCCAGACCTCTCCGGCCCTCAGTTATGCAGGGTTTAAAGTACATTAAGATAGGGGGTTACTGGTAACGCCCTCGTAAAGTGCCATGAAGACTATTAAAGCTACTTAATGACAGACTGTTGCGTGCTGAGTGGCTTTAGGTCTCCTGGCCGTCGAGTGGTTGGCTTCATGGTCGAGTGGCTATTTTCATCGTCGAGTGAAGTCCCTCTTGGTCGAGTGAAGTCCCTCTTGGTCGACTGGAAGGTAGCTTCTTCTAAGGATGTCCTTGGGTAGGGTATTCTGACGCCCAGATAATTAAGCCACAGTAATTCCCTCCTAATGATGCCACATCATCATGATTACTGTTGTTAAACTCACGTTGGTTCGAAACCGGTTCAAATTTCAAATTCGAATCAAAGTCCAAATTTCAAATTTCTCAAACGTACAAAATAAAATGTTCAAAGTGTGGCAAATAATCTTTGGATATTTATCGTATAGAAACAACACTTCTATAATGTGTTTAAATGTCCCAAAATAAATAGAACCTTGGCTTAAACAATTATATAAATGCCTTCTATAATTTCTAAAATATTGAACTATTTTATTTATGAGTGACACTTTTTGTGGCAGAGGGTTAAACTAAAACACTAATTTAGGTGTGGGTATTATATTTTTAATAAGCTAAAATAATAATAAAATAAAATGGGAAAACAATAAACAGAAAAGAATAAAAGAAAACATTAAAGAAAGATAAAACCTCTCCTCCCCTGGGCCTTGGCCCAGCTAGCTGGCCAGGCCAGCCCACCGCACCCCGTCCCCCTCCTCTGTTCACAGAGGAGGCGTGGACAGCGCCGATGGCCGCCACGGCCCCGGCCATTGCCGTGGAACCCATCCACGCCCCCGCCAGCGCCTATACCTTCCCCCTGGATGCTCCTCACTCCCCCGGTCGAACCCTAGCCGCCACCTCTTCCCCCTCTCCCGCCATTGTTCGCTCCCCTGCACACACCCGACGCCTCCACCGTCGTCGCCTTCGTCGAGCTCGCGACCAGCGTCGCCCCCTCGCCTCGTCTCCGTGCTATATCGGACCACCGCCGTCCCCTG
>NC_041381.1:387248108-387254960 GCF_002162155.2 Triticum dicoccoides
GTGAGCCCCTCCGTCGTTCCCCTCCTTCCCCCTCTCGATTTCGTCGTAGTAGGCCGTCGTGCCCGAACCCACTCCCCCCCATGCGTACGCCTACGTGTCGTTGCTTCTCCGGTGCTGTCGCGGCTGCTGCTGTGCGCGCGCTCCCGTGCGTGGCCTCGCCGCGGCTTGCTATGGTGCTATGCCGTTGCTACTGCTCTGCCAGCTGTTGCTTTGTCGCTACTTCCTCTGATGCACTGTTGCTGCTGCGGCTAGCCTGCCGCCGCAGCCGCTGGCGCTGCCTACTGTTGCCCGTCGCACCGCGTCGCCTTACCGCGCCGACTGCCACCGCTCCGGCCGCGCCTCAGCGCGAGCGCCCAACCTTGCGCGAGCCTCGTCTCACGCCTCCTCCCCTGTTGTTGCTGCTCTGCGGCCGCAGCTGCCGCCCGCGCCGCGTGTGGCAACCGGACCGCATGTCCCTGGCCGCGTCGGCCATGCCTAGCCGCCCTGCAACCGCGGCCTGCCTCGCCCCTCGCCCCGCGTCGCTCACCGGCCAAGCCTCACGCCGTGCAGGGCCGCGCCTCGCGCCCAGCTCGTGGGCATGTCCGTTGGACTCTGCTGCCGCTGTGCTACAAAAGTAACATTCAGTTACTGTAGCTATGGCTAGCTTTGCGAATACTACACTGACTAACTCCTTTGGCAGCCTCTAATCAGCGGTTAAACAATTACTAACAAGCCATAGAAAAATATGAGTAGAAAGTATACATGATAAACTCCATTTTATCCCACTGAACCAAATCCTTTTGATGTATGGATTAATTCCTACGAAAATCACAAAGTTCAATGTTCTGTTAATAGAAAAACTGAAAACAATTTTATTTTCATAGCTACCTTAGAGCTGTTGATGATCAAGAAAATGAACTCTAATAGGGATAAAAGTGATACTATCTTGTAGATCACAGAAAAATGATCAAAATTGATATAAGGCACAAAATCATAGGACTTACAGATCCATAGTTGTAGCCTTTTCAAAACAGCTAAAAGATGTTTGAAACTGACGAACTCTCAGACTTAGCAGAATTTCAGGGAATTTCATAATATTGTTTAAATCTTTGAAAATTAATAAAAATTAAACCGTAGCTCGGCTGAAAAAGTTTTATACATGAAAGTTGCTCAGAACGACGAGACGAGTCCGAATGCGCAGCCCGTTCGTCCGCCACACACCCCTAGCATATCGAACACGCAACCTTTCCCCTCCGGTTCATCTGTCCGAAAACACGAAACACCGGGGATACTTTTCCGGATGTTTCCTCCCCTTCACCGGTAACACCTCATACCGCGTTAGGGCACGCCTAGCATCACGTATTGCTTTGTCATGCATCGTTATGCATCTGTTTGCATTCGTATTCATTGTTTCTTCCCCATCTTCTCTCTGGTAGACCACGAGACCGACGCTACTGCTGCCCAGTTCGACTACGGTGTTGACGACCCCTCTCTCTTGCCAGAGCAACCAGGCAAGCCCCCCCCCCTTGATCACCAGATATCGCCTATTCTTCTCTATACTGCTTGCATTAGAGTAGTGTAGCATGTTACTGCTTTCCGTTAATCCTATTCTGATGCATAGCCTGTCATTGTTGCTACAGTCATTGATACCTTACCTGCAATCCTAAATGCTTAGTATAGGATGCTAGTTTATCATCATTGGCCCTACATTCTTGTCAGTCTGCCTTGCTATACTATTGGGCCGAGATCACTCGGGAGGTGATCACGGGTATATACTATACATACATACATACTATACAGATGGTGACTAAAGTCGGGTCAACTTGATGAGTACCCGCAAGTGATTTTGATGAGGGGGCTGAAAGGACAGGTGGCTCCATCCCGGTAGAGGTGGGCCTGGGTTCCCGACGGCCCCCGACTGTTACTTTGTGGCGGAGCGACAGGGCAGGTTGAGACCACCTAGGAGACAGGTGGGCCTGGCCCTGTTCGGCGTTCGCGGATATTTAACACGCTTAACGAGATCTTGGTATTTGATCTGAGTCTGGCTACTGGCCTATACGCACTAACCAACTACACGGGAACAATTATGGGCACTCGATGTCGTGGTATCAGCCGAAGCGTTCTTGACGTCAGCGACGGAGCGGCGCGCGCCGGGTTCGACTGCGTTAACGCAACTTCCTTTGTAATGGAGGTTGCTAGGTCTGCTCACCGGCCGCGTACGCAACGTGCAGGTGTGCAATGGGCGATGGGCCCAGACCCCTGCGCGCATAGGATTTAGACCGGCGTGCTGACCTCTCTGTTGTGCCTAGGTGGGGCTGCGACGTGTTGATCTTCCGAGGCCGGGCATGACCCAGGAAAGTGTGTCCGGCCAAATGGGATTGAGCGTGTTGGGTTATGTGGTGCACCCCTGCAGGGAAGTTAATCTATTCGAATAGTCGTGATCTTCGGTAACAGGACGACTTGGAGTTGTACCTTGACCTTATGACAACTAGAACCGGATACTTAATAAAACACACCCAGACAAGTTCCACAGACAACCCGGTGATCGCTTTTCCACAGGGCGACGAGGGGAGGATCGCCGGGTAGGATTATGCTATGCTATGCTACTTGGAGATGCTACTTGGAGGACTTCAGTCTACTCTCTTCTACATGCTGCAAGACGGAGGCTGCCAGAAGCGTAGTCTTCGACAGGATTAGCTATCCCCCTCTTATTCTGGCATTCTGCAGTTCAGTCCACCGATATGGCCCTTTACACATATACCCATGCATATGTAGTGTAGCTCCTTGCTTGCGAGTACTTTGGATGAGTACTCACGGTTGCTTTCTGCCCCCTTTTCCCCCTTTCCTTTCTTCCTGGTTGTCGCAACCAGATGCTGGAGCCCTGGAGCCAGACGCCACCGTCGACGACGACTACTACACTGGAGGTGCCTACTACTACGTGCAGGCTGCTGACGACGACCATGAGTAGTTTAGGAGGATCCCAGGCAGGAGGCCTGCGCCTCTTTCGATCTGTATCCCAGTTTGTGCTAGGCTTCTTAAGGCAAACTTGTTTAACTTATGTCTGTACTCAGATATTGTTGCTTCCGCTGACTCGTCTATGATCGAGCACTTGTATTCGAGCCCTCGAGGCCCCTGGCTTGTATTATGATGCTTGTATGACTTATTTATGTTTTAGAGTTGTGTTATGATATCTTCCCGTGAGTCCCTGATCTTGATCGTACACATTTGCATGCATGATTAGTGTACGATTGAATCGGGGGCGTCACAAGTTGGTATCTGAGCCGACTGCCTGTAGGAATCCCCCTTCCACACTCCTTGGCCGAAGTCGAGTCTAGACTTTACAAAACTTTTACTGACATGGCTGTGCGGCCCATGGGCCCACGTCGCCATTGAGTGGTATTAGGATCTTTTACTCCTCGATCTTTACTCTGGGTCTCTGAACTCTTTTCTATTCGGGTTTAAATGATTTTGCTAACTCTGACTCTAGGTTCTCGTAAAATACTTTCTCCCGGAGAGCCCCTCACTCCAGATGATCGCTTGCTGCACCGAAGGATTTTGAAGATACTCTCCGATGTTCTTGAGACTTTGTGCTCGTTGCTCTTACAATTAGCTACCATTGATTTATCCCTATGGATAAATACTTACACCCTTCGTTCTTAATTTTATTCCAAGTTGATCTTGTTAATACAAGATGCCCCGAACCACTCTCCGTGGTTCCAAGAAACCTTTGAGCTTACTGCTTTACAGTTCTTGCCTCATGAATACCCTTACGGATAATTCCTCGCACTTATCGAGTATCTGCTCTTTCCCAGTTGTTCATGTGTTTCACAAAAGTTTTTGAAATACCATTCGATCTTCCAAAAATCCTGAGCATCCTCTTGCTCTTGATATTCTTGCTTACTTGCATTATGGTTAATCCCATAAGTCTCGTAATCTTATTGGCATCTCTTGTCATTATGATTTTTATCCTATGGATTCAACATGTGTGCGAATGCACACAATCATCTATCAACCCTTCTAAATTATTTTTCCGGCTCAGATGTCATTTCGAACATGAGTTGGTTCTTGACCAAACTATTTGTCGTCAATTGTGCCTCTGGTCTATCCAACTTATCCATCCTTGATCAGAGCGTCTGCTTCTGATCATTTGTTTTGGAAATCATAATTCCTTTGTTATCTAAGCATCAAATTATTCCGATGTTCTATAATATGATGCCCGTGCATTCTTTCTGGAATACCGATACTCACATAAGCTCCGTTGTGGATCGCCCGATCCATTGTTGGATTTCATCCGACATCGTCCTTCATATTCAATGACCTTGTGAGCTTTTCCACGGGTATATAATGCCTTTGGTAAAATTGTATCCTCTGCTTGTCAACCATGCTCTACTTTCGAGCTGGTGATAATTACTCCTGATGTTTGTGGTATATGTTCCTAAGATGCCCCTATGGGTTGAACCTATGCCTTTCCTAACCGTATGCACCCGAGAGTTTTCACGAGTCATACTCTTCTGGTGTTTTGCCAGATAATATTTCAACACTACAACTTCATCGAAAGCGAGAAGTGAATGAAAGGGTATGCATTGGAGAAGTGGGAGTCGACCTTGAACTCTGCGTTCATGCCCATGGACCCGATGTGGAACTTATCATGGAAGCTTCTTGCCAAATATTTACTCATTCGAGTAATTCTTTCGGTGTCATTAAATTGGACTGCTTGTAGTTATGGTTTCGACCATATTGTTCTTCTTTGTTCCCATTTCTCGGGCAAGTTTAAACATTTGTCTTCTGCGGATCAATACCCCAGTCCAACCTCTACATTGATCCGTCTTCGAGTATTACCCCCCTGGTATCTCGAGATTATCTTGGAACTGCATAACTTCTTATGAGTTCTTCATCAAGTACTACATTCTCATGATTACAGTTTTCATGGGCTCTGAGTTATTAAACACTCAAAGGCATCGATAACTGAACCGAGTCCGCACTACGGTTCAACAACTCTTCAGTAATCTTCTTTAAGTACGAGTTTGTACCCGATCATGTCATTCCTAGCCCGCTCTGCTATATCTATTCGTGTTGATTTTAACTGTGCTACCTGGTCCTTCTTCTCGGAGCACAATTTTTGACGATGAGCTAAGCTTACGTCGATTTTCCTCATCATGTCATTTCGCCTAGAACAGCAAACTAGGTTTGGAGTTTATGACGTACCCGTGGCTCCAATAACCTTTCGCTTCATCATTCCTTTGACTTGATGTCATCGCCGATCGGTTACACCTTCATGAAATCTCTCGACAATTGTGTCATGATCATCATCAACATTTTGAGCTCTTCTAGGATATCAATTGAATTCATGATGAGAAATACCATCCTTGCCCTCGATGAATTTTATTATCATCGACCACTTTATTGCCTTCCCACCAACACAGCTTGTTCGTGTTGGGTGTTGTACCTTGAGTTCCCTGCCATCCAGCAATTGTTCTTCTTTACTCGGAACATTACCATCTCTTATGTCATCAATGTTGTGAGAATTACACCACCTCTTAAGAATTTGTGATACAGTGATGCTTCCCACCATCACCATTCTTTCTTGGTCCTCGTGTTGATTCCAACTGGTGTACCAACAAGTGAACGGTGTTGTTTGAATTCTGCCCTTCTAGCAATCCTATTGCTTTGAAGTTAATGGTCGGCCGTTCATTCTTGGACTATTGATTATTGAATCACCATTCTGGCATTGGTCGTGCAACCCAACCCATATTTCGGGCGCACCTTTCAACCAATGTTTAATTGTGTATGTTTTCCTCGAGCATACCTCATTATATTATTTGATCTAAAAAATGTTATCTCGTTCACCTAATTGTGGAAATCCATCTTTTGGAAATCCCAATGAATTGTCGCTGAGTTCATCCTGCCACCTCCTCACCCTCTCCTTGGTTTAATGATGAACTCATGATTCAGAACTTGCTTCCATAGTTTATATCCCGAGAATCTTACAATGTCATCTTGACAATTTGTGTTGCACCTTTCTTCTCAGGCATCCCGAGTCTGAGGTATCCTGCCCCCAATCAGATCTGAATCTCAGGCAGATATGATGGTTGGAACATATTTTCCAAGAGTTATAATGTTCGTCTTTATATGACCCGGTAATGTGGTGTCATGCCTAGCACACCTGGCCGGAGGCCCTATTGGTATCGTTTCCTTGTTGGCAAAGATAACCATTCTTCCATGAGGGGATCGTAAGACTTGTATTCTATAAGTTGTTCCTGATGGATCCTTTGTGCATCCAAGTCTGACCTTTTGCTTGAAGACCATGTCAATGCTATCCTAAAGCATGTCTATGGTACTCCGATTTTCAACAGGAACATTTGAAGCACAATGCTAAATTCTCTTTAACAATTATCCAAACACCGTTGTATGGGTAATGTCATGAAATTTCTCTCCCCTTACCTAAATGGTTTTCTGCTTTCTATCATGTCATGGATATCATGCTCTGCTCGTCCTTGGGAAAGATATACCCGTGGGATATGTGTTTAAACACATTTCCCTTTCCATTGTTCTGTTTAACATGATGATCACATTTCCTTTCATTTGTTTGTTTGACCTCTCTTGTGACCTATATAATCTAAGCAGTAAAGATTCACTGCTTATGTAAACACCTCGGTGTACAATTCCGTCAGCAAAACCCTGTTACTATTGTTGATGACATTCCGGTAGCCGCCGATGGACGAGAACTTTGCCTATTGGTCCGCCTCGTTCAACGAGCATGAAAATGGTTCTCTTCATCCCTCGCCCTTGGTACCGACGATGTTGCTGACATATAACTGACAGGATACCCTCTGACATGCCTTGCTATCGTGATCGTGCAAGATGTCACCGCCC
>NC_041381.1:387255445-387257695 GCF_002162155.2 Triticum dicoccoides
CTTGCCAGAGCAACCAGGCAAGCCCCCCCCCCTTGATCACCAGATATCGCCTATTCTTCTCTATACTGCTTGCATTAGAGTAGTGTAGCATGTTACTGCTTTCCGTTAATCCTATTCTGATGCATAGCCTGTCATTGTTGCTACAGTCATTGATACCTTACCTGCAATCCTAAATGCTTAGTATAGGATGCTAGTTTATCATCATTGGCCCTACATTCTTGTCAGTCTGCCTTGCTATACTATTGGGCCGAGATCACTCGGGAGGTGATCACGGGTATATACTATACATACATACATACTATACAGATGGTGACTAAAGTCGGGTCAACTTGATGAGTACCCGCAAGTGATTTTGATGAGGGGGCTGAAAGGACAGGTGGCTCCATCCCGGTAGAGGTGGGCCTGGGTTCCCGACGGCCCCCGACTGTTACTTTGTGGCGGAGCGACAGGGCAGGTTGAGACCACCTAGGAGACAGGTGGGCCTGGCCCTGTTCGGCGTTCGCGGATATTTAACACGCTTAACGAGATCTTGGTATTTGATCTGAGTCTGGCTACTGGCCTATACGCACTAACCAACTACACGGGAACAATTATGGGCACTCGACGTCGTGGTATCAGCCGAAGCGTTCTTGACGTCAGCGACGGAGCGGCGCGCGCCGGGTTCGACTGCGTTAACGCAACTTCCTTTGTAATGGAGGTTGCTAGGTCTGCTCACCGGCCGCGTACGCAACGTGCAGGTGTGCAATGGGCGATGGGCCCAGACCCCTGCGCGCATAGGATTTAGACCGGCGTGCTAACCTCTCTGTTGTGCCTAGGTGGGGCTGCGACGTGTTGATCTTCCGAGGCCGGGCATGACCCAGGAAAGTGTGTCCGGCCAAATGGGATTGAGCGTGTTGGGTTATGTGGTGCACCCCTGCAGGGAAGTTAATCTATTCGAATAGTCGTGATCTTCGGTAACAGGACGACTTGGAGTTGTACCTTGACCTTATGACAACTAGAACCGGATAATTAATAAAACACACCCAGACAAGTTCCACAGACAACCCGGTGATCGCTTTTCCACAGGGCGACGAGGGGAGGATCGCCGGGTAGGATTATGCTATGCTATGCTACTTGGAGATGCTACTTGGAGGACTTCAGTCTACTCTCTTCTACATGCTGCAAGACGGAGGCTGCCAGAAGCGTAGTCTTCGACAGGATTAGCTATCCCCCTCTTATTCTGGCATTCTGCAGTTCAGTCCACCGATATGGCCCTTTACACATATACCCATGCATATGTAGTGTAGCTCCTTGCTTGCGAGTACTTTGGATGAGTACTCACGGTTGCTTTCTGCCCCCTTTTCCCCCTTTCCTTTCTTCCTGGTTGTCGCAACCAGATGCTGGAGCCCTGGAGCCAGACGCCACCGTCGACGACGACTACTACACTGGAGGTGCCTACTACTACGTGCAGGCTGCTGACGACGACCATGAGTAGTTTAGGAGGATCCCAGGCAGGAGGCCTGCGCCTCTTTTGATCTGTATCCCAGTTTGTGCTAGGCTTCTTAAGGCAAACTTGTTTAACTTATGTCTGTACTCAGATATTGTTGCTTCCGCTGACTCGTCTATGATCGAGCACTTGTATTCGAGCCCTCGAGGCCCCTGGCTTGTATTATGATGCTTGTATGACTTATTTATGTTTTAGAGTTGTGTTATGATATCTTCCCGTGAGTCCCTGATCTTGATCGTACACATTTGCATGCATGATTAGTGTACGATTGAATCGGGGGCGTCACAAGTTGGTATCTGAGCTGACTGCCTGTAGGAATCCCCCTTCCACACTCCTTGGCCGAAGTCGAGTCTAGACTTTACAAAACTTTTACTGACATGGCTGTGCGGCCCATGGGCCCACGTCGCCATTGAGTGGTATTAGGATCTTTTACTCCTCGATCTTTACTCTGGGTCTCTGAACTCTTTTCTATTCGGGTTTAAATGATTTTGCTAACTCTGACTCTAGGTTCTCGTAAAATACTTTCTCCCGGAGAGCCCCTCACTCCAGATGATCGCTTGCTGCACCGAAGGATTTTGAAGATACTCTCCGATGTTCTTGAGACTTTGTGCTCGTTGCTCTTACAATTAGCTACCATTGATTTATCCCTATGGATAAATACTTACACCCTTCGTTCTTAATTTTATTCCAAGTTGATCTTGTTAATACAAGATGCCCCGAACCACTCTCCGTGGTTCCAAGAAACCTTTGAGCTTACTGCTTTA
>NC_041381.1:387259206-387261299 GCF_002162155.2 Triticum dicoccoides
TCCGTTAGATTTTTCGTAACCCAATCCCTTTCCCCTTACTCCCCTCCTAAATCTCGGGACGAGATTCTTGTAGTGGAGGAGAATTGTGACGCCCGGATAATTAAGCTACAGTAATTCCCTCCTAATGATGCCACATCATCATGATTACTGTTGTTAAACTCACGTTGGTTCGAAACCGGTTCAAATTTCAAATTCGAATCAAAGTCCAAATTTCAAATTTCTCAAACGTACAAAATAAAATGTTCAAAGTGTGGCAAATAATCTTTGGATATTTATCGTATAGAAACCACACTTCTATAATGTGTTTAAATGTCCCACAATAAATAGAACCTTGGCTTAAACAATTATATAAATGCCTTTTATAATTTCTAAAATATTGAACTATTTTATTTATGAGTGACACTTTTTGTGGTAGAGGGTTAAACTAAAACACTAATTTAGGTGTGGGTATTATATTTTTAATAAGCTAAATAATAATAAAATAAAATGGGAAAACGATAAACAGAAAAGAATAAAAGAAAACATTAAAGAAAGATAAAACCTCTCCTCCCCTGGGCCTTGGCCCAGCTAGCTGGCCAGGCCAGCCCACCGCACCCCGTCCCCCTCCTCTGTTCACAGAGGAGGCGTGGACAGCGCCGATGGCCGCCACAGCCCCGGCCATTGCCGTGGCACCCATCCACGCCCCCGCCAGCGCCTATACCTTCCCCCTGGACGCTCCTCACTCCCCCGGTCGAACCCTAGCCGCCACCTCTTCCCCCTCTCGCGCCATTGTTCGCTCCCCTGCACACACCCGACGCCTCCACCGTCATCGCCTTCGTCGACCTCGCGACCAGCGTCGCCCCCTCGCCTCGTCTCCGTGCTAGATCGGACCACCGCCGTCCCCTGCTTCCTCTTAGCCGACCAGACCGAGCCGGGGAGTGCTGCATCGAGCCCCACGACGCCTTTCCTCCTCCTCGGGTCGCCGGCGAACTCCGTCGATTTCGGCCACTCTGCTGCTACTAAGCTCCCGCCGGCCACCGTGTGCCTCAACGTGAGCCCCTCCGTCGTTCCCCTCCTTCCCCCTCTCGATTTCGTCGTAGTAGGCCGTCGTGCCCGAACCCACTCCCCCCCATGCGTACGCCTACGTGTCGTTGCTTCTCCGGTGCTGTCGCGGCTGCTGCTGTGCGCGCGCTCCCGTGCGTGGCCTCGCCGCGGCTTGCTATGGTGCTATGCCGTTGCTACTGCTCTGCCAGCTGTTGCTTTGTCGCTACTTCCTCTGATGCACTGTTGCTGCTGCGGCTAGCCTGCCGCCGCAGCCGCTGGCGCTGCCTACTGTTGCCCGTCGCACCGCGTCGCCTTACCGCGCCGACTGCCACCGCTCCGGCTGCGCCTCAGCGCGAGCGCCCAACCTTGCGCGAGCCTCGTCTCACGCCTCCTCCCCTGTTGTTGCTGCTCTGCGGCCGCAGCTGCCGCCCGCGCCGCGTGTGGCAACCGGACCGCATGTCCCTGGCCGCGTCGGCCATGCCTAGCCGCCCTGCAACCGCGGCCTGCCTCGCCCCTCGCCCCGCGTCGCTCACCGGCCAAGCCTCACGCCGTGCAGGGCCGCGCCTCGCGCCCAGCTCGTGGGCATGTCCGTTGGACTCTGCTGCCGTTGTGCTACAAAAGTAACATTCAGTTACGGTAGCTATGGCTAGCTTTGCGAATACTACACTGACTAACTCCTTTGGCAGCCTCTAATCAGCGGTTAAACAATTACTAACAAGCCATAGAAAAATATGAGTAGAAAGTATACATGATAAACTCCATTTTATCCCACTGAACCAAATCCTTTTGATGTATGGATTAATTCCTACGAAAATCACAAAGTTCAATGTTCTGTTAATAGAAAAACTGAAAACAACTTTATTTTCATAGCTACCTTAGAGCTGTTGATGATCAAGAAAATGAACTCTAATAGGGATAAAAGTGATACTATCTTGTAGATCACAGAAAAATGATCAAAATTGATATAAGGCACAAAATCATAGGACTTACAGATCCATAGTTGTAGCCTTTTCAAAACAGCTAAAAGATGTTTAAAACTGACGAACTCTCAGACTTAGCAGAATTTCAGG
>NC_041381.1:387263152-387264025 GCF_002162155.2 Triticum dicoccoides
TTTTCCACGGGTATATAATGCCTTTGGTAAAATTGTATCCTCTGCTTGTCAACCATGCTCTACTTTCGAGCTGGTGATAATTACTCCTGATGTTTGTGGTATATGTTCCTAAGATGCCCCTATGGGTTGAACCTATGCCTTTCCTAACCGTATGCACCCGAGAGTTTTCACGAGTCATACTCTTCTGGTGTTTTGCCAGATAATATTTCAACACTACAACTTCATCGAAAGCGAGAAGTGAATGAAAGGGTATGCATTGGAGAAGTGGGAGTCGACCTTGAACTCTGCGTTCATGCCCATGGACCCGATGTGGAACTTATCATGGAAGCTTCTTGCCAAATATTTACTCATTCGAGTAATTCTTTCGGTGTCATTAAATTGGACTGCTTGTAGTTATGGTTTCGACCATATTGTTCTTCTTTGTTCCCATTTCTCGGGCAAGTTTAAACATTTGTCTTCTGCGGATCAATACCCCAGTCCAACCTCTACATTGATCCGTCTTCGAGTATTACCCCCCTGGTATCTCGAGATTATCTTGGAACTGCATAACTTCTTATGAGTTCTTCATCAAGTACTACATTCTCATGATTACAGTTTTCATGGGCTCTGAGTTATTAAACACTCAAAGGCATCGATAACTGAACCGAGTCCGCACTACGGTTCAACAACTCTTCAGTAATCTTCTTTAAGTACGAGTTTGTACCCGATCATGTCATTCCTAGCCCGCTCTGCTATATCTATTCGTGTTGATTTTAACTGTGCTACCTGGTCCTTCTTCTCGGAGCACAATTTTTGACGATGAGCTAAGCTTACGTCGATTTTCCTCATCATGTCATTTCGCCTAGAACAGCAAACTAGGTTTGGAGTTTATGA
>NC_041381.1:387266250-387268943 GCF_002162155.2 Triticum dicoccoides
TCCTACTTTAACCACATGGTGGGCCCATAACCCACAGTTCCACAGGATCGAAACCTGACTCTCCTATGCACCCCCTGTTCCCAAATTTATTCCTCGCGCGTGGCCTCGTATGTAATTCACGGACCACCATCCTACTGATCTATACTGGCATTAGACAGAATACTTTTCCGATTGCTTTGAACCCCTTTCACACTCTGTTTCAGGCATCGAACGATTGCCTGCCGCTTGAAACTTCTCATGACACCTTCCTACTTTGCTATCGATATTTTCTAAAGGTTTTTAATTCGAGAGTTACTTCCCGCACTTTCCCCGATGTTATCAACAAGTTAGTCAACCTTGTAGAGGTCTGTTCTCCCAACCCCTTTATTCTTTCGTAAGTACGGTGAAAGTTCCCGAAGAAAGGATGCCGACTTAACCATGATGATTGGAGCAGAGAAATAAAGACATCAACGAAAGGGATCAACTTCTTCGAGAAGAGCAACCAAAACTGAGGAGATCCGTTAGATTTTTCGTAACCCAATCCCTTTCCCCTTACTCCCCTCCTAAATCTCGGGACGAGATTCTTGTAGTGGAGGAGAATTGTGACGCCCGGATAATTAAGCTACAGTAATTCCCTCCTAATGATGCCACATCATCATGATTACTGTTGTTAAACTCACGTTGGTTCGAAACCGGTTCAAATTTCAAATTCGAATCAAAGTCCAAATTTCAAATTTCTCAAACGTACAAAATAAAATGTTCAAAGTGTGGCAAATAATCTTTGGATATTTATCGTATAGAAACCACACTTCTATAATGTGTTTAAATGTCCCACAATAAATAGAACCTTGGCTTAAACAATTATATAAATGCCTTTTATAATTTCTAAAATATTGAACTATTTTATTTATGAGTGACACTTTTTGTGGTAGAGGGTTAAACTAAAACACTAATTTAGGTGTGGGTATTATATTTTTAATAAGCTAAATAATAATAAAATAAAATGGGAAAATGATAAACAGAAAAGAATAAAAGAAAACATTAAAGAAAGATAAAACCTCTCCTCCCCTGGGCCTTGGCCCAGCTAGCTGGCCAGGCCAGCCCACCGCACCCCGTCCCCCTCCTCTGTTCACAGAGGAGGCGTGGACAGCGCCGATGGCCGCCACAGCCCTGGCCATTGCCGTGGCACCCATCCACGCCCCCGCCAGCGCCTATACCTTCCCCCTGGACGCTCCTCACTCCCCCGGTCGAACCCTAGCCGCCACCTCTTCCCCCTCTCGCGCCATTGTTCGCTCCCCTGCACACACCCGACGCCTCCACCGTCATCGCCTTCGTCGACCTCGCGACCAGCGTCGCCCCCTCGCCTCGTCTCCGTGCTAGATCGGACCACCGCCGTCCCCTGCTTCCTCTTAGCCGACCAGACCGAGCCGGGGAGTGCTGCATCGAGCCCCACGACGCCTTTCCTCCTCCTCGGGTCGCCGGCGAACTCCGTCGATTTCGGCCACTCTGCTGCTACTAAGCTCCCGCCGGCCACCGTGTGCCTCAACGTGAGCCCCTCCGTCGTTCCCCTCCTTCCCCCTCTCGATTTCGTCGTAGTAGGCCGTCGTGCCCGAACCCACTCCCCCCCCATGCGTACGCCTACGTGTTGTTGCTTCTCCGGTGCTGTCGCGGCTGCTGCTGTGCGCGCGCTCCCGTGCGTGGCCTCGCCGCGGCTTGCTATCGTGCTATGCCGTTGCTACTGCTCTGCCAGCTGTTGCTTTGTCGCTACTTCCTCTGATGCACTGTTGCTGCTGCGGCTAGCCTGCCGCCGCAGCCGCTGGCGCTGCCTACTGTTGCCCGTCGCACCGCGTCGCCTTACCGCGCCGACTGCCACCGCTCCGGCCGTGCCTCAGCGCGAGCGCCCAACCTTGCGCGAGCCTCGTCTCATGCCTCCTCCCCTGTTGTTGCTGCTCTGCGGCCGCAGCTGCCGCCCGCGCCGCGTGTGGCAACCGGACCGCATGTCCCTGGCCGCGTCGGCCATGCCTAGCCGCCCTGCAACCGCGGCCTGCCTCGCCCCTCGCCCCGCGTCGCTCACCGGCCAAGCCTCACGCCGTGCAGGGCCGCGCCTCGCGCCCAGCTCGTGGGCATGTCCGTTGGACTCTGCTGCCGCTGTGCTACAAAAGTAACATTCAGTTACGGTAGCTATGGCTAGCTTTGCGAATACTACACTGACTAACTCCTTTGGCAGCGTCTAATCAGCGGTTAAACAATTACTAACAAGCCATAGAAAAATATGAGTAGAAAGTATACATGATAAACTCCATTTTATCCCACTGAACCAAATCCTTTTGATGTATGGATTAATTCCTACGAAAATCACAAAGTTCAATGTTCTGTTAATAGAAAAACTGAAAACAACTTTATTTTCATAGCTACCTTAGAGCTGTTGATGATCAAGAAAATGAACTCTAATAGGGATAAAAGTGATACTATCTTGTAGATCACAGAAAAATGATCAAAATTGATATAAGGCACAAAATCATAGGACTTACAGATCCATAGTTGTAGCCTTTTCAAAACAGCTAAAAGATGTTTAAAACTGACGAACTCTCAGACTTAGCAGAATTTCAGGGAATTTCATAATATTGTTTAAATCTTTGAAAATTAATAAAAATTAAACCGTAGCTCGGCTGAAAAAGTTTTATACATGAAAGTTGCTCAGAACGACGAGACGA
>NC_041381.1:387270713-387271705 GCF_002162155.2 Triticum dicoccoides
TGCTGACCTCTCTGTTGTGCCTAGGTGGGGCTGCGACGTGTTGATCTTCCGAGGCCGGGCATGACCCAGGAAAGTGTGTCCGGCCAAATGGGATTGAGCGTGTTGGGTTATGTGGTGCACCCCTGCAGGGAAGTTAATCTATTCGAATAGTCGTGATCTTCGGTAACAGGACGACTTGGAGTTGTACCTTGACCTTATGACAACTAGAACCGGATACTTAATAAAACACACCCAGACAAGTTCCACAGACAACCCGGTGATCGCTTTTCCACAGGGCGACGAGGGGAGGATCGCCGGGTAGGATTATGCTATGCTATGCTACTTGGAGATGCTACTTGGAGGACTTCAGTCTACTCTCTTCTACATGCTGCAAGACGGAGGCTGCCAGAAGCGTAGTCTTCGACAGGATTAGCTATCCCCCTCTTATTCTGGCATTCTGCAGTTCAGTCCACCGATATGGCCCTTTACACATATACCCATGCATATGTAGTGTAGCTCCTTGCTTGCGAGTACTTTGGATGAGTACTCACGGTTGCTTTCTGCCCCCTTTTTTCCCCTTTCCTTTCTTCCTGGTTGTCGCAACCAGATGCTGGAGCCCTGGAGCCAGACGCCACCGTCGACGACGACTACTACACTGGAGGTGCCTACTACTACGTGCAGGCTGCTGACGACGACCATGAGTAGTTTAGGAGGATCCCAGGCAGGAGGCCTGCGCCTCTTTCGATCTGTATCCCAGTTTGTGCTAGGCTTCTTAAGGCAAACTTGTTTAACTTATGTCTGTACTCAGATATTGTTGCTTCCGCTGACTCGTCTATGATCGAGCACTTGTATTCGAGCCCTCGAGGCCCCTGGCTTGTATTATGATGCTTGTATGACTTATTTATGTTTTAGAGTTGTGTTATGATATCTTCCCGTGAGTCCCTGATCTTGATCGTACACATTTGCATGCATGATTAGTGTACGATTGAATCGGGGGCGTCACAAGTTGGTAT
>NC_041381.1:387272204-387274121 GCF_002162155.2 Triticum dicoccoides
GACTGCCTGTAGGAATCCCCCTTCCACACTCCTTGGCCGAAGTCGAGTCTAGACTTTACAAAACTTTTACTGACATGGCTGTGCGGCCCATGGGCCCACGTCGCCATTGAGTGGTATTAGGATCTTTTACTCCTCGATCTTTACTCTGGGTCTCTGAACTCTTTTCTATTCGGGTTTAAATGATTTTGCTAACTCTGACTCTAGGTTCTCGTAAAATACTTTCTCCCGGAGAGCCCCTCACTCCAGATGATCGCTTGCTGCACCGAAGGATTTTGAAGATACTCTCCGATGTTCTTGAGACTTTGTGCTCGTTGCTCTTACAATTAGCTACCATTGATTTATCCCTATGGATAAATACTTACACCCTTCGTTCTTAATTTTATTCCAAGTTGATCTTGTTAATACAAGATGCCCCGAACCACTCTCCGTGGTTCCAAGAAACCTTTGAGCTTACTGCTTTATAGTTCTTGCCTCATGAATACCCTTACGGATAATTCCTCGCACTTATCGAGTATCTGCTCTTTCCCAGTTGTTCATGTGTTTCACAAAAGTTTTTGAAATACCATTCGATCTTCCAAAAATCCTGAGCATCCTCTTGCTCTTGATATTCTTGCTTACTTGCATTATGGTTAATCCCATAAGTCTCGTAATCTTATTGGCATCTCTTGTCATTATGATTTTTATCCTATGGATTCAACATGTGTGTGAATGCACACAATCATCTATCAACCCTTCTAAATTATTTTTCCGGCTCAGACGTCATTTCGAACATGAGTTGGTTCTTGACCAAACTATTTGTCGTCAATTGTGCCTCTGGTCTATCCAACTTATCCATCCTTGATCAGAGCGTCTGCTTCTGATCATTTGTTTTGGAAATCATAATTCCTTTGTTATCTAAGCATCAAATTATTCCGATGTTCTATAATATGATGCCCGTGCATTCTTTCTGGAATACCGATACTCACATAAGCTCCGTTGTGGATCGCCCGATCCATTGTTGGATTTCATCCGACATCGTCCTTCATATTCAATAACCTTGTGAGATTTTCCACGGGTATATAATGCCTTTGGTAAAATTGTATCCTCTGCTTGTCAACCATGCTCTACTTTCGAGCTGGTGATAATTACTCCTGATGTTTGTGGTATATGTTCCTAAGATGCCCCTATGGGTTGAACCTATGCCTTTCCTAACCGTATGCACCCGAGAGTTTTCACGAGTCATACTCTTCTGGTGTTTTGCCAGATAATATTTCAACACTACAACTTCATCGAAAGCGAGAAGTGAATGAAAGGGTATGCATTGGAGAAGTGGGAGTCGACCTTGAACTCTGCGTTCATGCCCATGGACCCGATGTGGAACTTATCATGGAAGCTTCTTGCCAAATATTTACTCATTCGAGTAATTCTTTCGGTGTCATTAAATTGGACTGCTTGTAGTTATGGTTTCGACCATATTGTTCTTCTTTGTTCCCATTTCTCGGGCAAGTTTAAACATTTGTCTTCTGCGGATCAATACCCCAGTCCAACCTCTACATTGATCCGTCTTCGAGTATTACCCCCCTGGTATCTCGAGATTATCTTGGAACTGCATAACTTCTTATGAGTTCTTCATCAAGTACTACATTCTCATGATTACAGTTTTCATGGGCTCTGAGTTATTAAACACTCAAAGGCATCGATAACTGAACCGAGTCCGCACTACGGTTCAACAACTCTTCAGTAATCTTCTTTAAGTACGAGTTTGTACCCGATCATGTCATTCCTAGCCCGCTCTGCTATATCTATTCGTGTTGATTTTAACTGTGCTACCTGGTCCTTCTTCTCGGAGCACAATTTTTGACGATGAGCTAAGCTTACGTCGATTTTCCTCATCATGTCATTTCGCCTAGAACAGCAAACTAGGTTTGGAGTTTATGA
>NC_041381.1:387280483-387309770 GCF_002162155.2 Triticum dicoccoides
CCCCTTTCCTTTCTTCCTGGTTGTCGCAACCAGATGCTGGAGCCCTGGAGCCAGACGCCACCGTCGACGACGACTACTACACTGGAGGTGCCTACTACTACGTGCAGGCTGCTGACGACGACCATGAGTAGTTTAGGAGGATCCCAGGCAGGAGGCCTGCGCCTCTTTCGATCTGTATCCCAGTTTGTGCTAGGCTTCTTAAGGCAAACTTGTTTAACTTATGTCTGTACTCAGATATTGTTGCTTCCGCTGACTCGTCTATGATCGAGCACTTGTATTCGAGCCCTCGAGGCCCCTGGCTTGTATTATGATGCTTGTATGACTTATTTATGTTTTAGAGTTGTGTTATGATATCTTCCCGTGAGTCCCTGATCTTGATCGTACACATTTGCATGCATGATTAGTGTACGATTGAATCGGGGGCGTCACAAGTTGGTATGTGAGCCGACTGCCTGTAGGAATCCCCCTTCCACACTCCTTGGCCGAAGTCGAGTCTAGACTTTACAAAACTTTTACTGACATGGTTGTGCGGCCCATGGGCCCACGTCGCCATTGAGTGGTATTAGGATCTTTTACTCCTCGATCTTTACTCTGGGTCTCTGAACTCTTTTCTATTCGGGTTTAAATGATTTTGCTAACTCTGACTCTAGGTTCTCGTAAAATACTTTCTCCCGGAGAGCCCCTCACTCCAGATGATCGCTTGCTGCACCGAAGGATTTTGAAGATACTCTCCGATGTTCTTGAGACTTTGTGCTCGTTGCTCTTACAATTAGCTACCATTGATTTATCCCTATGGATAAATACTTACACCCTTCGTTCTTAATTTTATTCCAAGTTGATCTTGTTAATACAAGATGCCCCGAACCACTCTCCGTGGTTCCAAGAAACCTTTGAGCTTACTGCTTTACAGTTCTTGCCTCATGAATACCCTTACGGATAATTCCTCGCACTTATCGAGTATCTGCTCTTTCCCAGTTGTTCATGTGTTTCACAAAAGTTTTTGAAATACCATTCGATCTTCCAAAAATCCTGAGCATCCTCTTGCTCTTGATATTCTTGCTTACTTGCATTATGGTTAATCCCATAAGTCTCGTAATCTTATTGGCATCTCTTGTCATTATGATTTTTATCCTATGGATTCAACATGTGTGCGAATGCACACAATCATCTATCAACCCTTCTAAATTATTTTTCCGGCTCAGACGTCATTTCGAACATGAGTTGGTTCTTGACCAAACTATTTGTCGTCAATTGTGCCTCTGGTCTATCCAACTTATCCATCCTTGATCAGAGCGTCTGCTTCTGATCATTTGTTTTGGAAATCATAATTCCTTTGTTATCTAAGCATCAAATTATTCCGATGTTCTATAATATGATGCCCGTGCATTCTTTCTGGAATACCGATACTCACATAAGCTCCGTTGTGGATCGCCCGATCCATTGTTGGATTTCATCCGACATCGTCCTTCATATTCAATAACCTTGTGAGCTTTTCCACGGGTATATAATGCCTTTGGTAAAATTGTATCCTCTGCTTGTCAACCATGCTCTACTTTCGAGCTGGTGATAATTACTCCTGATGTTTGTGGTATATGTTCCTAAGATGCCCCTATGGGTTGAACCTATGCCTTTCCTAACCGTATGCACCCGAGAGTTTTCACGAGTCATACTCTTCTGGTGTTTTGCCAGATAATATTTCAACACTACAACTTCATCGAAAGCGAGAAGTGAATGAAAGGGTATGCATTGGAGAAGTGGGAGTCGACCTTGAACTCTGCGTTCATGCCCATGGACCCGATGTGGAACTTATCATGGAAGCTTCTTGCCAAATATTTACTCATTCGAGTAATTCTTTCGGTGTCATTAAATTGGACTGCTTGTAGTTATGGTTTCGACCATATTGTTCTTCTTTGTTCCCATTTCTCGGGCAAGTTTAAACATTTGTCTTCTGCGGATCAATACCCCAGTCCAACCTCTACATTGATCCGTCTTCGAGTATTACCCCCCTGGTATCTCGAGATTATCTTGGAACTGCATAACTTCTTATGAGTTCTTCATCAAGTACTACATTCTCATGATTACAGTTTTCATGGGCTCTGAGTTATTAAACACTCAAAGGCATCGATAACTGAACCGAGTCCGCACTACGGTTCAACAACTCTTCAGTAATCTTCTTTAAGTACGAGTTTGTACCCGATCATGTCATTCCTAGCCCGCTCTGCTATATCTATTCGTGTTGATTTTAACTGTGCTACCTGGTCCTTCTTCTCGGAGCACAATTTTTGACGATGAGCTAAGCTTACGTCGATTTTCCTCATCATGTCATTTCGCCTAGAACAGCAAACTAGGTTTGGAGTTTATGATGTACCCGTGGCTCCAATAACCTTTCGCTTCATCATTCCTTTGACTTGATGTCATCGCCGATCGGTTACACCTTCATGAAATCTCTCGACAATTGTGTCATGATCATCATCAACATTTTGAGCTCTTCTAGGATATCAATTGAATTCATGATGAGAAATACCATCCTTGCCCTCGATGAATTTTATTATCATCGACCACTTTATTGCCTTCCCACCAACACAGCTTGTTCGTGTTGGGTGTTGTACCTTGAGTTCCCTGCCATCCAGCAATTGTTCTTCTTTACTCGGAACATTACCATCTCTTATGTCATCAATGTTGTGAGAATTACACCACCTCTTAAGAATTTGTGATACAGTGATGCTTCCCACCATCACCATTCTTTCTTGGTCCTCGTGTTGATTCCAACTGGTGTACCAACAAGTGAACGGTGTTGTTTGAATTCTGCCCTTCTAGCAATCCTATTGCTTTGAAGTTAATGGTCGGCCGTTCATTCTTGGACTATTGATTATTGAATCACCATTCTGGCATTGGTCGTGCAACCCAACCCATATTTCGGGCGCACCTTTCAACCAATGTTTAATTGTGTATGTTTTCCTCGAGCATACCTCATTATATTATTTGATCTAAAAAATGTTATCTCGTTCACCTAATTGTAGAAATCCATCTTTTGGAAATCCCAATGAATTGTCGCTGAGTTCATCCTGCCACCTCCTCACCCTCTCCTTGGTTTAATGATGAACTCATGATTCAGAACTTGCTTCCATAGTTTATATCCCGAGAATCTTACAATGTCATCTTGACAATTTGTGTTGCACCTTTCTTCTCAGGCATCCCGAGTCTGAGGTATCCTGCCCCCAATCAGATCTGAATCTCAGGCAGATATGATGGTTGGAACATATTTTCCAAGAGTTATAATGTTGGTCTTTATATGACCCGGTAATGTGGTGTCATGCCTAGCACACCTGGCCGGAGGCCCTATTGGTATCGTTTCCTTGTTGGCAAAGATAACCATTCTTCCATGAGGGAATCGTAAGACTTGTATTCTATAAGTTGTTCCTGATGGATCCTTTGTGCATCCAAGTCTGACCTTTTGCTTGAAGACCATGTCAATGCTATCCTAAAGCATGTCTATGGTACTCCGATTTTCAACAGGAACATTTGAAGCACAATGCTAAATTCTCTTTAACAATTATCCAAACACCGTTGTATGGGTAATGTCATGAAATTTCTCTCCCCTTACCTAAATGGTTTTCTGCTTTCTATCATGTCATGGATATCATGCTCTGCTCGTCCTTGGGAAAGATATACCCGTGGGATATGTGTTTAAACACATTTCCCTTTCCATTGTTCTGTTTAACATGATGATCACATTTCCTTTCATTTGTTTGTTTGACCTCTCTTGTGACCTATATAATCTAAGCAGTAAAGATTCACTGCTTATGTAAACACCTCGGTGTACAATTCCGTCAGCAAAACCCTGTTACTATTGTTGATGACATTCCGGTAGCCGCCGATGGACGAGAACTTTGCCTATTGGTCCGCCTCGTTCAACGAGCATGAAAATGGTTCTCTTCATCCCTCGCCCTTGGTACCGACGATGTTGCTGACATATAACTGACAGGATACCCTCTGACATGCCTTGCTATCGTGATCGTGCAAGATGTCACCGCCCTTCCTACTTTAACCACATGGTGGGCCCATAACCCACAGTTCCACAGGATCGAAACCTGACTCTCCTATGCACCCCCTATTCCCAAATTTATTCCTCGCTCGTGGCCTCGTATGTAATTCACGGACCACCATCCTACTGATCTATACTGGCATTAGAAAGAATACTTTTCCGATTGCTTCGAACCCCTTTCACACTCTGTTTCAGGCATCGAACGATTGCTTGCCGCTTGAAACTTCTCATGACACCTTCCTACTTTGCTATCGATATTTTCTAAAGGTTTTTAATTCGAGAGTTACTTCCCGCACTTTCCCCGATGTTATCAACAAGTTAGTCAACCTTGTAGAGGTCTGTTCTCCCAGCCCCTTTATTCTTTCGTAAGTACGGTGAAAGTTCCCGAAGAAAGGATGCCGACTTAACCATGATGATTGGAGCAGAGAAATAAAGACATCAACGAAAGGGATCAACTTCTTCGAGAAGAGCAACCAAAACTGAAGAGATCCGTTAGATTTTTCGTAACCCAATCCCTTTCCCCTTACTCCCCTCCTAAATCTCGGGACGAGATTCTTGTAGTGGAGGAGAATTGTGACGCCCGGATAATTAAGCTACAGTAATTCCCTCCTAATGATGCCACATCATCATGATTACTGTTGTTAAACTCACGTTGGTTCGAAACCGGTTCAAATTTCAAATTCGAATCAAAGTCCAAATTTCAAATTTCTCAAACGTACAAAATAAAATGTTCAAAGTGTGGCAAATAATCTTTGGATATTTATCATATAGAAACCACACTTCTATAATGTGTTTAAATGTCCCACAATAAATAGAACCTTGGCTTAAACAATTATATAAATGCCTTTTATAATTTCTAAAATATTGAACTATTTTATTTATGAGTGACACTTTTTGTGGTAGAGGGTTAAACTAAAACACTAATTTAGGTGTGGGTATTATATTTTTAATAAGCTAAAATAATAATAATATAAAATGGGAAAACGATAAACAGAAAAGAATAAAAGAAAACATTAAAGAAAGATAAAACCTCTCCTCCCCTGGGCCTTGGCCCAGCTAGCTGGCCAGGCCAGCCCACCGCACCCCATCCCCCTCCTCTGTTCACAGAGGAGGCGTGGACAGCGCCGATGGCCGACACAGCCCCGGCCATTGCCGTGGCACCCATCCACGCCCCCGCCAGCGCCTATACCTTCCCCCTGGACGCTCCTCACTCCCCCGGTCGAACCCTAGCCGCCACCTCTTCCCCCTCTCGCGCCATTGTTCGCTCCCATGCACACACCCGACGCCTCCACCGTCATCGCCTTCGTCGACCTCGCGACCAGCGTCGCCCCCTCGCCTCGTCTTCGTGCTAGATAGGACCACCGCCGTCCCCTGCTTCCTCTTAGCCAACCAGACCGAGCCGGGGAGCGCTGCATCGAGCCCCACGACGCCTTTCCTCCTCCTCGGGTCGCCGGCGAACTCCGTCGATTTCGGCCACTCTGCTGCTACTAAGCTCCCGCCGGCCACCGTGTGCCTCAACGTGAGCCCCTCCATCGTTCCCCTCCTTCCCCCTCTCGATTTCGTCGTAGTAGGCCGTCATGCCCGAACCCACTCCCCCCCATGCGTACGCGTACGTGCCGTTGCTTCTCCGGTGATGTCGCGGCTGCTGCTGTGCGCGCGCTCCCGTGCGTGGCCTCGCCGCGGCTTGCTATGGTGCTATGCCGTTGCTACTGCTCTGCCAGCTGTTGCTTTGTCGCTACTTCCTCTGATGCACTGTTGCTGCTGCGGCTAGCCTGCCGCCGCAGCCGCTGGCGCTGCCTACTGTTGCCCGTCGCACCGCGTCGCCTTACCGCGCCGACTGCCACCGCTCCGGCCGCGCCTCAGCGCGAGCGCCCAACCTTGCGCGAGCCTCGTCTCACGCCTCCTCCCCTGTTGTTGCTGCTCTGCGGCCGCAGCTGCCGCCCGCGCCGCGTGTGGCAACCGGACCGCATGTCCCTGGCCGCGTCGGCCATGCCTAGCCGCCCTGCAACCGCGGCCTGCCTCGCCCCTCGCCCCGCGTCGCTCACCGGCCAAGCCTCACGCCGTGCAGGGCCGCGCCTCGCGCCCAGCTCGTGGGCATGTCCGTTGGACTCTGCTGCCGCTGTGCTACAAAAGTAACATTCAGTTACGGTAGCTATGGCTAGCTTTGCGAATACTACACTGACTAACTCCTTTGGCAGCCTCTAATCAGCGGTTAAACAATTACTAACAAGCCATAGAAAAATATGAGTAGAAAGTATACATGATAAACTCCATTTTATCCCACTGAACCAAATCCTTTTGATGTATGGATTAATTCCTACGAAAATCACAAAGTTCAATGTTCTATTAATAGAAAAACTGAAAACAACTTTATTTTCATAGCTACCTTAGAGCTGTTGATGATCAAGAAAATGAACTCTAATAGGGATAAAAGTGATACTATCTTGTAGATCACAGAAAAATGATCAAAATTGATATAAGGCACAAAATCATAGGACTTACAGATCCATAGTTGTAGCCTTTTCAAAACAGCTAAAAGATGTTTAAAACTGACGAACTCTCAGACTTAGCAGAATTTCAGGGAATTTCATAATATTGTTTAAATCTTTGAAAATTAATAAAAATTAAACCGTAGCTCGGCTGAAAAAGTTTTATACATGAAAGTTGCTCAGAACGACGAGACGAGTCCGGATGCGCAGCCCGTTCGTCCGCCACACACCCCTAGCATATCGAACACGCAACCTTTCCCCTCCGGTTCATCTGTCCGAAAACACGAAACACCGGGGATACTTTTCCGGATGTTTCCTCCCCTTCACCGGTAACACCTCATACCGCGTTAGGGCACGCCTAGCATCACGTATTGCTTTGTCATGCATCGTTATGCATCTGTTTGCATTCGTATTCATTGTTTCTTCCCCATCTTCTCTCTGGTAGACCACGAGACCGACGCTACTGCTGCCCAGTTCGACTACGGTGTTGACGACCCCTCTCTCTTGCCAGAGCAACCAGGCAAGCCCCCCCCCCCTTGATTACCAGATATCGCCTATTCTTCTCTATACTGCTTGCATTAGAGTAGTGTAGCATGTTACTGCTTTCCGTTAATCCTATTCTGATGCATAGCCTGTCATTGTTGCTACAGTCATTGATACTTTACCTGCAATCCTAAATGCTTAGTATAGGATGCTAGTTTATCATCATTGGCCCTACATTCTTGTCAGTCTGCCTTGCTATACTATTGGGCCGAGATCACTCGGGAGGTGATCACGGGTATATACTATACATACATACATACTATACAGATGGTGACTAAAGTCGGGTCAACTTGATGAGTACCCGCAAGTGATTTTGATGAGGGGGCTGAAAGGACAGGTGGCTCCATCCCGGTAGAGGTGGGCCTGGGTTCCCGACGGCCCCCGACTGTTACTTTGTGGCTGAGCGACAGGGCAGGTTGAGACCACCTAGGAGACAGGTGGGCCTGGCCCTGTTCGGCGTTCGCGGATATTTAACACGCTTAACGAGATCTTGGTATTTGATCTGAGTCTGGCTACTGGCCTATACGCACTAACCAACTACACGGGAACAATTATGGGCACTCGACGTCGTGGTATCAGCCGAAGCGTTCTTGACGTCAGCGACGGAGCGGCGCGCGCCGGGTTCGACTGCGTTAACGCAACTTCCTTTGTAATGGAGGTTGCTAGGTCTGCTCACCGGCCGCGTACGCAACGTGCAGGTGTGCAATGGGCGATGGGCCCAGACCCCTGCGCGCATAGGATTTAGACCGGCATGCTGACCTCTCTGTTGTGCCTAGGTGGGGCTGCGACGTGTTGATCTTCCGAGGCCGGGCATGACCCAGGAAAGTGTGTCCGGCCAAATGGGATTGAGCGTGTTGGGTTATGTGGTGCACCCCTGCAGGGAAGTTAATCTATTCGAATAGTCGTGATCTTCGGTAACAGGACGACTTGGAGTTGTACCTTGACCTTATGACAACTAGAACCGGATACTTAATAAAACACACCCAGACAAGTTCCACAGACAACCCGGTGATCGCTTTTCCACAGGGCGACGAGGGGAGGATCGCCGGGTAGGATTATGCTATGCTATGCTACTTGGAGATGCTACTTGGAGGACTTCAGTCTACTCTCTTCTACATGCTGCAAGACGGAGGCTGCCAGAAGCGTAGTCTTCGACAGGATTAGCTATCCCCCTCTTATTCTGGCATTCTGCAGTTCAGTCCACCGATATGGCCCTTTACACATATACCCATGCATATGTAGTGTAGCTCCTTGCTTGCGAGTACTTTGGATGAGTACTCACGGTTGCTTTCTCCACCCTTTTTCCCCCTTTCCTTTCTTCCTGGTTGTCGCAACCAGATGCTGGAGCCCTGGAGCCAGACGCTACCGTCGACGACGACTACTACACTGGAGGTGCCTACTACTACGTGCAGGCTGCTGACGACGACCATGAGTAGTTTAGGAGGATCCCAGGCAGGAGGCCTGCGCCTCTTTCGATCTGTATCCCAGTTTGTGCTAGGCTTCTTAAGGCAAACTTGTTTAACTTATGTCTGTACTCAGATATTGTTGCTTCCGCTGACTCGTCTATGATCGAGCACTTGTATTCGAGCCCTCGAGGCCCCTGGCTTGTATTATGATGCTTGTATGACTTATTTATGTTTTAGAGTTGTGTTGTGATATCTTCCCGTGAGTCCCTGATCTTGATCGTACACATTTGCGTGCATGATTAGTGTACGATTGAATCGGGGGCGTCACAGGTATCCCAGATAGGTCCATGACCCTACCCTAGGTACATAACGTCATCATTAGCCCCCGAATGGATCGAGGTTCGAGTGAGGAAGGAGTTGATGATTTTCTCCGACCTATTTCCCGTGCTTTGATCATGTCGTATCCTGGATCAGCGATTCTTCTTTTTGGCGTTGGCATCAACTTTTCTTTCAGTCGCCTTGATCCATTCCTTTCTTCTGCCGAGTGGACTTTTGAACTTTAGTGAACTTCCGAGCGACGGATCGTAGGAAAGATATCGTCTGACAGATTGATCTGCCGTTAGCGGATTTTGTGGGATCCGAATTTTGGGAAGCGCGCGAAATGGGGCGGACCGCGGTACTCGGATGAGATAAGGCGTGGACGCCTCGATTTCTGTGCCGCCTTTTTCGCCACGTATCGTGCGTGCGCGACTGTTTCGGGATGTGACAGGACCGCCCGGACCCACTCGTCAGCCACTCGGAAGCGCCCTTATATAAAGTGTCGGGCGAGGGTTTTTGAACAGTGCCTTCCCATTCTTCTCTCCGCCCTCTTTGCCTCCGCCCGCTGCGCCTGCTCTCGCCTCCGCCTATCCACTCCTCACATGCTTCGCCGGTGACAATGGTGAAGGAGAAGGCGGCGGCCTTAGAGCGCGCGAAGAAGGCAACGACGACGGGGAAAGCGAAGGGGAGACCGTCCAGTCGGGGCGGATCTTCGTCAAGGTCCCGCCTGCCAAAGGGTTGGGTCCAAGGGGATTGGATCCGCTTGACCATCACCGAGACAGATCTCAATGACCTGGCCAATGAGGGTCTGATCCCCCACGGGTCAGCAAGGCTTCCGGGGACCGAGTGTCAACCGCAGCCGCAGGAGGGTGAGTGCGTTCTCCTAGCCACTCATGTAGACCGTGGCTTTTCTCTGCCGCAGAGTGTTTTCTTCCGAGGGTTGCTGAATTTCTTTGGGGCGCAACTCCACCATTTCACCCCCAATTCCATCGCCTATCTTGCTGCTTTTGTGTCCATGTGCGAGAACTTCCTGGGTTGTCGACCACATTGGGGTCTCTTTAAGCACATATTCACCTGTCGCTCACAGACAGTGAAAAAGGCGAGTCCGGACGATGAGAGGACTAAGGTTATCCAGATGTGCGGTGGCCTTGGGATTCAGATGAGGAATAAGAGTACTTTCCCGGCCATGACCCTTCCTGAGTCGGTCAGAGGATGGCAGTCGACTTGGTTCTACTGCCAAGACGAGTCGACGCCGGGGCAGTCGACTGGTCTCCCTCCGTTCTCCATGGGCCGAGTGGACAAACCCTCTTCTCTGAAGGTGCTTCCTAAGGAGAAAGCTCAGGTGAAAATGTTGATGGAGCGCGTAGTCCAACTTGTTAGGGACGGAGTGACGGGTATGGATCTTCTGGAGGTCTTCCTTAGACGGTGCATCCAACCGCTTCAGTACCGAGGCCACCCGATGTGGCTGTACTATGGTACCGAAGACACCACTCGGGTCCATCCAGAAGCGGTCAACGACACCACACTGGATAGGTGGGTGGCAGCCATCACAGGGAATAAGGACAACCCTCGAGGGGTTAGGAGGATCCCACCACTCGACTGTACCTATACACCGGACACGGTATGACCACTTATCTCCAATTGTAATCTTGCTGTATTCATTCTGCTTTGCTGCGAATTGGTCGATTGATCTTTGTTTTGGTTTGTTGTCTGATAGGCCACCACCGAGTTATACTCGATGCCCAATGGAGCGCAGACGCCGACTGAAGAGGAGGAAGGAAGTGGGGGCGAAAGCCCGGAGGAGTGGGATTCGGATGCTGACGACGATGATGAGGGTGATGACTCTGATGAGGAGGAAGAGGGGGAGGAGGAGGAGGAGGAAGTTGTACCTCCTCGCTCGAAAAGACGCTCGAAGCTTGTCCATGATCCCGCGGTTGAGCGCGATAAGGGGGTCGCAACCGTCACGCAGTCGTCCAAGTGCCCTCGGACCACTTCTCCGGTGCCGACTGAAAAAGCTCCGAAGCAGTCTCGAGTGGCGCCGTCGAAGTCGGCAAAGGTCTTGCCGAAGATGAAGATGGTGATCCCCACTATCTCAGGGTAATGGTGTAGCTTGAATTTGTCTATTCCTCATGAACTTATTGTTGGTCGACTCATGAGCTAATCGACTGTCTTCTGAAACTGCAGTGCTGCTACTTCTGATACTTCGGCCAGGGATGAAGACCACGAGATGGAGGATGCTGTTACCTCAAAGCCTAGTATGACTCTTGTGATTCCGTTTTCAGTCGATTGGCTTCTTGTCTCTAATTTCGATTCTTTTTCTGCAGCTTCATCTAACGTCGTTATCGACCATCCCGACGACGATGACGAGGAACCACCAAGGCAGAGGAGGAGCAAGAAAGCGTCTGCTGGCAAGGCGACTCAGGACGTGCCAGCACCCGAGACATTGGTCGTGGAGGGAGACAATGTCACTCGGCCTACCGTAACCTTTGCGGTGCCGTTGACGAGTGCTCGTCCTTCATCGTCGAGTGCTGCTCAACCCTCGCTTTTCTCAACCTACCACGTTCCAGAAGACCAGGCTAATGTTGCTAAAGAAGCAATACGCCAAGCGGGGGTCATGATGGAGCAAGTGAAGTCAATACGAGAAGCCAGTCAGGCAGCCTATGACGCCAGTTCAGCTCTTCAGAGTAATGTTCAGGTCAGTCGGTCACTGCCTATTCTGTTAGGATATGATATCTGAAAACTCTTCTTTCTGGAATTCTTAGAGTTTGTCTTACACCCACTGGGTGTGCCGATTGAAATTCCGGGTTAGTGGGGGCACGCTGAGTGCACCCACTGGGTGTAGTCCCCAAGGCTATGGTCGACTGCTGGCAGTCGACTGTAGTCTTTATGTCTTAAGTTTTTTTCCTTACTCGACTAGGTCGAATAGATTCATAAACAGGTGGGGGCACGCTGAGTGCACCCACTGGGTGTAGTCCCCGAGACTGTGGTCGACTGCTGGCAGTCGACTATAGTCTGAAGAACACCTCCTGTTTTTTTTCGTTGGTCGACTGGTCGACTCTAACTGATGAAACTAGTGGGGGCACGCTGAGTGCACCCACTGGGTGTAGTCCCCGAGACTGTGGTCGAATGTTTATATTCGGCCATAGTCTTAGAAATGCTATGATTTTTCCTTAGTCAGTCGGAAGTGAATTGTCTTTGACATCTGTCGATTGGTTCTTCCTAGAAATCCTGCGACCTTGCGGCTCGTTACACTGAGATGGAGAACAAACATATTCAGCTCGAGCCTGATCTGAAACTGACCCAAGAGAACCTAACGAAGGCGAAAGAGGAGGCTAAAGGTATGTTTGGTGAGGCCTCCGATGACTGCTTTTGCCTCTCGTTTGTTTCAGATCTGATCTCACTGTAATTTTGCAGACAAAGTGAGGGATGCCCTGAAGAAGAAAGACCTTGACTTGGCTGAGTTGCAGAAAGCGGCTTTAGAGAAGACCAAGCTCGCAGATGAAAAGCTGGCTTCAGTTACCAAGCTTGAAGAAGAAAACACCAATCTGAAGGCTGCTCTTAATGCTGCCAACAAGGAGGTCAGTCGACTGAAAAGTGACAAGGTTGCCCTGAATGACAAGGCCAGCGAGTTGGAGAGAAAGAAGAACGATCTGGAGGCTTATCTGGGCGGACTCGCCAAGAAGCTATTCCTCATGCTTGAAGGTAATCCTTTGTAACAAACAGACGTTTCAATTGTGATCTCCGATTGTTGTCTTGAATCGGTGGTTGTGCTTGCAGAATTTTGCCAGAACTTTGAAGAGGAGACTGGTCGACTGGAAATAAACCTGGATCCCATCAACTTCCCCATGAAAGATGAAGCCGCCATGAATGTGCTCCGGCTTGAATCTCGCGTTGCTGCCGTCGTCGACTATCTTGCAAGGCTGAAGGTCGCAACTTCTCGCATCGACACAACACTCTGGCCAAGAGAGACGCTCCAAAACGACCTCGAGTCTCTGATGACTCGACTGAACGAGGTCCCAAGTCGAGTGCAGGAGTGGAAGAAGTCGTCGGCCAGGTGTGGTGCGGATGTTGCTCTGTCTCTGGTCCGCGTTCATTTCAAGGATGCGCGAGAGGACAAGCTGGTGGCCCTTAGGGTGGCTAACACCAAGAAGCACGATTTCCGATCCTTCATGGAGACCTTCGTCACCGCCGCCACTCGAATTGCAGATGGAATCGACCTGGACGAGTTTGTTGCGCCTTCCAGCCCTCCACGGGAGGGGTAAAAAACTTCTGAGCTTGATACTTTAAATTTGCCTCAGTATGCCGAGTGAGTTTTGTAACCGATAAACCTTAACAGGCCTAGTGCCTGAGCACTTTCGGTTCCGTTAGGTGTTATCCGAACTTGCATTCAACGTTGAATATGTTTACATTCGGTTTGAGGTGTCTTTTGCAGGTTTAAAGCGAAGCGCTCATTGCAATCGACTTGTTCCCCAATACACTTAGGCGAGCACTGGGCTGCAGCTAAGCCCCCGAGTGGGAGGTCTGCTCTCCACTCGGTAGGATTTCCAAAAACTTAGGCGAGCACTGGGCTGCAGCTAAGCCCCCGAGTGGGAGGTCTGCTCTCCACTCGGTAGGATTTCAGATACTTACGCGAGCACTAGGCTACAGCGAAGCCCCCGAGTGGGAGGTTTGCTCTCCACTCGGTAGGATTTTCAAGAACTTAGGCGAGCACTGGGCTGTAGCTAAGCCCCCGAGTGGGAGGTCTGCTCTTCACTCGGTAGGATTTTCAAAAACTTAGGCGAGCACTGGGCTGCAGCTAAGCCCCCGAGTGGGAGGTCTGCTCTCCACTTGGTAGGATTTTGTATTGGTGGCGTAGCTTGGAAGGAGTGGGTAGCAGTCGACCTGCACCTCGTCCTCCTTGCAGAGCGCATGTTGTATTTGTGGCGTAGCTCGGAAGGAGAGGGTAGCAGTCGACCTGCACCTCGTCCCCCTTGCAGAGCGCACGTTGTATTTGTGGCGTAGTTCGGAAGGAGAGGGTAGCAGTCGACCTGCACCTCGTCCCCCTTGCAGAGCGCATGTTGTATTTGTACTTAGGCGAGCGCAATGCTGCAGCTAAGCCTTCGAGTGGAAGGCTGGCTTACCACTCGGTAGGATTTTGTTTAACTTAGGCGAGCACTGGGCTGCAGCTAAGCCTCCGAGTGGAAGGCTGGCTTACCACTCGGTAGGATTTTATTTAACTTAGGCGAGTACTTGGACTGCAGCTAAGCCTCCGAGTGGAAGGCTGGCTTATCACTCGGTAGGATTTTGTTTAACTTAGGCGAGTACTTGGACTGCAGCTAAGCCTCCGAGTGGAAGGCTGGCTTACCACTCGGTAGGATTTTGTTTAACTTAGGCGAGTACTTGGACTGCAGCTAAGCCTCAGAGTGGAAGGCTGGCTTACCACTCGGTAGGATTTTTTTCAACTTAGGCGAAACGGATTTCGCAGCTAAGCCTTCGTGTGGGAGACTGGCTCACCACTCGGTTAGGATTTTTTTACAGACTTAGGCGAATCGGATTCGCAACCGAGCCACCCACTGGGGGATTGTTTTATGTGGACAAAAGAAATAACAAAAGAAATAAAGCTCTTGTCTTTGATAAATAAATTACAGAAGTACTTTTATTACAACTCATCCGAGTGAATACTTAAGTGCAAAAGGGGCGGAGAAGCTCCGCGTTCCAAGCTCGGGGCTCGTCGATCTGATGCTCGACATTGTAAAGACGGTATGCTCCATTGTGGAGAACCTTGGTGACGATGAAGGGACCTTCCCAAGAAGGAGCTAGCTTGTGTGGTTTCTGCTAATCCACTCGGAGAACTAAATCTCCTTCCTGGAAGGCTCGACTCTTCACGTTTTTGGCGTGGAAGCGACGCAAGTCTTGTTGGTAAATGGTCGATCTGATCAGAGCTATCTCCCTTTCTTCCTCTAAAAGGTCGACTGCATCCTACCGCGCTTGTTCTGCTTCAGCTTCGGTGTAGAGCTCGACCCGGGGAGCATTGTGGAGGAGGTCACTCGGCAAGACTGCTTCAGCTCCGTAGACTAATAAGAATGGAGTTCTTCCAGTCAACCGATTGGGCGTGGTCCTTAACCCCTAAAGCACCGAGGGAAGTTCGTCGACCCATGCACCAGCCGCATGCTTGAGATCGCGCATCAAACGGGGTTTCAACCATTTGAGAATCAAGCCGTTGGCTCGTTCTGCCTGTCCATTTGACTGTGGATGGGCGACTGAAGCATAGTCGACTCGTGTGCCTTGAGACATGCAGAAAGCTCTGAATTCTTCGGAATCGAAGTTTGACCCGTTGTCCGTGATGATGTTGTGCGGGACTCCATATCTGAATATCAATTCTCTGATGAAGCTGACAGCGGTACCGGCATCGAGGTTCTTGATGGGTTTGGCCTCAATCCACTTGGTGAACTTGTCGACTGCTACCAGCACATGGGTGAAACCGCTTCTGCCTGTTCTCAAAGGACCAACCATATCCAACCCCCATACTGCAAAGGGCCAGACGAGTGGTATGGTCTTCAAAGCTGACGCGGGCTTGTGTGACATATTGGAGTAAAATTGACATCCCTCGCACTTGTCGACTATCTCCTTTGCCATTTCATTCACTCTTGGCCAATAAAATCCGGCTCGGTGTGCTTTGGCCACGACGGTCCGAGAGGACGCATGATGGCCACAGGTCCCCGAGTGGATGTCATCAAGGATTATTCGACCTTCCTCCGGCGTTATGCATTTCTGACCAACTCCAGTCGCGATTTCTCTGTACAATTGTCCCCTTATCACGGTAAAGGCCTTAGATCGGCGGACGATCTGTCGAGCCTCTTCTTCGTCCTCCAGGAGTTCTTTCCTTAATATATACCCGATATACGGTACTGTCCAATCGGGAGTGATCACTAAAACTTCCATGATCAGGTCGACCACTGCTGGGACTTCAACCTCAGTCGGATCCGTAATACTCTTAGGTTGCGGAGCTTCGTCGGTAAAAGGATCTTCTACGACTGATGGAGTGTGGATATGCTCCAAGAACACATCACTGGGGATGGCTTCTCTCTTGGATCCTATCTTCGCCAAATCGTCAGCTGCTTGATGTTTCAGTCGGGGTATGTGGTGGAGCTCTAACCCTTCGAACTTCTTTTCGAGCTTCCTCACTGCATTGCAGTATCCAGTCATGGCTGGGCTTCTAACGTCCCACTCCTTCATCACCTGATTGACCACCAAATCTGAGTCGCCATAGACCATAAGGCGACGGACGCCGAGTGAAATGGCCATGCGCAACCCATACAAGAGTGCTTCATATTCTGCTTCATTGTTGGAGGAATCGAAGTGGATTTGGAGCACATATCTGAGTTTATCTCCTCGGGGGGAAACCAAAACAACCCCAGCACCAGAACCATTTAACATCTTAGAGCCATCAAAGAACATGGTCCATGCTTCGAGTGAACTTGAGTCGGTTGCTGTTGCTCAATCCACTCGGCAAGGAAATCTGCTATAGCCTGGGACTTAATGGCTTTCTTTGCCTCGAATTTGATATCAAGGGGAAGGAGTTCAATCGCCCATTTAGCCACTCGACCAGTTGCATCTCTGTTGTGCAGAATCTCTAACAATGGTGCGTCGCTGACGACTGTAATGTCATGATCAGAGAAATAATGAGCAACCTTCTTCATGGTCATGTAGATCCCATATACGAGCTTCTGATAATGGGGATATCTTTGCTTCGATGGGGTCAAAACTTCAGAGAGATAATACACTGGGCGCTGAACTTTGAAGGCTTTCCCTTCTTCTTCCCGCTCGACCGTAAGTACTTTACTGACGACTTGTCCTGTGGCTGCAATATAAAGCAACAGAGGCTCTTTGCTGATTGGAGCAGCAAGCACCGGCTGGGTGGAGAGCAGAGTTTTTAGCTCGACAAACGTTGCATCAGCTTCTGGAGTCCACTCGAACTTGTCTGCCTTCTTCATCAGTCGGTAAAGGGGCAATGCCTTTTCATCGAGGTGAGAGATGAATCGACTTAGCGCGGCCAAGCATCTAGTAAGCTTCTGGACGTCGTGCACACGCATAGGGCGTTTCATTCAGAGTATGGTGCCAACTTTTTCTGGGTTAGCATCGATTCCTCGTTCTGAAATGAGAAAACCGAGTAACTTTCCGCCAGGTACTCCGAATGTGCACTTTGATGGATTGAGCTTGATATCATACCTCCTGAGATTGGCAAATGTTTCAGCTAGGTCAGTCAACAGGTCGGAACCCTTTCGTGACTTGACCACGATATCATCCATGTATGCTTCCACATTCCGACTGATTTGAGTGAGTAAACACTTTTGAATCATTCTCATGAACGTGGCTCCGGCATTCTTGAGGCCGAATGGCGTGGTGATATAGCAGAAGCACCCGAATGGAGTGATGAAAGCTGTTTTGATTTCGTCAGGTCCATACAGACGGATCTGATGATACCCGGAATAAGCGTCTAAAAAGACAATCTCTCGCACCCCGCAGTCGAGTCGACAATTTGGTCGATGCGAGGGAGAGGAAAATGATCTTTTGGGCAGGACCGATTGATATGTTTGAAATCAATGCACATGCGAAGTGAGTTGTCCTTCTTGGGAACCATGACGACATTGGCGATCCACTCGGAGTGGTATATTTCTCGGATGAACTCTGCTGCAAGGAGTCGAGCCACCTCCTCACCAATGGCTTTTTTCTTCTGAATGGCGGACCGTCGAAGATGTTCTTTAACAGGTTTTGCTTTTGAGTCGACTCTAAGGCGATGCTCAGCCAGCCCCCTGGGAACACCTGGCATGTCAGCTGGCTTCCATGCAAAGATGTCCCAGTTCACACGGAGGAACTGGATGAGCGCTTCTTCCTATTTAGAGTCGAGTGTTGTGGAAATGTGGGTCGGAGCTACGTTGGGGTCGGTCGGGTGGATATGAACTGGCTTCGTCTCCCCAGACGACTGGAACGCTGATTCTGTGGCGGGCTTCTTGGCCCGTAACAAATCACTCGGATCTGCATTTTTCTTGTATCCTTCCAGCTCTACCACTGTTATCTGGTCATCTGCAATCTTTGAGCCTTTCTGGAAACACTCTTCTGCCTTCTTCCGGCTGCCAGTGATAGTGATCACGCCTTTGGGGCCAGGCATCTTTAATTTGAGGTACACATAACATGGTCGAGCCATGAAGCGGGCATAGGCTGGTCTTCCCAAAATAGTGTGGTAGGCGCTTCGGAAATCCACGACTTCAAATGTCAGCTTCTCTTTGCAGAAATGCTTCGAGTCGCCGAACACTACATCCAGAGCTATTTGGCTGAGTGACTCAGCCTTCTTTCCAGGGATGACTCCGCGAAAACTCATGTTGCTGGAACTGAGCCTGGACATCGGAATGCCCATTCCCTTGAGCATCTCTGCATATAGTATATTCAATCCACTGCCGCCATCCATCAATACCTTCATTAGTCGAGTGCCTTCGACAACTGGGTCGAACACCAGCGCTTGCCTCCCAGTGGTGGCAATGTGATTAGGGCGATCAGACTGGTCGAAAGTAATGGGAGTTTGCGACCATCTCAGATAGCTTGGTGTCGCTGGGGCGACCATATTGACCTCACGGTTGATCACTTTCAATCGACTTTTGCTCTCTACATCAGCAAAAATCATCAGAGTGGAGTTGACATGAGGGTACTCTCCATCACTGTCCTCCTTGTCCTCGGTCTTGTCCGACTCCTTCTCTTTGTCCTTCGGCTGTTTTCCTTGAAACTGCTGGATTAAGAGCCGGCACTGGCGAGTGGTATGCTTTGGGTAGATGAAGTTACCCTCTTCGTCTTTCTTCATGTGGATATGACACGGCAGATCCATCACGTCATTACCTTCCTTATCCTTTACCTTCTTGGGGTTCCAAGATCCTTTGGGCTTCCCTTTGAATTTGCCCTGAGTCACAGCCAGAGCCTCTCCAGGAGCAGCCGGCTCAGCCTTCCGCTTCTGCTTCCGACTAGAGTTTCCTTTCTCCGACTGACTCGGCTTGTACTTGCCACTCCGGAGTCGGTCCTCTTCTTCGCCATTGGCGTACTTGGTGGCTATTTCCATCATCTGACTCAGGGTCATATCTCCAGTTCGACCAAACTTCAGGCTCAACTCTCTGTTCTTGACACCATCCTTGAAGGCGCAGACCGCTTGATGGTCCGACACATTCTCTACAGTATGATGCAAAGTGATCCATCTCTGGATGTAATCTCTCAGTGTTTCACTCGACTTTTGTACGCAAACTTGCAGCTCTGTCAATCCGGCCGATCGCTTGCAAGTTCCCTCGAACGTCCTGACGAACACTCGGGAAAGATCTTCCCAGGTGTAAATGCTGCTAGGAGCTAACTGATTCAACCACGCCCTGGCCGAACCCTCTAGCATAAGTGGCAAATGCTTCATGGCCACCTCATCATTACCGCCACCAATTTGTACAGCCATTCGGTAGTCTTCAAGCCAAGTTTCAGGCTTAGACTCTCCGGTGAACTTACTTACTCCAGTCGCCAACCTGAGTTGGGGGGTATCACTGCGGCTCTGATGGCTCTGCTAAAGCATTCTGGACCTGAAACGTGGACTCGGCTGCTTGTGGGCACATCTCTGTCATGGCCACCTCTGTGAGCTCTGTTCCGGTCGACCAAACCTTGCACGATGATGGATCTCGCGTCAAAGCCTGGCTCTCTGGGGTCGACTGGAGCTCTCCGCCCAACACTGAGCCGGCGCCTGTCATCTTGCTACCGATGGGCGTTAGACCCACTTCTCGGGGGAGGAGTGGGCACTCGACGCCTATCATCACGATCAAATCGATCATCATAGTGGTCCCGCCGGCCTTCACGTCCCACGCGCCTCGGAGGCGACCTTGGGCTGTGAGCTGATTGAACAGTATTCGCAGCGACGGGTCGACTGTGAATCCTGTTGCGCGACTGTGACACAACTGAATTCTGATCTCCTGCCGCCCGGAGCAAATCTCTGATATGCATCAAGCCTCTTCCAGCCTCCGACTGAGAGGGCTAAATTGACTCCGCTATACGGGCTGCAGCTGCCAAATTCTGAATCGGGGTTCGATATACCTGAGTCGGTTGCGGAAAGAGCTGACATCGGCTGGAGGCGGGTACTCGTTGACGCGCACGCTCATCGAGTGCTCGTTGGAGGTTCTCCAGTCGAGTGCGTTCAGCCAAGTTGGCCAAACGTGCCTCTTCCAAGGCACGAGCCTCAGGAGTTTCTCCTGGGATGGGAGTATGCAGGGCATCCATGTTCCGGCGGCGAAGATCTTCTCTTTGCTCAGAAGTGAGCGGCTCGGGCTGATATTCTTCGTGGGCCTGAGCGGGGTCGCCTCCATCGTCCATCCCGTCGATGCGGGGGAAACCGGGAGGGCTACGAGGCCCATTGACCATCAGGACCTCCGCCGCTGGATTACTGTTGTCGCACTCGGATGCAGTCTCTACGGAGCCAGTCGACAGATCGAACAGGCCGTAGAGAGATTAGTCGGGCTCAATTGCCGCGACTTGGGTGGTGGCCAATTGGCGAGCCACTGCATGTCTCACCCATCGCTAAAGCCTCGACCGACCAGAGCGCTTGCGCTGGCGGGAGACAGGGAGGGAAGACAGCACAGGAGTCGACCGGTATGGGGTCGACGGCTGCCCCAGCAGGACGCCGCGGACACACGCACGAAAGTGCGTCGCCCCGCGGACGGGGAGCGCGTCGATGTCGAGTGGTGCCTCCTGGAGCCAAGCAGAGTCGTCGGTGATGAAAGCGAGCGCACCGAGACGGATCTCGCGGCCCTCGACCAGGGCTCCGCCAGAAACCATGATGAAGGCAATCGGACAAATTGCAACTTCTTCAAAAAGTCGCTAAGACACCTGCCCCACGGTGGGCGCCAACTGTCGTGGTTCTAAGTCTGACAGTAGAATGGGGGGTAGGTATATAGAGAGGCAAGATCCAAGCTATGGAGTAGTTGTACACACGAGTGTTAGCGAGTTCAGGCCCTTCTCGGAGGAAGTAACAGCCCTACGTCTCAGAACCCGGAGGCGGTCGACTGGTTTCTGTGTATATGAGTTACAGGGGTGCGAACCCTTTACACCGAGGAGGGGGGTGGCTTATATAGAGTCCGCCAGACCCCTCCGGCCCTCAGTTATGCAGGGTTTAAAGTACATTAAGATAGGGGGTTACTGGTAACGCCCTCGTAAAGTGCCATGAAGACTATTAAAGCTACTTAATGACAGACTGTTGCGTGCTGAGTGGCTTTAGGTCTCCTGGCCGTCGAGTGGTTGGCTTCATGGTCGAGTGGCTATCTTTATCGTCGAGTGAAGTCCCTCTTGGTCGAGTGAAGTCCCTCTTGGTCGACTGGAAGGTAGCTTCTTCTAAGGATGTCCTTGGGTAGGGTATCCCAGATAGGTACATAACCTCATCAGAGGGCCCGCCTGGCCGATCGCCTGGCACATCTGCTGGCGCCGATCCCGCGCGAGATCTGCCTGACGCGCCTGCCGAGCCAGATCCCGAGGAGATTCGCCCGCCAGAATCAGCATCAGAGGCTGCGCCTGGATTATCTGTGTGTTGCATAAAATCATGCATGTTTTCACCAATTTCTTCACCATTTTCGGCATGAGTGTCCGGCCCTGTTTCCTGCACACTATGAGTAGACCCTTCATCAAGCGTATTAGCCATAGACACAGGACCAGTAGCATCGACTCCCCCTGGAACAAAATTGGGTGAAGGCAAAAGATGAGGTGGCAACAAAACAAGTTCTTTGCGTAGTTGGGCGCCCGCATTGGGATGAAGACTAGAAAAAGGGAAAACTTGTTCATCAAAGACGACATCTCGAGAAATATACACACATCCGGAGGAGATGTCTAGGCATTTGTAGCCTTTGTGGAGACTACTATAACCCAAGAAGGCGCATTGCTTCGAACGGAACTCGAGTTTGTGTTTGTTGAACGGGCGCAAATTAGGCCAAACAGCACAACCAAATATACGCAGAAAATTATAGTTGGGTTTAGTGCCAAAGAGTCATTCTAGTGGAGTTTGATTTTTGATAACTCTACTAGGAACACGGTTAATGAGATATACCGCTGTGAGGAATGCTTCATCCCAAAACTTGAGAGGCATAAAAGCATGAGCTAGAAGGGAGAGGCCAACTTCCACTATGTGACGATGTTTTCGCTCGGCAGATCCATTCTGTTGGTGAGCGTGGGGGCAAGAGACATGATGAGTAATACCAATGCGTTCAAAGAAAGAGTGCAAACTCTGGTACTCACCACCCCAATTTGTTTGCATAGCAATAATTTTGTGATTAAACAAACGTTCAACATGAGCTTGAAAGAGATGAAATTTCTCAAACACATCAGACTTGTTCTTAAGCAAATAAATCCAACTGAATTTGCTAAAATCATCAATGAAACTGACATAATATTTTTGTTTGCCTACAAAGATGGGTCCAGGACCCCAAACATCTAAAAAAATAAGCTCTAAAGGAGCTTTGGATTCACTAACTGAGCGAGGATAGGGAAGTTGGTGGCTCTTGGCCATCTGACATGCATCACACACGAGGAAGTGATCTTGTTTATTGGACACAGGAAGATTAAAATCTCGAACAATTTTCTGGACTACCGAAAAGGAGGGATGTCCTAGGCGCTTGTGCCACCGGGATGTAGATGGTTTAATTGCTCCAAGGGCTTGCCGTTGGGGAGCACTGTGGTGCCCGGTGACCGGGAACAGGCGCCATCTACTCTTGTTTTGAAGTATGGTCCTCCGGGAAGCCTGATCCTTGACAAGAAAAGTTTTGGGATGAAGTTCAATAAACACGTCATTGTCTGTCATGAGTTGATAGGCAGAAAGAAGGCTTTGCTTAGATTTAGGAACATGAAGAATATTGTTCAAGTTTAATGAGCCGGAGGGAGTAGATAAAACTGAATGTCCAACGTGTGCAATGGCCATACCTTGCCCGCTAGCGGTGTGTATCTGTTCGTTGCTGGTGTAGCGGTCCCGAACAGCCAGCTTGTCGAGCTCGCCAGTGATATGATCGGTTGCCCCGGTGTCAAGATACCAGTTGGTATCTACACCGTATGAATGCGCAGCATTGGCAGATCGATATTGGCCGCCATTGCCACCACCGCCGCCACCATTGTTGCCGCCACCATGTCCGCCACCACCGCCTCCTGCGGGGTTTCGGACATTGTTGTTGTAGCCCTTGTCGTAGAGTTGCCATCCTCCTTGCAGATCTGGCAGCGTTCACGATCACCACCTTGCTTGCGTGGTGCACCACCAGAGGAGCCACCGCCGGAGTTGTCGTTGTAGCGAGGAGGGCCGGAGTTGTTGTTGTAGCCGCCTCGTCCGCCACTGCTGCCGCCTCCACGACCACCGCGGCCACCACCACGGGAAGCAAGATTGGCGGAGTGGTTGGGGGAGAAGGCCGCCTGCTGAGCGAGGATGCGTGACTCGGCCGCCAGGAGCAGCGAGAAGAGCTCAGAGAGCCCAATCTGCTGGTCCATGGCAGCGCGGGTGGAGATCGCGGAGACAAAGCCGTTGTATTTCGGCTCATGCACCAGTCCTTGGAGGATCTGATCAACGAGGTCATCTTCTCCAAGGGGCTTGCCGGCGGCTGCGAGCTCATCAGTGATCCCCTTCATCTTGGTGAAGTAGGTAGCGGCCGGAAGATCCCCCTTGCGCATGTTTCCCAGGGCTGAGCAGAGCTGGATAGTGCGAGCCCTGGATTACGAAGAAAAACTCTGGCACAAGGCTTGCCAGATGCCAATAGCGGTGGTGTGGTTCAAAACTTGCATGAGAACATCACGAGAGAGGGAGGCAATCAGGAACGTGAGAACCTGTTGATCATGTGTTACCCAGATGGCGTGCTCCGGGTTGGGCGTGCTGACAATCTCCTTCTTCCCATCAGCGATCTCCTTCTCAGAGAGGAGGACAGCGTTCGGCTCCTTGATCGAGCCATCGAGGTAGCCCATCATCCCTGCCGCTTTGATGTGCGGCAGGACTTGTGCCTTCCACACCAGGAAGTTCTCTCTGGTGAGCTTCTCGGTGATGGTGTGGCCAAGCGATGCGAGGGAGTGGGAGGCCATGGCGACGGGAGAGGAGGAGGAAGACATGACCTAGATGCGTTTGGAAGAGTTAGGCTCTGTATACCATATAGAAAATGAGGCTTAAGCGTATGCGGTTAGCAGGGACGCGTGCGTGTTAATATAGCCACCAAGGGCTACGAGATTACAAGATTGTTAGGTTGTGGATTGATCTCCAAGTCATATGCTAGGATAAGATACAATCACAACAACCTAACCGGTTACAACAACTACACGCACACATACAATATATGGTTTATAGGATACCGTATGTACATCGTTTAACAGCATGGACTGCAATCACGGAGATCTTCATCTCCCAGACACAGGCGGTCATCGTCAATACGAGGATCGCCCTCTCCACCACCAAGAAGGGGAACTTCACCATTGCTGAGTATCCTGGCCGCATGAAGGCCCTCGGCGATGAGATGGCTGCCATCGGCAAGCCGCTCACGGACGATGATATGGTGTCGTATATCCTTGCTGGCTTGGATTTCGACTACATGTCCTTCGTCTCCTCCATCTGCGCCAGAACTGTCCCCATCAAGCCCAATGAGCTCTACGCCCAACTCATCAGCTTCGAGAGCCGCCTCGCCATGTTCGAGGGTGGCAACTTGTCGTCCCACTCTTCCGTGAACGCCGCTTCCCGTGGCGGTCGCGGTGGCTTCTCTTGCGGCGGAGGCCACGGAAGGAACGGAGGCGGCCGTGGCCACGGTGGTGGTCGTGGAAATGGAGGCAACGGCGACCGCGGAAACGGCCACGATGGGCGTGGCCAAGGAGGCGGGGGACGAGGTGAGCTCCCTGAGGTGTTCTGCCAGATCTGCAAAAAGCCCAACCACACTGCCATCGAGTGCTACAGGCGCTTCGACATCGCGTTCACAAAGGAGAAAAGCATGAGCGCCGTGTCCAACTCCTCCTACGGCATCGACACCAACTGGTACGTCGACACAGGCGCCACAGATCACATCACCGGAGAGCTCGACAAGCTCACCATGAGGGAGAGGTACAACGGCCATGATCAAGTGAACATGCCCAACGGAGCAGGTATGAAAATTACTCATATTGGTCAAGCATATGTTCGTACTCCCACTCGTAATCTTCATCTAAAAGATGTCCTTTATTCACCTAAAGCCACAAAAAATCTTGTTTCTGCTCATCGTCTATCTCAAGATAATCATGTGTTTCTTGACTCACCCTCATTTCTTCTTCATTAAGGACAAGGCAACGAGGAGCACCCTCCTCCACGGCAGGTGTAGATCCGGCCTCTACCCCCTATCATCAGCTTCTTTAGGCCCGGGCAAGCATGCTTTTGGCGCCACCAAGATTTCTCCGTCAAGGTGGCACGATCGATTAGGTCATCCGTCTTTGAAAATTGTTCATCATGTTCTTAGCAAGAACAAAATTCCCTTTTCATTTCATGAGTTGAATAAAGAGGGGGTGTGTGATGCATGCCAACAAGGCAAAAGTCACCAACTTCCCTATCCACACTCTAGTAGTTCTTCGAGTGCTCCTTTAGAGCTTATTTATTCTGATGTATGGGGGCCTTCCCGTGATTCAATCAATAAAAAGAATTATTATGTGAGCTTTATTGATGATTTAAGTAAATTTACGTGGATATTTCTTCTTAAACACAGGTCAGAAGTCTTTAAAGTGTTTCATGAATTCCAAGCACTTGTAGAAAGACTTTTTGATCGAAAAATCATCACCATGCAAACCGACTGGGGTGGTGAGTATGAAAGGTTAAATTCCTTTTTCCACCAAGTTGGCATCACACATCATGTTTCCTGCCCACATGCTCATCAGCAAAACGGCTCCGCTGAAAGAAAGCATCGCCATATTGTCGAGGTTGGCCTCTCATTGTTAGCTCATGCGTCTATGCCCCTCAAATTTTGGGATGAGGCATTCATAGCTGCCACGTACTTGATCAATCGTACGCCAAGTAAGGTGATCAATCTTGAAACTCCACTAGAAAAATTATTCCATGAGACACCTAACTATCATGCCCTTCGTACCTTTGGGTGCACATGTTGGCCCAACCTCCGTCCTTTCAATGCTCGCAAGCTTGAATTTCGCTCCAAACAGTGCGTTTTCCTTGGCTACAGTAACCTTCACAAAGGTTTTAAGTGTCTAGACATAACTGTTGGACTTGTTTATATTTCTCGTGACGTGGTGTTCGATGAAACGGTGTTTCCCTTTGCCAAGTTAAACCCCAATGCCGGTGCACTTACCTCTTGATCATGGGGACGAACATATAGCTAATGATCACTTGGGTAATTCTCATGAAAATTCTGCTATAAATTTTGGAGGAAATTCGGTTGTGCATTGTGATTTTATGCAGCAGCAAAGGACAAGCGCGGAGCACAAGGCTAATTCAGGTGTTATGCCAGGAGCTGACAGCGGCGATCCCGGTGAGGATTCGCCCTCGCCTACCGCGCCAGGCAGTGGCAGCGCACCCGCCTCAGGGTCAGGCGGGCCAGCAGTGGACGACCACGCATCCCCCCGCGGCCCCACGGGCGAGGCAACGACAACCCACGACGGGCCCAGCGATGCAGGTGGGCCAGCCGCACTCATGCGCCAGGCCAGGCGCCTCTCCGCGTCGTCTGGCGGTTCCCTTGGGCCTCGCCAAGTGGCCCAACAAGCAACTAGCTCCGGCTCCGAGGAAATCAACCTCGGATCAGGTGCTGCTGGATCGTGTGCCGTGTCGGATCTTGCTGGATCTTCCGTGCAGCAGCCTTCTGCTGTAGCTTCTGTGCCAATAAGAACCAGATCACAACATAGGGTTTTAAAGCCAAAGGTTTGGACAGATGGCACGGTCAGGTATACTAATAATCGTTTTGGTGGCCTAGCTGTTACAGGTGAGCCAGGAAATTTGGCTGAGGCTTTTGAGGATAGAAATTGGAAAAATGCTATGGATGAAGAATATGATGCTCTTATTAGAAACAAAACATGGCAATTAGTTCCTCCAGCAAGAGGCAGAAATATAATTGACTGTAATGGGTTTATAGAGTCAAAAGAAAGGCTAGTGGAGAAATAGACAAATACAAGGACAGATTAGTAGCAAAGGGCTTTAAGCAACGATACGGCATTGACTATGAGGACACATTTAGTCCAGTTGTTAAAGCAGCTACTATCAGACTTGTTCTCTCTGTTGTAGTATCAAATGGTTGGAGCCTTCGTTAGTTGGATGTGCAGAATGCGTTTCTTCATGGCGTTCTAGAGGAGGAAGTCTACATGAGACAGTCACCTGGGTATGAGGTAAAGGACAAGTATAATTATGTGTGCAAACTTGACAAGGTGTTATATGGTTTAAAACAAGCACCTAGAGCATGGTATTCTAGGTTAAGTGATAAACTTCAGAGGCTTGGTTTTCGACCTTCAAAGGCTGACATGTCACTTTTCTTCTATAAGAAGGGGAAAATAATCATATTTATGTTGGTATATGTTGATGATATTATTGTGGCCAGCTCATCACAAGATGCAATCAGTGCATTGTTGGAGGATCTTAAGAGAGACTTTGCTCTAAAAGACCTTGGCGACTTGCACTACTTCTTGGGAATATAAGTGAAAAAGGTAACTGATGGGATAGTCTTAACTCAAGAAAAATATGTGTCAGATGTATTAAAAAGGTCAGGTATGATGAATTGTAAAATTTCAAATATGCCACTTTCAACTACTGAAAAACTCTCTAAGGAAGAAGGGGAGTCCTTGGGAGCCCAGGCAGCTACAAACTACAGAAGTGTGGTAGGTGCTTTACAGTATTTGACACTTACAAGGCCTGACATATGTTTTCCTGTCAACAAGGTGTGCCAATTCTTGCATGCTCCTACTGTTTAGCATTGGACTGCAGTGAAGAGGATTTTGAGATATCTTAGAGGTACTACGAGTATAGGATTAAAGTTCACAAGATCAAACTCAACTATGGTAAGTGCTTTTTCATATGCGGACTGGGCAGGGTTGTCCTGATGATAGAAGGTCAACTGGTGGCTTTGTTGTTTTCTTTGGACCAAACCTCATATCTTGGAGTGCACAAAAACAAGCAATTGTGTCTAGATCCAGCACTGAGGCTGAATACAAAGCTCTAGCAAATGCCATGGCTGAGTTAATGTGGGTTCAAACCTAGCTTGCTGAACTAGGTATAAATCAGTCTTCAGTTGCACGATTATGGTGTGACAACATTTGTGCTACGTACCTGTCAGCAAATCCAGTGTTCCATGCAAGAACAAAACACATTGAAGTGGACTATCATTTTGTTCGTGAAAGAGTAGCCAAGAAGCTATTGGACATTCGTTTTGTTCCCACTAATGATCAAGTTGCAGATGGTTTCACCAAAGCCTTGTCATGGCGCAAGTTGGAAGAGTAAAAGAACAATCTCAACTTGATAAAGTTGTGATTGAGGGGGCGTGTTAAAGTATGTACCGTAGGATGTATATGGTATAGGTATAAACCGTATACATGTGTGGGCGGGTAGTTAGGATATGTTTAGGTTGATCTCTATCCTCTTGTATAGATTATGACTTGGAGATCAATCCTACAACAACCTAACTACCTAAACCCTCTAATCTCTTGTGCCTATAAGTAACAGGCAGCGCGTCCCTGCAGAAGCATACGCTTAACGCAAACTTTACATGGTGTTGTGCAACTGTGATGCATACGTCGTAGGCATTGCTTCCGTCGACCTCTATCTACTAACGAAGATCCACAATGTCTAGTGGAGCTATGGATTCGGGCAATCTACTATGTTATTTTTAGATCCATGATGGGTTTTTTTCTAAACAATGACTACTTTAAAATACATGATAAACATTTTGATACACCATGATTTTTTTAAGTACAATTATGCGAATATAAAATGACTAAAAGAGGCTGATCCAACTAATCTCGGTCGTCGAATCATGTTAATCAAACGACATACATTGTTCAAATGGCGACCGCTCATCACGCTTAGCATGCAATTAATATTACTCAAATATCAATAGCGGCATTGATTACACAATTACCATACAGTTAATATCCTACCTAATACCATCATGAAATTAATATTCTACCAAAATATCAATGTGCATTGCATGTAAGCATTTACTAGTGACAAAAAGTGTGAAAGGGTAAATTTGAATACATGGTGTCTATTCTTTCAATGCATGATGAACAAAACGACAAGAACTAAGAAAAGATTAAAAAAAATAAGAAAACAGGGAAAACGAAAGAACACAAACAGAAGAAAGACATTAAAACCAGTTAACATAGTTGCCAAGTAAAGCCGAACAAAAAACCGGCGGGTAGAAAGAACACACGAAACGCATGAGTAACCCGCCCCCACCCTAAGTGCGCCGGCCCAGATTGCGGGGCACTCTGGACTCCCTGTTCTGAATATATACATCTATAAGTATATATTCGTCACCCTGGGA
>NC_041381.1:387310000-387357163 GCF_002162155.2 Triticum dicoccoides
CATCAATGCCCTGTAATCTTACATTTCGTAAATTTTGTCATATTTAGACGTAAAAAGAGAACGTAAGAAAACATATAATCACCGTAAAAAATATTTTATGTTACGTAAAATTACAAATGTAAAACATAGTGTAAAATATACGTAAAATGCAATTTTTCTGGTCTTATGACCTATATTTTTTTCTTATCACCACTTAAGTTTTGTATTTTGTATGTAGTATCTATCAAATCACAGAGTGTGTACGCGTAGTGTATAGTATAGAAGAATGTTTTGATGTTATATATAATGTTTTTTTGGTAGTATGTATCGTATTTTAAGTATACTTTTTTTACATACAAATATGTATGTATTTCAGAAATATAATAAAAATTATGAGCCAACTTGCAATTTTTTAATATAACTCGCTTTGAAGTATCTTATATACTATATGGTAGTATATGGGACATGAGGGTAACTCTCTATCTAGCTAAAGTGCCAGCTCAATGTAGCTTTGCTGAAGTGCTTCTAGGAAGCTTCTATGAACCGATTTTAGAAGCTTTCATGTGGTTGTTCTTATTTCTTTGTGTTTTTGTATTGGTTTTTTTCTAGTTTTTTGGGGATTTCTTTTGTTCTTTTCTCTCTCTCCTTTTTTTCTTTTCTTATATACATGTTATACTTTTTTGTATACACGCGGAATGAATTTTTGATACACATTTTAAAAAGTTCAAATAAATGATGAACATTTTTTCAAATACATGTTTAACCATTTTTTAATATACACGTTCAAAACAATTCGAATACATGTTGGAAAAAAATTGGATACACTTTGAACATTTGTTAAATACAAATGAAACAATTTCTAGATACACCTTGAACATTTTATGAGTACACATTGAACAATGCTCGAACGCATGTTAAAAAATTGATATATGCTCCAAACAATTTTCTTAAAATGCACAAAACATTTTTAAGTGCTAGAACATTTTTAAATGTCATGAATGTTTTTTAAATGGTATGAAACGTTAGTTAAGGTGGCAAACAATCTTTCCTATATCGTATTAGCATTTCCAAAAAATGTAACCAACTTTCCTAGTCAGATGAAGATTTTTTTTCATGATACAAAACATATTTTATAAATCATGCAAGCATTATTTAAATTTTATAAACACTTCTTTTATAATGGCATAAACATATTTTTGAAGGGCGTAATCATTTTAAAATGTCACAAACTTTTTCTGAAAGGTTTGTTTGATTTTTCAAATGGACCAAGATATTGTTTACATAGCATGAACAATTTGTAAATGTGTGATGAATGTTTTTATTAATTCAGTAAATTAAAATTTTGAATTATATGTACTTCGAATATTTCGAAATATAAACAAAGAAAAAAAAAGGAACCAATGTCAGGATAACCGAACGAACGAATGAAGCAAGCACGTGAAAACAGACGAAGAAGCAAACCGGGCGGGCCCACTACAGCGGTGCCTGAGGCGAGAGGTCCTTTTGTCTTGTTACAAGTGAGAAGACAAAGATGCTCCCATGTAGTATAAAGTAGCTAACCTCAAAAAAATGTAGTATAAATAGTTGTCTCAAAATAAATGTACTATAAGTAGCTGGCCCATCTATTAGATTGCCCCGGTCCAAAGCTTAGCCCAACTTGGCTTTGTTGGTTGACCTAGGCACATTAGGCAAATCCTTCCAATTGAGAGCTCTCATTAGAGGTGTCAACAAAATCACTAATGAAAGGGTATCTCTTGCAAAGATCACTCCCACCTTTTCATGTTGTGACAAGTGGCGCACAAAACCGTCCGTTCAATTAGTGATTTTATTCAATTTGTAAGGTCCATCTACTTTAATTCTTTTCGTAAATTTGTTTATGAAAAAAATTATCTCTTAAATTGTGCGTTCAAATCGTGAACCATTTTCATCAACGGATTTCTTGTCTAGAGATCTTTGAAACTAAATACCATATTAATAGGTATCGACGAACTTTTAGAAAAAGGAAAAGAAAATCGAAAGATGAAAAAGAGCCGGAAGCACGATTTTTTCTCACTTTTTTGAGGCACAGCTGTGTCTCTACATGATGCAAATCTATGCCTTTCATCAAAGAGAAAATGTGTTTTTTCCCTTTCCATGAGGCACAACTATGCCTCTCGCGGAAGAAAACATGTGCCTCCATGAGAAGCAAATTTATGCCTCTCGCAGAAGAAAAAAAAATATATTTTTCTTTTTCGAGAGGCACATATGTGTCTCTTGCGGAAGCGAGCCTAAGCCTCCACGAGAAGCAAGTATGTGCCTCTCATGGAAGAAAAAAAAACACTTTTTTTCTCTTTCCGAGATGCACAACTATGTCTCTCACGGAAGCAAACCTGCGCCTTCACGAGAATCAAATTTGTGCCTCTCGCAGAAGAAAAAAAAACATATTTTCCCCTTTTCCAAGAGGTACAGTTGTGCCTCTCATGGAAGCAAACATGGTCTTCACGAGAAGCAAATCTATGTCTCTCGTGGAAGAAAGAAAACGCGTTTTTCCGCACAATTTCTTTCCAAAACCTAAGGGAAACATACAAAACCTGGGGGGGGGGGATCTAAAATCCAAAAACATGCGCAGAAAAAAAATCTTGAGGGAGCGCCAACACACGACACGTGTCGACGGCTGAGAGAAAGATTAGTTACTCCGAGACGTCAACTGGGGAGGCGACGCCTAAAAAGCAAGGGAAGATGGGCCTACCCACTTTGCGCGAGTAATTTTATTGTTTTGCTATCATTTTTTAGTTGGTATTCCTCCGAACATTTCTCTTGTTTAGGAGCTAAATTGTATTAAAACTGAATATATTTTTTAAAATTTTCAGTATGAATTTAAAAAATTATTCTATATCAAAATCACCTTATACTTAGAAATTATTCACCAAGTATTAAAAATTAATACTGGCAGTGAGCGAGAGAGCCAAACAGGTATTGTACTAGTATTTTAGCAAACCGGCCCGAACACTATAGCCAGCCGCATTCAGCTACAGTACCAAAACAAACCGTGATACTGTAGCGAACCGGTGCGTGGTACTATAGTGACTGAAATGATTAGTGTAGTGGAAAAGAGAACCATTTTCAACAAATAAATTAATTCGAAACATACATTGAAAACTGCAAAAAAAATTGTATTTGTGGACAAATATTGAAATCAAGAATAATTTTGAAAAACCAAAAGAAATTCTGAAACCGTGAGCATTTTTGGTAATCCCGGAGAATTAAAAAAAACAGGATCATTTTCTGACCTATGAAACAAATTTTGAAACCATGAACATTTTTTGAATTTGTGAACAGAATTTTAAAAACCGAAAAAGGGACATTTGGAACAAATTTTGTATCCGTGGACATTTTTTATTTTTTGAATAAAATATGAATATTTTTTGAAATTTCAAACAATTTTTGAAACACAAACATTTTAAAAATCACCAACATTTTCTGAAATCAGAATATTTTTCTGAATTTGCGAACAAATTTTGAAAATGGTACTCCCACTGATTCATATTAATTGACGCACACTTAGTATATTTTTATACTAAAATTATACTAAGTGTGTGTCCGTTAATATGAAGCGGAGGGAGTAACATTTTTTCCTCAAACGGAAAAACCTAATGCATGAAGTGTTCAACCATTCCGCGAATGAGTTTCTCCATTAGGCTCAAGAATAAAAGAAATGTGTCCATCTTTTACGGCAGCCGAAAGCTGGATGAGAGAAGGCCGAGCACGAAAATGACAGCTCCACATTGCAGGATCCGTTCACGGGTGCCAACTGCCAAGGATTAGGAGCGTGCCGGAAGCAGATCCATTCACGGGATGCGACGCACAGTGGTGAGTGTGGTGTACAAAAATGCTACAGGAGTAGCAGTTGCTGAAGATCCAGAGCCCGACCGGAGACCGAGCGTGAACACAAGGAAAACATTCCCATCAAATGAAAAAAGAACACAAAGACAACAAGCCGGCCTGCAGAATTCATTCAAGGCCATCATGCCAGAACAGAGATCTCCGCTAAGGCCTGGACAAGACCTAGCGATGACCTAGCGGAGATCTCTGTTCTGCCCTAGTGATGGTCTTGTCCGGCCTTAGGAATATCAAGCTGATCCGTCCAAAAGTCATCTTCTGCTCACGAGCTCATTTGAGCTCGCGACAAACAGTAAAATTCAAAATAAAAAAAAAAATTAAAAATCATAAATTATTTTTTCGTGCAAACATTCATAAAAGTTTTCAGTGCTTGCAAAATTTCATCATGAAACAACATTCATAAAACTCGTGGCAAAAAAGATAAAACCAGTACTCCGAAATATTTTCGAAAAGAACACGTTTGAAGCATCAATTTTGTTTGCTACAAGTTTCACGATGTTATTTCGTGATGAAATTTTGTGAGCACTGAGAACTTTTGTCAATGTTTGCACCAAAAAGATCATATTTTTTTGATTTTTTTCCCATTTTTTTGGAATTTACTGTTTCCCCGAGTTCAAATGAGCTCGAGCTCAGAAACACCACGTTCTGATCCGTCCTTCTACAAGGATATCCTCGGGCCCGGCAGCCCGAGGGTTGCCGGGCATACCGTGGTGGCATCCGCGCCGGCAATGAGCACGGGAGAGAGGATTGTTGTGTCGGTGCTCGCGGCGCAGACGCTCGGAACGGCTGCGAAGCAAGGGTGGCGGCGGACGTCCGCCGCGAGGAAGAAGAAGAGAGAAAAGGGCAACTGGATCCGGTTGATCGAGGGGATGAAGTTGGTGCAATTTGTGGTGAAGTAGGGTTGTCGGGTCCGATGTGGCGGACGTGCCCGGGCGCACCCAGACGTCTTCCTATCTATCCGATATTTAGGCCGAGTATGAGTGCGTTTGAGACATCCGTCTGGATCGATTTTTTTTGTGACGGGTCAATGATCGGGTCGTTTGGGACGCTCTAAACTCTCAGTCCAAACGGCAGCCAAAGCCAGACCACGGGCAAAGCCAAGTGCCCGTCTCGCTGTCAGGCAGTGTATCGATCAGGCAGAGCACCAAAACATGCTCGCCTGAGTAAAGCAGCAAGCTTCAGGCTAGGGAATAAGTAAGGAGCACGCGGCCGCGCTGTAACCCGCCAAGGAAGCACGACAGGAATCAGGTATCATTGGAGAGAAGCGAGCACACGGAGAGCATCACAGCACGCGCCCGGCAGCCAGCTCCTCTCCTCTCCCGTCTGCCATGGACTAAAGCCGAAGCAACGAACATACCAGCCCCACCCTGGACCTGGAGGAGCAACAGAAAGGAGGAGGAGGTGGTCACTGCTCTGCTCACCAGCCTAGGTGACAAGCTGGAGTTTGGTCCGGGCATTTGTATTGACCGTCCGGACGTTATCAATGCCGGCCGCGTAGCTGCATCAGCACGAAACGTTTTCAATGGAAAAGGGAGAAGAAGAGATGAGATCCTCTAGAGAGCCCTGATGAGTGCCAACAGCTGGACGGGATGGTGGAGCGAGTTGACAAACTTTCTCGTGAGCGAGCGAACGGAAAGATATGCCCGTCCTCAAGGCAGAAAGTGCGTGTAAACTGCCCGAATCAATCATGGATCTCAGCAACTGTCTTAAGCACACACATCCATTAACCATGTACCCAGGAGAAACACAGTAAACAGCGGTTGCAAACCAACCTGCACTGCGGCCCTCAATCAAGACGCCGACATCTCAACTGGCAGGAGTTAATGGAAATCAACCATTTCAGACAAGACAGAATGCAATATTACCAGCCTGTAGATTTACACAGACAGAATTCATAAATATAAGTACTCCCTCTGTATCAAAATATAAGACATTTTTGTAGGCTATTTTGGTACAGAGGTAGTATTACCAGACGTTTTTGCAGTTCAAATTAGTTCTAATCAATTTGAACTGCAAAAACGTCTTATGGTGTATATATCAGCACAAGGAATCCAACTATCAACAGATAAATTACCCAAAATTAGGAAAGCAGCAGCAGTAGTAACTCTCTGACAATGTTAGAACACAGCTCTCTGAACCTTTGTACAACGCTACAAATCAAGAACACCCCCTTTTACACAAGCCACAACTAAATCAAAAAGATAAATACTAGCTTTCTTTCTACTCTTATTATCAAGTAGCAACTTCGATTCTGAGGGTTTATCTCTGGCATACTGATCATCTTTGATCGCCTTTACACAACCTCCTTTTGTTTCCCAAATGTACAGTTTATTTTTGACTATATTGTTTCATATCATTTGAATCTATAATTCCTCCATCGCCCTCAGCAGTCTAGGACTCTAGGTACACCCTGCATTGGATCACCGTGCCGCCAAGCCGGAAGCCCGGCACCACCGTGAACCCGACCTTCGGGCGCACCGTCTTCCCGACTTCTTTGCTCGCTGAGAATGCCTTCGGCCGCACAATGCTCTCCATGTACACCGATGAGTAATCTGTGCCCCGGCTAACCTGGAATATGCCGACTGCTGGGTCATACGCCCAGGCCAATCTGTGAAGTGTCCATATCGAGCTTGCCATCGTGATGAACAACTCGTAGAGTGGACCGGCTGTAGCCATCACCGGCAATGACCTGCAGTCTGGATTGCCAAACAATGAGGACTCAATGCCTGGATGGATGAGCTGTTTGTACTTCCGATCACAGAATTGCGAGAATTCGCAGTCTGGGCTTGAACTCATGAGCTCCATGGGGTCTGCATCAGAGTGCTCGATGAATTGCTGCAACGATTCATTCCTGCGAACTGCAAGCTCGATTCCTTCGAGGGCAGCCGCATCGCTTGTGCCACCGAACTGGTAGGAGTCAAATCCGTCGAACATGGATAGGCAGACACGGGAGAGGAGAGCGTAGCGGCAGTGGCCATGCTTGGAGTAGGCAATACCGGGGTAGGCAGCTGCCGCAGCGTCGGCCAGGTCCCATCCTGCGCACCGGAGGAGCTCGGCGAGGGCACGGGTGAAGCGGTGGGCGACGCGCAGAGCGTCGCGCAGGACGGAATCGAAGACGCTCGCGGACAGCATGGCGCCCAAGGCGTCGCCGCCGCCCGCACCCGGCTGTGGCGCGAGGGCACGGTCGAGGCGCCCGGCAAGGCGCGCGTTGCCGTCCGCCAGCGCCGCGAGCTCCCAGCGAAGAGAGGCCGCCGCGGCGTCCTTGGCATCGAGCGCGGCCTGGAGGCGGTTCACCACGGCGTCGAACGACCGCAGCAGCGCCTGGTTCTCCCGCACCTGGTCCTCGAGGTGGGCCGTGAGGGAGCCGTCTTCCGCCGCGTCCGACGCGAGCCGCTTTAGCTCCGACAACCGCCGGAGGTGCGAGACCGCGAGGGCGTCCGCGGCGGCGGCCGCCTCCGGCAGGAACGGCGAGTGCGCCGCCTGCAGGTGCAGGTACGCCGCCTGGAACGACGACGTCGTCGCGAGTGCCGCCGCCACGGCGGCCTCCTCTCCGGACGCCGACCCGTTCCCCACATCCCCGCCGACGGGGCTACCAGGGCTCTGCGGGTCGGGCTTCAGTACGAGCACCCGCTGGCCAGCGAGGACCCCGCCCTCCCCCGCCGCGGCATCCTCGTCCTCCTCCTCCTCGGCGAAGAACTCGATGGTCTTGGTCTTGAACGCGAGCGCGAACTTCTGGAGCATGGCTGCGCGATTCGCGGGCGCGCCGACCCCCGGACGTCTCCGCCGCCGGCGAGGGCGGGGGGTTCACCGGTGCGAATTGCGGATTTGCGGGGCGGGGTAGAGGACGCGGAGCGCGGTGAGAAGAGGAGAGGGGGCGGTGGTGGGGGCGGTGGAGTAGAATGGAGCGGAGTTGGGGAGGAGGTGGGGGATCTGGGAGAGGAAAAGCGGCAAGCTTGTCTCCGTCGAGAGGAAAGACTTGGAATTTCTTGGCTCGGCTCAAGGAGGGTGGGTGTTTGTTACAGAAGATGCTTCTACGCTCGTGATTTTGTACTACTTGTCTTTAAAAAACCACGAGAAGAATATTTATAGTTTGCCATGCAAAAAAAAAAAGAATAGTTATAGTTTGCTCACGGTACCTTGATGATTTTTTGTAAAAACTCGTTGACTGCCATGTTCTTGACATTTCCTAGGGCTCTGTAGAAAATAAACTGTTTCATGTGACATTTGTCTTTTAACATGTTTTTTGGGCAGTGTTTAAACATATTTTCTCGAAATAGGGCCCAGAAACATGTTTAAAGTCTTCTAGTTGTGGAATTGCATTCGGGAACAACTAATTAACGAGCGTTCCTTCGGGAGCCTCGCAACGATCAGCGTCACCTGACGCGCTCTCAGCTATTCGCCACGTGTCGCGCTTTGGGCGCTCCCTCCGGATTTTTGTTTTTTTATTTTCCGCACGTGTTTTCGGCTTCTTAAACGGGTTTTTTTCCGGGTTTTTTTTATGTTTTGGTTTTCCACCGGTCTTCCCTAGCTTTTCGACCAAAAAAATTATAAAATATATTTTTGTGCGAAAAAATACATTTTTTTCGGGAGAGTCACGGTTTTGTTTTCGCGAGAGGCACGGTTGTGCTTTCGCGAGAGGCACGGCCGTGCCTCTTGGAAACGAAAAAAAACGTGTTTTACACGTTTTTCTTTCTTTCGCGAGAGGCACGGTTTTGCTTCCGCGAGAGGCATGGTTGTGCTTTCGCGAGAGTCACGGCCGTGCCTTCTCAGAAACGAAAAAAAAACACGTTTTCTGTTTTTTCCGTGAGAGGCACGCTTTTGCTTCCGCGAGAGGCACGGTTGTGCTTTCGAAAGAGGCACGGGCGTGCCTCTTTCGGAAAGGGGAAAAACGTGTTTTCTGTTTTTTTTCTTTCGCGAGAGGCATGGTTGTGCTTCCGCGAGAGGCACGGGCGTGCCTCTTTCGAAAAGGGAAAAACGTGTTTTCTGTTTTTTTTCCTTTCGTGAGAGGCACGGGTTTTCTTTCCGCGAGAGGCACGGTTGTGATTTCGTCAGAGGCACGGGCGTGCCTCTTTCGGAAAGGAAAAAAACCCATGTTCCCGGTTCGGTTTTTTTTGTCCGGTTTTTTCGTAAAAAAGAAGTTCGTCAAAACCTATCAACATGAGATCTAGTTTTGAAGATCTCGACGCGAGGAATCCAACGGCGAAAGCGGTTCGGGATTTGAACGCACGGTTTAAGAGATAAAATGTTTTGAATAAACGGATCTACTAAAAAAGGGAAAACACCCAGGTTGCAACAAGTGGCGCACATGCAGCGCGCCACTTGTCGCAACCTCGGAAAGTTGGAGTGATCTCCGCAAGGAGTACTCCTTAATTAGTGATTTCGATTGCATTCTTGCGGAGTTATGCATCCGCAATAGCTATTGGAAGTTGTTCTTGGGCCTGAATGGGCCTAATAGGGGGGAATAGCTCATTCAGTCCAACATATGCATTTAAATCAGGCAGGACTTGGGCTATTGGCGTTGATGACCCATTAGCAGAGGCAGACGTTTCTACACTATTATTAGGAAGCTCAATTGAATCAGTGATATTGCTATCAGCATCTACCTATTACAAATTATCCTCAACCACTTGTACCGCATCTTCTCGAAGCCATCAGATCATTAAGAGCCAAAAATTTCCCATTATGCAATTCCTGATCAATTGGTTGGTTGTTCTGAGGCATATCCTAGTGACCGCATCCATGAAGGTCAACTCCATCTTCCTCATTCACAATTTCCATGTCAACATTCCTATTAGGTGTTAGTGCAAGTTGTAGGTCCAGATGAGGTTCGGGGCTTTGAGCAACTTGTTGATCTTCATGTTCATGATGTTGTAAGGGCCACAAGAAATGATTATGCTGATTTTGGTGGAAGTAGCTTGATGGAGAATGGGATGAGGGTTCGCATGGGCAGGGATTGGATCTTGATCGGGTGCCACAACACCTAACATTTCTTCTTGTTGTATTACTACAAGAACAGTCCAAGATTTAGTCTGAAAATCATCACCTTCCCCAAATACAATACTAGCAGGAATATCCCTGAGTTCCTTTACTTTGACTTTGACCATGACAATGATCTGGTACTTCTAACTTTGTCCCACATAACAATTTTGCCAAAATTTGTTAACTGCATTGTTGATCTCATGAATGCTACGTCTATCAAATGGGAATCCACAGAGAAGGATTAACATGTCTCAAATGTATCTATAATTTTTTATTGTTTCATGCTATTATCATACCACATTTACATACTTTGGCAAAAAATTATATTGTTTTTATTTGGACTAACCTATTAATCTAATGCCAAAGGCCAGTTCTTGTTTTCTATTATTTTGGGGGGTTTTAGGTCAAAAACTCATGGAGTCGAAAAGCCCTGAAACTTTTGTGAAATCTTTATGGAAAATATTAAATTCTTGGGTGAAGGAATCATCGTAAGGTAGTGCACGGAGGCGGCACAAGGCCTCGGGGCGTGGCCTAGGACCCACCGGCGCGAGGGGCTCATGTTGGGGTTGTGGATGTCGGTTCTAGCTCTTCTTCAACCGCGAGAAAGTTAATTTATGGAGAAAAGAATCCCTTACAATTTCAGCCCGATCGGAGGTACGGATCTCTAGATATTTAGAAAATGGTGCTCGGCCACAGAAATAGTACCCAAACAAAGAGGAAAACAGAGAGAAACAAGAGAAGGGAGATCCAATCTCGAAGGAGCTACCGCCCTCCGGGAGCCATGGAGGCCAAGAACTAGAGGGAAAACCTTCTCCCATCAAGGGGGAAGGCCAAGAAGCAGAAGAAGGAGGAGGGGGCTCTCTCGCCTCCCTTCCAGTGGCATCGGAGTACCGCCGAGGGAATCATTTGTTGTGACGATTGTCTCCGTCAACTTCGCCGTCGTCATCAACATCTTTCTCCCTCTCTATGTAGGGGAGCACTCTCCCTCAAACTGTTGCAATATCTACTTGCACTACTGCAGGATGCTACTGACGCGACACTACGATCAGAGACCCTTTAATGAAACCGCGTGCGATGCATTAATCGCAAACTGTGATGTAAAAAACATCAAAAAAGGTGCAAAACGTTTGCGTTGACGGATGCATCAAACACGATTCTGATTTTAGTGGCGTGTGCAATGCAGGGCATGCGGTTTAGTTCAATGAATTGTTTGCAATGAGGAAGAAGAACATAAATGGGCAACCAGATGAAGGCGTGTGCGATATACGGCATACAACTTCACTCGAATTAACTGTTTGTGATGAGGCGGAACAACAGAAACGGGCAACTAGATAAAGGTGTGTGTGATTGAGGGCATACGCTTCAGAAGGATTAACTATTTGCAATTAGGCAACAGAACAGAAATGGCCAGCCAAATCAAAGTGTCTGCAATTGATGGCATACACTTCACATGGATAAACTATTTGCGACTAGCCATAACAAACAGAAACAGTTAGACAGATTAATGTGTGTGCGCTAGACGGGCACCCATTCTAAATAAAAGAAGCGTGTGCGATGGTAATAACGAGCGTGCGCGGTTGTTGGAACAAGATGTGCTGGCATTGCCTACTGCGGTGCACCCTATGGTGCAAACGCCACGTATGCGGCCAAGAAAGCGTGCCCACGTTACACCGTTTAGAAATAGTGCCCCACTTAGAAATTATAGAACCATCAATAAATTTTGAGCCTGCGCCCCGTCACATTCCAAATTACTACCATGCTATATTTAATTGCAAACTTGTTCACACCGATCGAAACCTAAACGGTTTACCACTTAGGAACATATTAGTACTCGTTTATATACTACTATTCCAAGATGACTACACATTCCTTCTCAACTCCTCATCCACGAAAACAAACAAGCCATTCATCATCGTTCCCTTGCGTCTGCCATGGCCAGTGTGAGTTCTGGGTCGAGAGATTGCCACCAGGGAGAGGCGAGCATGGAAGCGAAAGCACAAGAGATGTCCTGCCTCGCCGCGAAAGCAACCGACATGTCCCGCCGCGCGGCCGTAGCAGCACAGAGGTCCTGCCATGCCGCCGAAGCAGCGCGGAGGTCCCGCCACGCTGTCGATGTAGCAGACTGGTTTGGCCATGCCGCGAAGAAGCAGTGATGTCCCGTCGCGCTGCGAATGCAGCAGAGATGTCCTCCCGTGCCGCGGCATCCTGGGAAAATGTCTCGCGGGCAGGCGAGGACTCTTACAGGCGCATGAATGCAATCGTCCATAGCCAGATGGATCAGATCTCCGGCTGGGCGAGGTTGCAGGATGACATGAAAGCTTCGTTTGAACAGGCTACCGGCGTCATCCGACAACTAAGGGAGAGCAATGCGAAGCTCGAGGCCGAGCGCGACCTGTTGAGGGCGAAGATCGTCGGAAGTGCGGAGCAGCAGGAGGAGACCACTACCTTGTTGAAGAGGATCAGCATCATCGGTTAGAAACTTATGGACGAGAATGCCATGATGTGCATCAAGCGTAAAAGGCTGGTGGAGGAATTCGTGCATGCTCTCAAGCAGCATCTTGAGGACATGAAAGAGCCCATCGCGGCTCGCCGCGGAGACTAGTTCTCGCGACCTGTAGCAACGCATCAAGAAAGTAGAGATCAGCGAGCCAGATCGTTGTCTTCCTTCTTCTTTTGCCCTTGTGTATTTCGGGCGTTGCCGCATGTGGCTTTTTTAATTATGTTCCTAAATATGTAAGACATTTATTAGTCACTATCATCGTCCTTATATTCATCAGTCTTGCTATAAGTCATAGTCGATGCTATATAGGTCCGTCGGATCTTACATCAAGATCCGTGCAAATCTTTCTTTTCAGATTTTATTTTCTCTCTTAAATCTCAGTCCATTGAGACATAGCCACGCCGTGAAACAGGGGCTCGGACGCCATTAATGAAGACGTTGGGAGGGAGGTGCGCGGAGGATAGAGGTCAAAGGGCTCTCCTCCTGATGAGCACACGCAAGGGTCTAACCGCACGCCTCCCGTACTCAAATATCTACCCCGCACGGCACCTCCTAGCCAATAAAAAAGGGGGACGCGTGGCGGCACATAATTGGTAAGTAGAGCGCCCACGGTTTCAATAATACTTGTGTTTTGTAATGTGACAACACTTGTTCCAAAATGACTTTGTTGACTATTAATGTGTGCGCCTTCGCAAATCGGACCGAAAAATTACCACAGCATGTTGGTGCCATGTCATGACACCATGCCAAGTTTCATGATTTTTCAGGTGAGTTTTGGATTTACGGAAATTTTAAAACCAAGTTTCTCGATGTTTCCGGCTGAGCCAAGACGCCCAGATATTTGAATTTCATTCCCACTTCTTCCATGGGGCCTATAAGTTCTCCCAAGTACGCATAAATGATTTTCCAACTAACGGTTGTGCACTGGAGCATGCGCTTGTACTTCAAATTTGAATTATGTGCATTAAGTGCCTAGAAAATGAATTAATATATAAAAAGGCCAAACGAACCCGGAATAATTCCAAATTTTAGCACGAAACTCCTATTTGGTCTAAGCTACCTGTGTAAAAAAAAAATCAAGGCCGGAGAAGGCAGTGTATGTTGTTTCGCACATGGAGGTGACACGTTTCCTCTCGGAACCATGAGCCTTCTTGAGACAAGCTCCGGTTGCAAGAAGCTTATACCAAAGCTTGTTCCAATTCGGCCAAAAAATTAACCACAACATGTTGGTGCCATGTCATGACACCATGCCAAATTTCATGATTTTCAGGCGTGTTTTGGATTTACAGGAATTAAAAAACCAAGTTTCTCAATATTTGCAATCGAGGCACGACACCAAGATGTTTGAATTCCATTCGCATTTCTTGCATGGGACCTACAAATTCACCTAAGGACACACTTGTGATTTTTCAACCACCTTTGGTGCACTAGAGCATGTGCTTGTAGTTCAAATTTGAATTATGCACATTAAATGACCAGAAATTCAATTAATGTATAAAAAAGCCAAACGAACCCAGAATAATTCCAAAATTTAGCATGATACTTCTATTTGGTATAATCTACCTGTGTAAAAAATTAAGGCGTGAGAAGGCGGTGTATGTCGTTTCACACATGGAGGTGACACGTTCCCTCTCGGAACCACGAGCCTTCTTGAGGGAAGCTCCGGTTTGCAAGAATCTTATACCAAAGCTTGTCCCAATTCGGTCAAAAAAATTACCACAGCATGGTGGTGCCATGTCATGACACCATGCCAAGTTTCATGATTTTCAGGCGTGTTTTGGATTACAGAAATTAAAAATACAAGTTTCTCAATCTTTCCAGCCGAGCCACGACGCCCAGATGTTTGAATTTCATTCCAATTTCTTGCATGGGACCTAGAAATTCACCCAAGGACACACATGTGATTTTTCAACCAACTTTGGTGCACTGGAGCATGTGCTTGTAGTTCAAATTTGAATTATGCATATTAAATGTCCAGAAATTCATTTAATATATAAAAAAGGCCAAACGAACCCAGAATAATTTTAAAATTTAGCACGATACTTCTATTTGGTCTAATATGCCTGTGTAAAAAAATGAAGGCGGGAGAAGGAAGTGTACGCATGTCGTTTCGCACACGGAGGTGACTCGTTCCCTCTCGGAACCACGAGCCTTCTTGAGAGAAGCTTCGGTTTGCAAGAAGCTTATACCAAAGCGTGTCCCAATCGGCCAAAAAATTTACCACAACATGTTGGTGCCATGTCATGACATCATGCCAAGTTTCATGATTTTCAAGCGTGTTTTGGATTTACATGAATTAAAAAAATCAAGTTTCTCAATCTTTCCGGCCGAGCCACGACGCCTAGATGTTTGAATTTCATTCTCATTTCTTGCATGGGACCTACAAATTCACCCATGGACACACATGTGATTTTTCAACCAACTTTGATGCACTGGAGCATGTGCTTGTAGTTCAAATTTGAATTATGCACATTAAATGACCAGAAATTCAGTTAATGTATAAGAAAGTCCAAACGAACCCGGAATAATTCCAAATTTTAACACGTCACTCATATAGTTCTATGTTGCCACTGCAAAAAATCAAGGGGGGGCATCATATATCGTTTCGCACACAAAGGTGACATGTCCCCCCTCGGGAACCACGAGTATTTTTGAGAGAAGCTCAGGTTTGCAAGAAGCTTATACCAAACACTTGTCCAAATGCGGCCAAGTTTTTTACCACAACATGTTTGTGCCATGAAATGACACCATGCCAACTTTCATGATTTTTAGGTGAGTTTTGAATTTCCAGGAATTTAAAAACCAAGTTTCTCAATGTTCCCGGCCGAGCCACGACGCCCAGATGTTTGAATTTCATTCCCATTTCTTGCAAGGGACCTATAAATTCACCCAAAGACACACATACAATTTTTCAAGAAACTTTGGTGCACTGGAGCATGTACTTGTAGTTCAAATTTGAATTATGCACATTAAATGCCTAGAAACTCAATTAATGCATAAAAATGCCAAACGAACACGGAATAATTCCAAATTTAAACACGACACTCATGTAGTTGCATGTTCACTGTACGTAAATGTTCTAGCAATTCAAACACCATCCTTTCCCTCCATAACACCATTTTGTCTTTTAAAACATAATGAAAAAATCAGTTATACCACAAACAATTTACTAGAAAGAATCATGTGGGATGCGATATAAAATATCTTGGTGCATCGTCTTGTATAGCTTACGCAGGAAGCTTCGTCGTCTATAGTCCATCACCCCCGCTTGAACCACACTTGCGCGCCAGTTTCTCATGGCACCGAGCAAAAGTTTTCTGCCCCCGTGGAAATATCTATCTCCCCGCCCCTCCCTCCCCCCAGAAGCCACATTTCCACTGTTCCTCCTTGCTTTCCAAGTTCAAATCTTCACTGCTGCTTACTGGCAGCTCAGCCTCCTCACCAGCGACCCTTCTTCTTGCAGTGCCGCCTCCTCCCAGCTACCCTTCTTCTTGCAATGTCGCCTCCTCGCCGGTGACCCTTCTTCTTGCAGCGCCGCCTCCTCGCCGGTGACCCTTCTTCTTGCTGCGCGACCTCCTTGTCGCTGACCATTCTTCTTGCTGCGTGGCCTCATCGATATGGTAAGGTAATCCACACCCCACACTGATACGTCTCCAACGTATCTATAATTTTTGATTGCTCCATGCTACTTTACCTACTGTTTTGGACTATATTGGGCTTTATTTTCCACTTCCATATTATTTTTGGGACTAACCTATTAACCAGAGGCCCAGCCCAGAATTGCTGTTTTTGCCTATTTCAGTATTTCGAAGAAACATAATATCAAACGGAGTCCAAACGGAATAAAACCTTCGGGAACGTGATTTTCTCACCGAACGTGATCCAGGAGACTTGGACCCTGCTCCAAGGAACAACCGTGGAGGTCACGAGGATGGAGGGCTCCCCCCTGGGCGCGCCCCCCTGCCTCGTGGGCCCCCTGTTGCTCCACCGACGTACTCCTTCCTCCTATATATACCTACGTACCTCTGTCAGATCAAATACGGAGCCAAAAACCTAATTCCACCACCGCAACTTTCTGTATCCATGAGATCCCGTCTTGGGGCCTGTTCCGGAGCTCCGCCGGAGAGGGCATCTACCATGGAGGGCTTCTACATCAACACCATAGCCTCTCCGATGAAGTGTGAGTAGTTTACTTCAGACCTTCGGGTCCATAGCTAGTAGCTAGATGGCTTCTTCTCTCTTTTTGGATCTCAATACAATGTTCTCCCCCTCTCTTGTGGAGATCTATTCGATGTAATCTTCTTTTTGCGGTGTGTTTGTTGAGACCGATGAATTGTGGGTTTATGATCCAGCTTATCTATGAACAATATTTGATTCTTCTCTGAATTCTTTTATGTATGATTGAGTTATCTTTGCAAGTCTCTTTGAATTATCCATTTGGTTTGGCCAACTAGATTGGTAGTTCTTGCAATGGGAGAAGTGTTTAGCTTTGGGTTCAATCTTGCGGTGTCCTTACCCAGTGACAGAAAGGGTTGCAAGGCACGTATTGTATTGTTGCCATCGAGGATAACAAGATGGGTTTTTTTATCATATTGCATGAATTTATCCCTCTACATCATGTCATCTTGCTTAAGGCGTTACTCTGTTTTTAACTTAATACTCTAGATGCATGCTGGATAGTGGTCGATGAGTGGAGTAATAGTAGTAGATGCAGAATCGTTTCGATCTACTTATTTTGGACGTGATGCCTATATACATGATCATACCTAGATAATCTCATAATTATTCGCTTTTCTATCAATTGCTCAACAGTAATTTGTTCACCCACCGTAGAATACTTATGCTCTTGAGAGAAGCCACTAGTGAAACCTATGGCCCCCGGGTCTATTCTCATCATATCAATCTCCATTATTTTATTACTTGCTCTGTTTTTTACTTTGCCTTTTACTTTTTACTTTGCATCTCTATATCAAAAATACCAAAAAAATTATTTATCATCTCTATCAGATCTCACCCTCGTAAGTGACCGTGAAGGGATTGATAACCCCTAATCGCGTTGGTTGCGAGTAGCTATCGTTTTGTGTAGGTACGAGGGACTCGTGCGTGATCTCCTACTGGATTGATACCTTGGTTCTAAAAAACTGAGGGAAATACTTACGCTACTTTACTGCATCATCCTCTCCTCTTCGGGGAAATCCAACGCAGTGCTCAAGAGGTAGCAAGAAGAATTTCTGGCGCCGTTGCCGGGGAGGCTCACGCAAGCAAGTCAACCATACCAAGTACCCATCACAATCCATATCTCTCGCATTACATTATTTGCCTCTCGTTTTCCTCTCCCCCACTTCACCCTTGTCGTTTTATTCGCCCTCTCTTTCCCAATCTCCTCCTCTCTTTCCTTTTCGCCTTTTTCTTGTTTGCCTTTTTGTTTGCTCATGTGTTAGTTTGCTTGCTTGTCGCAATGTCTATTTCCTTTTCCTCTCCTATGTCTCCCGAGTTTGAAGTTCTTCACTTCAAACAGAGGCAAGGAGAAAACTTAAAAGATGCTTGGTATAGGATGATGGAATTTTATCGTAAGTGCACCCTAGAGGTGAACCTTAGAATTCTTCTTCGTAATTTTTATGTTGGGTTAAATATGACGCATAGACAACTCTTGGATTGCATTGCCAAGGGAAATTTCATTGAGATTGATCCCAGTATTGCGCATGAAATTATAGAGGGAATAGTGGGAACACTACCCCAAGAGGGAGGATCTCATCCTACCCAGGAAAAAACCCAAGTGTTTGAGAAGATTTGTGAAGTAACTAAATTTTTACAAAAGTCTCTTGAGCCTCTTAAAAGTGTTAGCGGAAATCTTCACCGCATGAATATGTTGATTACTCTTTGTAATAAGCGATTGGATTCTTTAGATTTAAAAATTTCTGAGTATGAAGGGAAGCGGAAAGAACCCCCCGGATTCAAACATGACTCCGCTAAAAAACTGAAAATTAAAGAAGGCAATACCTAGTTCTATCCTTGTTTTTATGCCTAGCTAGGGGCGTTAAACGATAGTGCTTGTTGGGAGGCAACCCAATTTTATTTTTGTTTTTTTGTTTTTGCTCCTGTTTAGGAATAAATAATCCAACTAGCCTCTGTTTGGATGTGGTTTTATGTTTTAATTAGTGTTTGTGCCAAGTAGAACCTATAGGATAAGCTATGATGATAGTTGATTTGATTCTGCTGAAAAACAGAAACTTTGCGCTCACGAGAAAAAAAATCAATAAATCACAGAAACTTGCTTTTGCATTGATTCTTTTTGCTGTTGATCAATAAACAAATTGTCCAGTACATCCTATTTTGGTAGAATTTTTAGAGTTCCATAAGTTTGCGTTAGTTACAGATTGCTACAGACTGTTCTGTTTTTTATAGATTCTGTTTTTCGTGTGTTGTTTGCTTATTTCAATGCATCTATGGCTAATAAATTAGTTTATAAACCATAAGGAAGTTGGAATACAGTAGGTTTAATACCAATATAAATAAATAATGAGTTCATTACAGTATATTGAAGTAGTCTTTTGTTTTCTTTCAGTAACGGAGCTCACGAGATTACTATTGAGTTTTGTGTTGTGAAGTTTTCAAGTTTTGGGTGAATTCTTTTGATGGATTATGGAACAAAGAGTGGCAAGAGCCTAAGCTTGGGGATGCCCATGGCACCCCCAGTATAACCCAAGGACACCAAAAAGTCAAAGCTTGGGGATGCCCCGGAAGGCATCCCCTCTTTCGTCTACTTCCATCGGTAATTTACTTGGAGCTATATTTTTATTCACTACATGTCATGTGTTTTGCTTGGAGCGTCTTGTATTATTTGCGTCTTTGCTTGTTAGTTTGCCACAATCATCCTTGCTGTACACACCTTTTGAGAGAGCCATACATGATTTGTAATTTGCTAGAATACTCTATGTGCTTCACTTAAATCTTTTGAGCTTGATAGTTTTGCTCATAGTGCTTCACTTATATATTTTGAGCGTAATAATTTTTGCTCTAGTGCTTCACTTAGATCTTTTAGAGCACGGTGGTGGATTTTTTTAAAAGAAACTATTGATCTCTCATGCTTCACTTAGATTATTTTGAGAGTTTTTGATAGCATGGTAATTTGCTTAAAGTTAATATACTTGGTATTCAAGATTTGTGAAACTTTCTTTTGAGTGCGTTGAATACTAAGATAAGTTTAATGCTTGATAATTGTTTTGAGATATGGAGGTGATAATATCAAAGCAATGCTAGTTGGGGTGATTATGAATTTAAAGAATGCTTGTGTTAAAGTTTGTGATTCCCGTAGCATGCACGTATGGTGAACCGCTTTGTGATGACGTCGGAGCACAATTTTATTTATTGATTGTCTTCCTTATGAGTGGCAGTCGGGGACGAGCAATGGTCTTTTCCTACCAATCTATCGCCCTAGGAGTATGCGTTTAGTGCTTTGGTTTTTTTATGACTTCTAAATTTTTGCAACAAGTGCATGAGTTCTTTTGATTAATGTTGAGTCTATGGATTATACGCACTCTCACCCTTCCACCATTGCTAGCCTCTCTAATACCGTGCACTTTTCACCTGTATCATACACCTACCATATACCTTCCTCAAAACAGCCACCATACATACCTATCATGGCATTTCCATGGCCATTCTGAGATATATTGCCATGCAACTCTCCACCGTTCCGTTCATATGACATGCATTACTTTTTTCATATTGCTTTTTGCATGAACATGTAGTTGACATTGTATTTGTGGCAAGGCCACCTTCATAACTTTCATACATGTCACTCATGATTCATTGCATATCCCGGTACACCGCCGGAGGCATTCATATAGAGTCATATTTTGTTCTAAGTATCGAGTTGTAATTGTTGAGTTGTAATAAAAATAAAAGTGTGATGATCATCATTATTAGAGCATTGTCCCAGTGAGGAAAGAATGATGGAGACTATGATTCCCCCATAAGTCGGGATGAGACTCCGGACTTTATGAAAAATAGAAGAGGCCAAAGAAGCCCAAATAAAAAAAGAGAATGGCCATAATAAAAGAAAAAAAGGAAAGGCCAAATAAAAAAATGATGAGAGACAAAGAGAGAAGGGACAATGCTACTATCCTTTTTCCACACTTGTACTTCAAAGTAGCACCATGATCTTCATAATAGAGAGTCTCATATGTTGTCACTTTCATATACTAGTGGGAATTTTTCATTATAGAACTTGGCTTGTATATTCCAATGATGGGCTTCCTCAAAAGTGCCCTAGGTATTCGTGAGCAAGCAAGTTGGATGCACACCCACTTAGTTTCTTTTGTTGAGCTTTCATATACTTATAGCTCTAGTGCATCCATTGCATGGCAATCCCTACTCACTCACATTGATATCTATTGATGGGCATCTCCACAGCCCGTTAATACGCCTAGTCGATGTGAGACTATCTTCTCCTTTTTGTCTTCTCCACAACCACCATTCTATTCCACCTATAGTGCTATGTCCATGGCTCACGCTCATGTATTGCGTGAAAGTTGAAAAAGTTTGAGATTTCTAAAGTATGAAACAATTGCTTGGCTCGTCATCGGGGTTGTGCATGATTAAATACTTTGTGTGATGAAGATAGAGCATAGCCAGACTATATGATTTTGTAGGGATAAATTTCTTTAACCATGCTATTTTGAGAAGACATGATTGCTTTAATTTGTATGCTTGAAGTATTATTACTTTTATGTCAATATGAACTTTTGTCTTGAATCTTTCGGATCTGAATATTCATGTCACAAGTAAGAAGATTTACATTGAAAATATGCCAAAGTATCACTCTGCATCGGAAATTCCTTTTTATCATTTACCTACTCGAGGACGAGCAGGAATTAAGCTTGGGGATGCTTGATACGTCTCCAACGTATCTATAATTTTTGATTGCTCCATGCTACTTTACCTACTGTTTTGGACTATATTGGGCTTTATTTTCCACTTCATATTATTTTTGGGACTAACCTATTAACCGGAGGCCCAGCCCAGAATTGCTGTTTTTTGCCTATTTCAGTATTTCGAAGAAACAGAATATCAAACGGAGTCCAAACGGAATAAAACCTTCGGGAACGTGATTTTCTCACCGAACGTGATCCAGGAGACTTGGACCCTGCTCCAAGGAACAGCCATGGAGGTCACGAGGGTGGAGAGCGCCCCCCTGGGCGCGCCCCCTGCCTCGTGGGCCCCCTGTTGCTCCATCGACGTACTCCTTCCTCCTATATATACCTACGTACCTCCGTCAGATCAAATACGGAGCCAAAAACCTAATTCCACCGTCGCAACTTTCTGTATCCACGAGATCCCATCTTGGGGCCTGTTCTGGAGCTCCGCCGGAGAGGGCATCTACCATGGAGGACTTCTACATCAACACCATAGCCTCTCCAATGAAGTGTGAGTAGTTTACTTCAGACCTTCGGGTCCATAGCTAGTAGCTAGATGGCTTCTTCTCTCTTTTTGGATCTCAATACAATGTTCTCCCCCTCTCTTGTGGAGATCTATTCGATGTAATCTTCTTTTTGTGGTGTGTTTGTTGAGACCGATGAATTGTGGGTTTATGATCCAGCTTATCTATGAACAATATTTGATTCTTCTCTGAATTCTTTTATGTATGATTGAGTTATCTTTGCAAGTCTCTTCGAATTATCCGTTTAGTTTGGCCAACTAGATTGGTAGTTCTTGCAATGGGAGAAGTGTTTAGCTTTGGGTTCAATCTTGCGGTGTCCTTACCCAGTGACAGAAAGGGTTGCAAGGCACGTATTGTATTGTTGCCATCGAGGATAACAAGATGGGGTTTTATCATATTGCATGAATTTATCCCTCTACATCATGTCATCTTGCTTAAGGCGTTACTCTGTTTTTAACTTAATACTCTAGATGCATGCTGGATAGCGGTCGATGAGTGGAGTAATAATAGTAGATGCAGAATCATTTCGATCTACTTGTTTTGGACGTGATGCCTATATACATGATCATACCTAGATAATCTCATAATTATTTGCTTTTCTATCAATTGCTCAACAGTAATTTGTTCACCCACCGTAGAATACTTATACTCTTGAGAGAAGCCACTAGTGAAACCTATGACCCCCGGGTCTATTCTCATCATATCAATCTCCATTATTTTATTACTTGCTTTGTTTTTACTTTGCCTTTTACTTTTTACTTTGCATCTCTATATCAAAAATACCAAAAATATTATTTATCATCTCTATCACATCTCACCCTCGTAAGTGACCGTGAAGGGATTGACAACCCCTAATCGCGTTGGTTGCGAGTAGCTATCGTTTTGTGTAGGTATGAGGGACTCGTGCGTGATCTCCTACTGGATTGATACCTTGGTTCTCAAAAACTGAGGGAAATACTTGCATCATCCTCTCCTCTTCGGGAAAATCCAACGCAGTGCTCAAGAGGTAGCACACACACACCATCCTCCTCCTTCCCCCTCCCACATGCCCCGACCGACGACGCGACACCTTCCACCAAAATCACTGTCCCCCTTCTTCAATTAAGTGCCTCCCACAGCCATTTTGCATGCAGTATAACCTGGAGCTCAGTAGCATCTAGCAGCAGAGAAGAAAATCGCGTCCGCACGCACGCATGAGGTCGCTATGGCTACCATGCATGTCGACCACCAGATCTTGGAAGAGCACCTTGTCTTCGAGGCCACTGTCGACACCCCCACACGGTTGTCTACTTTAAAATACAGTTCGTGTTGTTTTCTCGAGGCCGCCGCCAGTGCCTTCTAGTGATTTGTCCTCTGTAATGTTAATATGCAATCTGATGTTCAGTTAACAATTTGGTCCTCTGAAATGTAATGTTCAATTAACAGTTTGGTCCTCTGAAATGTAATGTTCAGTTAACAGTTTGGTCCAACAATTGCTACATTTCGTAGTACTGTTCTCAAGCATTCTTTGTTTTGTTAATTGTCTTATCTTCTACTACATGTTTCTATTCTGCAATGTCGTGCTCAGTTAACTATTTTGGTTCATTTGATCTACTGTCCATTTAACTGTTTGGTTCAATTCTGCAATTTGATTTTCATTTGTTGTGGGTATTGTATTGTTATGCATCTGAAACCAATCGAATTTGGATGTACTCAATACATATTCTACTAATAGTACGGCAACTCTCAGTTAGCCTGATCAAGATCTTCCTTATGTGTGTTGTAGGGAAACAATGGGAGACATTGTGGTTTACCATCGAGGTTTGCTTATGTATGGTCATTTCGCTAATAACACATTATTGTGTAGGTGCAGGAATCATTCTAATATTTAGGTTTCTTATAATTTGGTCTTGCACATGTAGGTCCTGTTGTCAGAGGCTGAGACCCACTGTTCGACCCATTTTGCATATGGAGAAATGAGATGTCTATGAATATCAGTCAACACTGGTACGCGTCGGTGCTATACAAATGGTTTTTAACCCCATTTTGCAATGGCATTCGGAACCGTCACCTAGTGAGTGTGGGTGATAGGGGGTCCTTCCCACACGACCTAGAAATTGTTGGGGATATGCCCTCCTGGCACACATGCTTGGTAAAATGACGTCGTGTGCGATCGGCGAGCGAGCAAACACGGTTATATGTACAGTAGTGCTAAAAAAATGCAATTATACAGGCGAAATCATTTCCGGTCGTAAGTACATCCCACACAGTCAGTGCCCGCTAAATGTTTCCATTCGTATATACACCCCACATAGTCGTTGTAAGGAAAACATTTCCGTTCGTAGGTACATCACACACAATTTTCCCCGTTAAACCATGTGTGATGGCCTTCCCATCGCACACAATATTAATAATTTTATCATTTGCGTTATTGAATGGATCACACACGGTGCATAGAAGAAACTGTGTGGCAAAGGCTATCCATCACAAACAACTTTTAAGTGGTAAACGTTTGCGCAAGGTGGCCTAACGCAAACAGTTTTGAAGAGAATGTCGTCTGTGATTGCTCATCGATCCAACACGGTTTATTCCTAGAAACTGTGTGTGTTGTCTTAGGTCATCGCCCATGGTATTTTCTTAATAACCATTTGCAATAGCAAAAACCAATTAGCAGGCTAATTGCCCTATTATTAATAATCCATTTATTAATCTAATTGACATTCATATTAAACACATAATATATTTCATTCCCATATTAAGGAAGAGGATTTCATAATTGAAATACATCAGATTACAACATGATATAGCTTCAGCACTCAGCTACCCCATTACACAACTGCACCAGCACCAAGTTTCACATGCAACATCTAGAACCTTTCGAAATTAGCATCATAGACGATACATAGATAGGTTCATCTCATCGGGGAAACTGCTGAAGCGGAAGGCGAATATTGAGCCTTCATTGATGTTGATGGTCTTTGCAACTTTAGGCCAATGCCTGTGGATGATTGACCATCCATCCTTCGTCCTCTTCAGGAACACTTCAATATTGAACTGTGGGTGTTGTATGAATTCCTTCCTCACCTCCTGACCATACAGGTGGTTTGAGAGGTAATCATCAGTGAACTATTTTGGAAAGGCCTGAAAACAAGGATGTGCATAAATATCTTCTCTATATTGGTAATGGGGCAAAGGAATAAAAAAGACAAGGTATAATAGTATACAATAAAAGAATGCAGCCACAATAATTGAACATCACATTGCAGAATTGAACCAATCAGTTAACTAAACACCACAACAAATGAACCAACCGTTAACTGAGCACCACATTGCACAATATAACATACTCCTAATAAAAGATCAGACAGTTAACCAAACCAAGCATGCTTAACAACTTGGAAATATAGCAATTGTATTTGTTTCTCATGTATTTAGTACAACCAAATTTGATTTATTTCTCACATGGTATACAATAACAGAATGCACACACAATAATTGAACATCGCATTGCAGAATTGAACCAAACAGTTAACTAAACACCACAACAAATGAAGCAAATGTTAACCGAGCACCACATTGCACAATATAACATACTCCTAATAGAAGATCAGACAGTTACCCAAACCAAGCATGCTTAACAACTTGGGAATATAGCAATTGTATTTGTTTCTCATGTATTTAGTACAGTCGAATTAGATTTATTTCTCACATGGTATACAATAACAGAATAACAGAATGCACACACAACAATTGAACATCGCATTGCAAAATTGAACCAAACAGTTAAGTAAACACCACAACAAATGAACAAAATGTTAATTGAGCACCACATTGCACAATATAACATACTCCTAATAGAAGATCAGGCAGTTAACCTAACCAAGCATGCTTGACAACTTGGAAAATTGCACCCTAAAGAATTGAACATCACATTTGCAGAATTGAATCAAACAGAAGATTGCATTGCACGACATATAGAACATATACACTAGAGCAGAAGATTGCATGGTAAAAGTAGATAGCACAATTCACTAGAATTTGTTAAGGAAAGACAGTAGCTAGCAAACTGAACATTGGTCCTTATAGTGAGCTAATAAGACAAGCTACTCATTGTCGGAGATATCAATGACGATTGGCTCCTTGGACATGGAAGAGGGCGAGGCCTCCGCATCATGGGTGCCCTCGTCGTAGTGGTGAGTTGCCTAAGCCGCTCCGGGCACCAACCTGCTGGCTCTCGAGATGAGGTAAGCACGTGCACGCTGAGAAAACACCTCGTAGTCTTTGTCGAAGGCACCGACGGTGGCCTCGAGAAAACGCCATGAAGTGTTGTTTAAAGCAGCCAATCGTGCCGCGGCGTTGGCGCGCGAGGCATCGATGGTGGCCTCGACGGCGAGGTGCTCCTCCAAGATCTGGGGGTCGGCACGAATGGCAGCCATCGCGACCTCATCCGCGCGTGCGGCTGCGATTTGCTTCTCCGCTGTCAAATGCTCCTTGAGATCCTGGCTATACTGCATGCACCATGGCCTAGGATGGCGCTTATTTTGTGGAGGGGTCGGTGATTTGGGTGGAAGGTGTTGCGCTCGCGCCGGCGGTCGAGGCATGTGGGATGTGGAAGGAGGAGGAGGATGGGGTTCGGGTGTGGATTACCTGCCTGGATAGGCGAGGTCGAGCAGCGTGAAGGAGGTTCGCCGGTGAGGAGGCAGCGCTGCAAGCAAGGAGTGAAGGTTTCAACTTGGAAAGGAAGGCGGAAATAGGGGAAATGTGGCTTTTGGTAAGGGGTAGGGGGCGGGGAGGTATATATTTCCGCGCAAGCCGAAAATTTGGAATCGCTTCAGCGAAAAAACTGGTGTGCAAAGTGTCATTAGACACTGTCCCTTATTCAGAGCGGGTTGTGGACTATAGCCAACGAACCTTCTTGAGTAAGCCATAGGCGTACTATACACTGACGGTGCTCCAGGATATTTTGTACTGCATCTCACATGGTTGGTGATAATAAACTGTGTGCGATCTACGTGATTTTTCATCTTGATATGAATTACATAATGGGGTCACAGCTGCAGAGGATGGTGTTTGAATTGCTAGAACTTCTATTTGTAGTGAACATGCAACTATAGGTGTTTCGTCAAAAAAACTGGAATTATTCAGGGTTCGTTTGGACATTTTTATACGGTAACTTGGTTTTCTAGGCATTTCAGGTGCACAATTCAAAACTAAACCACATGCACATGCTCCGGTGCACCAAAATGGGTTGTAAAATGATATATGTGTCCATGGGTTGATGCTTACGTCCCATTCAAGAAATAGGGATGAATTTCAAACACCACAGCACCGTGGCTCTCCGGCAAACGTTGAGGTGCTTGCTTTTGTAATTCTAATAAATCCAAAAGTCATCCGAAATTCATGAAACTTGGCATGCTATCATGGAGCGACATCAACATGTCGTGCTAAATTTTTTGTCCCATTTGGGGCAGGTTTGGGTATAAGCTTCTCATAAACCAGAGCTTCTCACAACAAGTGTGATGGTTTTGGTAGGAAACATTTCACCTTTCTGGACGAAACGATATCTGTTGCATCTTATTGATTTAATTTTTTTCCTAGTGTCAACATAGAACAATAGGAGTGTTTTGTCAATTTTTAGGATTTTTCGGGGTTCGCTTGACATTTTTATACATTAACTGAGTTTTCTATGCATTCATGTGCATAATTCAAATTTGAACTACATGCACATGCTCTAATGCATATTAATTAGTTGAAAATTCAAATCTGTGTCCTCGGCTGCATGCTTAATTAGGTCCCATGCAAGAAATGAAAATGAATGTCAAACACCCTGCCACCATCACTCGGCCGCAAACATTGTGATATCGGGTTTTTAAATTCTAGTAAATGCAAAACTCGTCTGAAATTCATGAAACTTGGCATGCCATCATGGAGCGGCACCAACATATCATGGTAAAAAAATTCTCCCATTTGGGGCAGGTTTGGGGATATGCTTCTTACAAACTAGAGCTTCTCACAACAATGATGATGATGGTTTTGGTAGGGAACGTCCCACCTTTGGGGACAAAACGATATCCATTGCCTCTTATTGCTTTGAAATTATTTCTCGTGTCAACATAGAACAACAGAAGTGTTGTGTCAATTTTCAGGATTTTTCGGGGTTCGTTTGGACATTTTTATGCATTAATTGAGATTTTCATTACATTTATGTGCATAATTCAAATTTTGACCATTCACGTGACGCCATGTGTGTTGGTTTTAATAGCTATAGGTTATAATGGCTTTTGATTGCAAACGTTTTAGAAAGAACACCCGTATGCAAAGTGAGAGCAGGATTTGTGCATCTCTTCAACGCAAATGGTTGTTTTGGATGATCCCTCTGCAACCACTTACAAACAATTTGGTAAGATTTGCATCTGTCATATTGGGTATTTGCCATTTGTCAAACTGGAAAGATTGACATTTGTTGATCTAGTAACATTGCCATTTATCAACCTTGTAACACTGCGATTTGTCAAAATATGAAGCTAAAAATCGCTAGCAGTATCTATTTTTTGCAACTAAAATTCAGTAATTAAGCATAGATGGAGGTGAGGAGGCGTGTTCAGCCGGGCGTGCAACGACGGTGCAGTACTATTCGATTTGACAACGAGCGGCACAGTTCTCGATATGGCTTTAATGCAGACGAGGGAGAGGGTAGCGGTTCCCGAAATGTTGAACGACCAATGATGCATCCTCCTTCAATTAGCATCATGAATGCATGAGGGAAGTAATGGGAGGAGGACCGGGAAAAGAGCTAGCACGATGTGAATGCAACACAGTTTGCACTCATATAAAGGCGCCCCCATTCCAATGCATCTACCACATCGTACGCACCTAAGCATTTGCCTAAGCACCTACACTAAGCGCAAAAGTGCTCACTCCAGACCCATGGCGGCGATGCGCGTGAGCGGCCAGTAGTTGTGCCAGACAGTCCACGACGCCGGCCTGCTGCATGGCACCGAGGATCGTCTCCAGACGGTGTTGGCGATCGGCTGGTGGATGGTCGCCGTCGACACCAGCTACGACTCTCAGTTGGACCAGATGATCGGTGCCACCACCAACAAGTTCACCGTCGTCAAGAAGCTCACAGATGACATCGCCGTACTCCTCCAGCCCGTGCGCCCGGGATCCTCATTGCCTACCACCCTAATCGGCCTCCATGGTCGGAACCTCTCTCAAGCACTGGTGGCCCCGCGACTGCCCGCCGACGCCACGAAGAATGTCCACCTGGAGGTCGCGCTCACCACGAGGTGCCTCGCCCTGCAAGAATTCATCGACCTACACATCCACGTGTACGAGCAAATTGTGTACATAGGTATCTACAATGTCAATGAGGACGCTGTGATGTTGGCCTTCTTCAACCGGCTAGAAGCCTTGAATGCCTTTGCTGAGAAGCACCTTAACCTCGCCACAAAAGTCACCGCTCCTTAGCCGCCGGTCGGTGGCCCGGCGCACTGAGTTGAGGAGGAGGAGGTCGTACGTTGATGGATGCATCTTTCTTGTTGCCTCCTTAATTCTTATTGTGCTATTGCATTCTCGTTCCAGTCAATACAGACATGTGTGATTCCTTTGCTTAATTATATGCATCACTGTAACTAGTACTCCATCCATCGATTTATAAGTTGTGTTTCCAGTGTTTGGGGCCGGCGCACGACATAATAAGCACACCCACGATGACACATACAGAGAGAACATCCAGCGGTTCTAATGGCGATTTGTCAAAATATGCAGCTAAAAATCACTAGCACTATCTAATTTATGCAACTAAAATTCAGTAATTAAGCACATATTGCATTCATAGATTAAGTACTCGTGCTTAATTTATACAAATAGTTCAACTATTAGGCGCCGCAGCGCGCTCTTCTCGCGTCCGTCGGCGCGCTTGGGTTGTGGACGGCTTTTCCTTGCGTGTTCAACTGCTATATGCATATATATGGTTGCTCGCCGTTGAGGCGATCGCGGAGTGCTCTTCTCGCGTCCCTCAGCACAAGCTCTGCTAGCGGTTGGGCCTGCGTACGATCACGTCGGGGGCCCCATATGCATGCGGTTGCGCCGCGCGCGTTGCCACGCGATGCAGTTACGTGTAGCATGATGGAGTTACGTGCTGCGAATTAGAATTGCCATCGGGATGTGCCGTCCGGCCTCCCCTTTAATTCCCGTGGCCATTATAACCTTACTCTCTTCAACCTTTCGATCGCGCCCCACAACACAACAAGCACACCCACGATGACACATAGAGAGAGGATGTCTAGCGGTGCTCCAATGGAGTTCGACGAGCATAAAGTGGAGACCCGCGCGAGGCAGACGGATCTCTCGGTGTGTACACCATCAACCCGGCCGTGGTGGACGACTACATCAACACCGTTGAGCAGTTGCTTGCTGGAGACAAGTACAAGGTGGTAGGCATCGACCTCCAGTACATCGCCGGTAGTCCCGGCATAGATCAGAAGGTTGTCGCCGCCCAGTTGTGCGTGCGCCATCATATCCTCATCTACCATAACTGCATGGCCAGAGAACCTTGCGACCGTTTCAACAAGTTTGTCAACAACACCGACTATAAGTTTGCCATGGTGGAAACCATCGAAGATGTAAAAGCCCTCACTGTTACGGGCTTGGCCTGCGACAACCTTGTCGAAATCCGTGACCACTACAGGGTCTGGGGCAGCACGAAGAAGGACTCCCTTGTCGAACCTGCCTCGGCCATCATCGAATCCTACTATGAAAAGATGAAGCAGGATGCCCAGAGAACAAAAATCGTATCCTGGCACAGGGCCTGGATGCGGCGACTGGATGAACCTCACCTCAGGTTCGCGGCCAAGAGCATGTACACATACTACGAGATGCATAGGTGGATCGTTGCCATGAGGAATTGCCTCGTTACCCAAATCGACAAGTCTGGATCGAGCCACAAGCAGAGCAAGCATCATAAGAAGTAGATGATGATCAGATGATCGTTTATGCTAGTTAATCATGCATGTAATATATAGTTTACTTTATTGGTGTGTGGAAGTGTCATGTGTGTAGTAGCCACCTATCAAATTATGCATGTAATAGTTTAGTTTGGTGTGTGCAAATGCCATGGTTGTAGTAGCCACCTATGTAATTGGATGTTTAATTTGGTTAATCATGCATGTAATATATATGTTGTTGTTCTGTATGCAATCCCATCACACAACACACACATCTTATGAGCAGCAATCGTCTGTGTTATTATCGGTCTTCGCACACATTTCTGATTACAGACCTGTTTGCCGTGTATCACACACATCTTGTTATATTGAACCGTTTATGTCCTCTTGTCTCAACACAAACAGTTCATCCGCGTGAACCGCATGCCGTATATCACACACACCTTGATTTGGCTGACCGTTTCTTTTGTGTTGCCTAATCACAAACAGTTCATCCTAGTGAACCGTATGCTGTTTATCGCACACACCTTCATCTGGCTGCCCGTTTCTTTTGTTGCTCCTCATTGCAAACGGTTAATTGCACTGAACTGTATGCCCTACATCACACACGAAACTAAAATCTGAACTGTGTTTAATGTATCCGTCATCACAAAAGTTTTGCACCTTTTTGACGTTTTTTCTACACCATCATTTGCGATTAATGCATCACACACAGTTTCGTCAAAGGGTCCCTGATCATAGTGTCGCGTTAGCAGCATCCTGCAGCAGTGCAAGTCAAGAAACTCAAAAAGATTGTAAGGATGAAGAAACTTGCGATGAATAACAACAAGATCTTTGTTTGCACAATGAAGAAGACATCAGTCAACTATTGGACGGTACTAACTCTTTTACCTTCTTTTTACCCTTTGCGCCATTTCAAAATTTATAACAGCGATTTATGCATATCTTTGTTTTTAGTACTTTTCAAAGCAGTTCACCGATGATTACCTCTCAAACCACCTGCATGATCAAGAGGCGAGGAAGGTATTCATTCAACACCCACGGTAGAATATTGAAGTCTTCCTGAAGAGTACGAAAGTTGGACGGGCAATTATCCATAGCCATTGGCCTAAAGTTGCAAGGACATTCAACATCACTGAAGGATAAATATTTGCCTTCTGCTTGTACAGTTTCCCAGATGAGATTCATCTGTCTATTTACCATGTATGATGCTATTTTCCAAAGGTTTTTGATGTTGCATGTGAAACTTGGTGTTGTTGTGTAATGGCATAATTGAGTGCCGAAGCTATCTGATGTAATTCGATTATGAAATCCTGGTTGCCGTTATGCGTATATGAAATATCTAGTGTGTTCTATAAGAAATATCAATTTGATTAGTACATGGATTATAAATAATAGGCTAATTACCCTGCTTATTGGAGTTTTCTATTGCAGATGGTTACTCAGACAGCACTGTGGGCGATAAACTCAAACAACCCACACGGTTTCTAGAAAAGTAGGCGTGTTCGATCAACTAAAAATCACACATGGCTTCCGGCAGAGAAGTGTTTGCGTTAGGTCACCTTGCACAAATGTTTCCACACAAAAATTGTGTGTGATATACATACGAACAGAAATGTTTTTCTGGGATTCGCCTTGTGGGATGTACATACGAACGGAAACAATTGGGTTTCGATGCCTTGCCAGATCGCACACGAGCTCATTTTGCCCCAGCCTGTGTTCCAGGAGGGCCTATCCCCAACGGTTTATGGGTCGTGTTGGAAGGACCTCCTATCGCCCACACTCACTTGGCGACGGTTCCAAACACCATCGCAGAAAGGGGTTAAAAACCGTTTGCATATCATGTCTCTGCACCAGTGTTGAACATGGTGTTTGATGCTATATATTATTATCCAATGATGTGTTGCATGTCTATTATGTTTAAGTAATTTTTTTTGTCTATGGGTTAATTGTGAGATGCTATGGTTGATTTGAGTTGTATGTTATTAGGGTGTTGTCCTATGGTGTCCACCATTTTTCACACACACGTGGGATCCCCATTGTTGGGTGTTGCAATATGTGACTGATTTGCTTATGATGGGTTGCTGGAGTGACTGAAACCATAACCCCAGTTCGTGTGTTGTTGCATGTGGGATTAAAGGGGGCCTTAGAACTTAATGCTATGGTTGGGTTTTACCTTAATGAATCTTTGGTATTATGCTTGCTAGAGTTCTAATCATAAGTGCTTGTTTGTAGTCAATAAATTTTGCTACATGTTAGCGTAGGCATGTCCTACATAAAAAACTGTAATAGACGATTATCACTATCGTTTCCTATCCAATTACCCATGGGCAATCCTCCACTTTATTATTATTTTATAAACCGGCAACTAACTTTTATTTATACTTTCTTTATTGTCTTGCAATGTTACCTTTTCATACCCATCAAGTAGATTTATTTATTGTTTCAAGGAAAAGGAAATGTACGGTGTTCATGGAGTTGCATCAGTGGTTGATAGAACTTGAGAGAATACCAATCCTACCTTTAGCTCCTCGTTGGGTTTGACACTATTACTTGTCGAGAAGGCTACAATAGACCCCATTGCGGGTTATCAAGGATCCATGCTTCTCTGTTGAGAGTAAGTCTCCTCCAATTCATACATTCATTATGCTTCTGAAAGATAACAACACATCAGTGAAGGGGTGTGGACTGTTTCTTACTAGCTCATCTCTATAAAAACAATGTTGTCCAACTTCACATATGCTTGCCCAAAAGGACATTCGGAAATTTTAGAAACCCCATGTGCTTAACTTCAGCAAGAAAATCAGATAGTACCTCATGAATCGTGTTGAACTGCACATGAAGGTTAGGCATCATGATGATGGATGCTATCACCCAGTCTTCATGAGTGGGTGGTACTGCTCCCGCTAGAATACGGACTCTAGTTGCCTGGCCTTCAATGTCAAGGCGTTGATGATTGGGGTGTGAATGGAGTCAGATTAAATGGGAATGCACCGTCATCGAGGTTAGTGGGGAGCTGGAGGTCAATGGTGGGGTAGAGGTATGTGAGATCGTGAGAGAAGTAGAGGATTGAAGACGCAAAGTAATGGAATTTGAAGAGGTATCATAATGGCGGATCCCAGGATACCAACTTGGCGTGGCATAGTCGAGGAGTTAACTCTATCACCTTGGTTGGCAGCCAAAATGACGGGATGATTAGTCAGAATCGCGGGAACAGTGGAGACTTGCCTACCATTGATGGGAGCATGGGTGAGCTGAGTTGTGGGTTGGGTGGGTTGATTGGATGGATTGGGTGGAGAGGTGAAGAAGAAGTGAATTCACTCTGACTTGTCAAACAGGCGACGACGGCGTGTTGGTGTTATCCCCTTCTTGAAGGCGTGGTCGCGGTACTCATTGTTCATCGTGTTGCTCTAGGGGAAACCCATATTTTCCAGGCCCAAGACTTGATACGATTAGTCCATGCAGGTTGCAACTGGCCTCACACAAGCATTAGATACAAAATGGGCTTCTGTACTGCTGAGAGTTATGTTGACCGATTTGAATATCGAGGGCTCCCGCTCCATGATTAGAAACTACCATGGACCCATGGAGGCGATCAACACACTGATAATGACACATGGTTTGAATTAGTAGCAAGAACAAACAAAGATCTATGAACTGCTTGATCTTGACCATCGTAGATACCAGGGGATTCAAGAGCTTGCAGATATGATTTCTTGGGTGTCTTCGGAAGATGTGGGTCCATTCATCCTCCTTTTCTTGTAGGTATTGGTCAAGTTACCAACAAGAATTTGGGCCACCAGATCCTCGAGTAGGAAATTGACATTGAGTTCAGGAATTGAAATGTTACCTTCATTGATGATAGAGAAACCACTTCCTTGGATGACACAGAAAATCTGATTGGCCAGTACTGCAGCAATTTGACTTTGAATAGGGATGCCCGTCCACCCAAGCATGATAGAAGAATGGTGGCCACGAATTCTTCCGTAAGCCTGATCCTGGATCTTGTAAATTCAGCAACGAAGACGAATTCTTGGAGATCTTTACCTTCTTCAAAGTTGATCGACACTCTCCATCTCCTCCAAACTTCCTCAGCAAATGCTTGCCCTTTGTTGAAGTGGAGATCAACGAGCGACATAGTGAGTTGATCGCTGAGTACGGAATGGCGATGTGGTGGCCGTTGTTACCGGAGTGGTCAAAGACGCAGAAGGGCTAAGTGGTGGCCGCGGTGGCCACGGTGGCCGGCAGCGCGGGACTAGGAGCGGGATTGGTTAGTAGGATTAATCTTTTAACGCCAAATCCGTAAACTCAATTCCCCTCATATGTAAACCAAGCCAAGACATCCATAGGAGTTGTTGAAACATCCCACCTTGGCTAGTTTGTCCAGTCTACTCTATGATAGTTGTTGAAACATACCTCCATGGCTCCATCACGAATTTGTCCAGTTTTTGACTTGAGTGGACAGTTTCTGATATATTCTGAGTTTTAGTCCAACTGTCACGGGCGTGGCTGTTAGCCGATGATGACAGGGACACGCACCTTGGGTAGGCTCACAATTATGAGCTCCTCTGACGGTCTGACCATGTAGCCGCCCCACTTCACAGTAACACTAACTGCTGATCTCGGTTCTTCTCCTCCCTTTAATGAAGGCTTGTGTGTGTGTGTGTGCATAGGTGTCATATCATTTTCAGCCTGTGTCCAGATAACACCAACTGCTGATCTCGGTTCTTCTCGTGCTTAGGTGTCATATCATTTTCAGCCTCACTGAAGATTGCTCTCACCGTTTGTCTTGGTCTGACCGCAAATACTACTCCTCTTTTTATATCCGATCCAGTTGCAAGAGGCCAACGAGGTACAGGACGGCCCAGTTTTTGGAAGCTGAAACTGAAAGGATACCGGAGGCATGCATTATGCAGGGGTAGTGGTTGGCGCTTGGCACCACGCACGCACGCGCCCAGTGCTCCACACCTGTGAATCAATCATCATTTGGTAGGATCGGATATGCGGTGCTACTACTACTGCTTTTCCCTGTGTCCAGACGACTTTTGTTACTTGGTGGTGGTTGCTTTTGGATCAAACGCAGGTTATTTTAGTAGTCTCGGTGACAGCCATAATTAAAGATGCTGGGACAGGCCGTTGCATTGGGGGACTGGATAAAACCTAACCCTTTGACTTGGGACATCTCTCTTTAAGGCCGTCCTGCTCCTGCAGAGCGAGGGGTTTTTTATGTGATGCCAAAGAGAAGAGGAAAAGTGAGCGCCCGTTAGCTAGCTCGGCAGTCCATTCATATACCGGCAAATGTCCCAGGGCCGGTTGGATGTAGTAGTATACATTACTCCATTTTTTCCGGTTTACGGGGCTCATCTCAATTTTTTCGTTTTTCCAATTTAAAGAACTCATCTCCATCTCCTATTGAGATTCCAATGTGCATTAAATCTTTGCATGTAGTAATTAAAAAGGAACTCTCCAATGCATGTAACTTTCCTACTCAAGCATGCATGCACTGCAATTAATTTAAATTAATGCATCATTTTAATTTGGGTAGTTTTATAGAGTACGAGATACATTCCTCCATTCAACAAGTGCCTTGGTTGATGAGATTTTAGGGGCTGTTTGATTCTAGGCCTAGCATTGCCACACTTTGTCACACATTTTTGCCAAGCTTGCCTAAAGTTAATTCATTAAAACGAGAGCCACAAGTTGACAATCCTAAAGGAATCTTGCCACATTTTTTATGTGTATGACATGTGGGGTCTAAATGAGGCTTGCCTAAGATGTGGCTTGAACCAAACACTCACTTAAGTTGATCAAATTTGCCTAACTTTAGGTGTGGCAATCTTTGGCAAAGTTAGTCACAAACCAAACATGCCCTTAAATTTGAGCCTTATAAACCGGAAAAGAGGGAGTACATTACTAAAACAAAGAGGCGCATCATCGGTAAAGTAGAGTAATATTGAACGCATGCAGCGAACTGATCATAACAACGCGGGTGCACGCTCGTGTCGTATCTCCGCATCTCTCTCGCCATATCTGATTCTACGCATGGACACTAAAACGCGAACACATTTTCCGATAGTCAATTAAATCTCGGCAAGCGTCTTCTGCCGCCGTAGGCCTTGTTCGGTTTAGCCACCAATGGTGGGGACCCCGGCGTAATACAAAGCGTACTCTCACATATGCACACATACATTTAGAGCCGTTTGGTTCCGGTTTGCAACAGTTCTTGCATCGTATGTCCATCTCAATCCAGTCTGTTACTTAAGATGCAGCCTCATATGCAGCAAATACAACCTGTTTGGTTGCCTGCATCGCATGGAGGGCCACTTACCCCCAGCTGTTTGATTGCCCTTTTTATGCTTAGAGTGTGAGCAGATGCAAACTTTAACTGTTTGATTGCAAACACCATTTGTGTTCTGCTTATCCCATTTAAATATGGTGGCCTTACCACCACATGATCAGCACAACAGCACAAACAAAGCAAGAACAAACAAAGCAAGATCAAACAAAGTAAGCAAGCAAGCAAAAAAATGACAGCAAACTACTTAAGATTAACAGCAAGGCATCCTCCTTCCCTGCTACACACCGGGGTGCTTCTCTTGATCAAAATATTAACATGTTCCCAGCACAAGTTTCCAACATAAGTGTAGCCACACATCATAAAAGTTCAACACTAACAACTTAACTTAACTACATAGCATGCTCGATGTCACCAACACAGTTGTGCCTGCTGCAACGAAAACTGCACATGACCGAGGAGTCGTGGTTGTAGATCTGAACCTTTAGTCCGAGTCCTGAGATGCGCACAACGACGAGGTCACCGGGGACGATCCGTTGGCGGCGGCAGAAGTAGTTCCAACCCCGGACAAGCACCATGTGCCCCTCGAAGTTCTGGACCGGCACCCAGAACGCGCACCGCTTCTTCGCCGACAGCCTGACCACGCACGGGAGCCGCTTGATGACCAGCTAGATGTTCATCATCTCCACAAACTTGTGAGGGACGACGAGTATGGCGAGGTCTTTGTTGTCCTTGATCTGCTGGTAGAAGCGCATCGGTTCCCGGGCCCCCTCCTCGTGGCCCTGCCTCGAAGATTGTTCCCTTAAACGAGGCAAGCTCATGAAGGCGATCCTGCCAGGCAGGTCCACCGTCTTGAGCCACCTGTTCGTGGGGATGAAATCCTCGGCACGCTCAACTCCGACCACCACCTAAGCTCCTCCACCCGCTATATCCCAGTCAGTCTTCGATATCTTGTCAGGCAACATGACAAGTATTATTATAAAACAAAGCAAGCAAGCAAATGCCACTGATCAGTGGCACTTGGCATTTGCTCATATCAGTGGCACTTGCTGTTGGGCAAGTGCACTGGTCAGTGCCACTGACCAGTGGCATTTGCCCAACAGCAAGTGCCACTGATCAGTGGCATTTTCTCATGGCCAAATGACTCTGATCAGTGGCACTTGCTGTTGGGCAAGTCCACTGATCAGTGCACTATCCTAAGCATGGAAACATCTAAAAATAGCAAGTGCAAGTGCCAATAGCACCCATGTACAGCCATGCACATTTGGCATCATCCTAAAATGGTCCTACTACATAAACATATAGCAATCAACACAAACCCTAGCATGAAAAGAACTACTAGCATGAACACAACTAACTAGCATGATGACGGATCCTAGGACACACTGAGCGGTAGCAGAAAAAATATATCGTAGGACACACACTGTAGGAAACAAGAACAATCGGTTTGATTGGATTCGATTGGGATCAAATCCAATCGGATCTACTCCTATCCTATCTAATCCAATCGAATCTACTAACTACTAGCACATGCCTAAGAAAATAAACCCCTAATCTACATCTAGGAGCAAGCATTGAGGGGATTGACTCACCGGAGCTTGCGCAGCCGCAGCGAACCGAGGCCGGGGTGAAAACCACGGCGGGAAGAAGAGAGGTGGCGGAGCAGAGGAGGAGCCGGCCCTGGCGACGGCCTGCGGCATCGGCCCCGTGCTCATCGACACGCCGGAGGTCGAGGAGGACGCCCCGCCGGCACTAGAAAACCATTGGACGGGGGTCAAGAAAACCCCCCCTGCCAATAGGGTCCTAAGAAGCGGCGGCTCCGTGGACGGCGCCAGCGCCGAGCCTAGGACCACGAGGTCCGGAATCGGCGGCGGAGCAGAAACGGGCGGCACCGCATTGGCCGACGCTCGTGATGTCCGGCAGCAGATGGGTGACGGCGCTCGTAGCACCGACGCTAGGTCCCGGCCCGAGTTCTGGAGCCCGGCCAGCCAGCACTCCTGGATGCTGGCGATGTGCTGGTCGACGGGGGTCAGAGGGCGGCGCGGCGGTGAGCGAGGCGGAGCCATCAAAGGAGAGGAGAGGGTGGGGCGGTGAGGGAGAGAGGGAGCAGTGGGAACAGTGCGACTGGGCGGTGATAGGAGAGTGGAGGCGAGTTATAAGACGTCCCCTCCGTCTCCCGCGCTGCCCGAGGCGTGCAACTGCCTCGCACACGTGGCTGGGCTGAGCCAGGCTCGCGAGAATCTGCCGATTTGGCAGTTTCCGCCGGGCCAGGCTGCGGGCTGCTTTAAGGTCCGTGCGGGCCACAAAGCGCATGCAGCCCAGGCAACCAAACAGACTGCGCACATCCCGCGCGGGCCTGGTTGGGCTGCATGCGGGCCACCAAACACGCCCTTATGCTTACAAAGACAGGTATACACATCCTAGTCGACCAGAACGTATCCTCTCACGAAACCAATATTGCCGAAAAGCAAAATACGAGCACCGTCCAAAGTCTAAGACTTAGGGCATCTCCAAAGGGAACCCTCACACCTCCGTTATACGACCACAATGTCCAAACCACTTTTGTCATTCAACAAGGACCCTTATATATCGGGTACTACCTCTCGTCAACTAAAAATCGAGGTACGTCCAATACCTTGCATTAATTATGGAAGTAGGCTATCGACCATAGACCACCGCAGGTCTACAATTCTGAAACATCGAGTGCTCATTAAGCTGGACCAAAAGCTTGTAGATCATGAGCTTAATGAGTGCTCGATAGTTCAGCTCGTTAAGCTCACGGCTAGCTTCTTAATGAACAGAGACAACCATCGATTTGAGCTCGTTAAGCTTAACGAGATTAACGAACGAGCTAACGAGTAGGTTGTTAAGATCATTAGTGACAACACAACACATATTTTCATCTTACCTGACTAAATTTCCGTAGCACCTTAACCCATCTATTCAATTTAACCTACATAATAGGCAATAAACTAATGCATTTCTTTTTGTAGTCACCTTCTTTCTTCTTAATACCCACATCTACACACTCATCTAGTAGACCGTAACACATCAGAATCTGTTAACGAGCGCTTGCGAGTGTTCACTGAGCTTAACGAGCTTCAAACGAACTGAGCCGAGTAGTTTTTTTTGCTCGTTAAGCTTAACGAGTCGAGCATTAACGAGCACAAGCTTAACGAGCAGAGAAGCTTGTTAATCCACCCCTTGAGCACGCGCGGCACACAACATGCGCGTGCCATGCTCGGGCCACGAGCATGCATGCGAAGACGTCATTGATGATGTTTTCTCTCCTAATTTGTTGATCCTTTGTGGCGCAGGTCTTGGTAAAAATCTGCATGCGCCGAGAGTGCCCGCCCTTTCTGTCAAGTAGGCTACTTTTTCTGGAACGCAGTCCGAAATAAGCGTTCCTATGTATATAGATATATTCGATGCTGTCATTTCAACATGTCTGCTCCCCTGCTTCTTTGGGCGGAACCCTAGGCTGAGGACTTACTCGGAATGCTGCTAAGCCGATGTGGCTTTTTGAGAGGAAGTGGGCTCTCCTTCTGGATGTTCTAGTTTGTTTTCTCCCTCTCACGCCCTTGATTATATCCATGGATGGATTTGGGTTGGCCGTGAGTTGTCTTCCTTACATTGCTTGATTTTTCTGAATATTATCCATTTCCTTGAGCCCGCTAATAAATTTGTTGTTGAAGAGATGGGTAGATAAGGGGCGTTAGAAAACCTCCTCATGAATAGTTTTTCTTCTCGTCGTCCATATAGTCCACAATATAACTACAAGCTTAACAACTCATTATGAGCCAAGGTTTCAAACGTGCCAAAAAGCCATTCCTCCGCATTGGTTCCCTCAAAGCTGTCCAGTGCTCAATGAGATCTTCATCAACTAAAGCCTAGACACATCAAGCCATGTTGTACTCTAGTAACGAGTGTCACCATGAATTAGTAGACCACATCTCTACTTCTAACTAGTAGAAGGCCCGTGCGTTGCTACGGGCTACAATGCATATAAATGAATCAAACAAATAATTAAGGTCATTTTCAAGGTCAAAGTTCATTTCTCTCTCGTTTGTTCTAGCATGTTTAGACAGCAAACGGGAGCCTAGGTTCCTTAAAATTCAACTATATGGACACTCGGGGCACCCCCCAACTTCAACCCATATATTGGGGAGAAATGTGGTTGTCAGAACTATCCGCCGTGTTATCTTCAAACATGCGGCCCAACACAAAAAACACATACCATGACGCACCCTTCCATTTTCATGGTGAACCCTCCCCTTCCTGCTTGGTTTCCTGCCATAGCAGGACATTTCTCGTTGAAGACTCACCTTTAAAACTGGATGACACCCATCTCACCTTCGTCGTGGCTTCCTCTATCCTTCACAACTTATTTCCCCACGGACCGCCAAGGAGGTGTTCCCCGCCAACTGTCCCGCTCTCCGCCCACCCAGCGGTGTTTATGTTGATCTGCCACTGCCAACAAGGGGCTGAGTGTCGTGGTACTAAGACTGATAGTAAGAGTAGGGGGTACGTATGAGGAGGAAAGGTCCTAGCTACGGTGAGGTTGTATGCAAGTGTTTACGAGTCCAGGCCCTTCTCGGAGGAGGTAAAAACCCTACGTCTCGGTGCCCGGAGGCGGTCGACTGGATTATGGTATATGGGTGTGTGTTACAGGGGGTACAAACCCTTGTCCCAGAGGAGGGGGGTGGCTTATATAGAGTGCGCCAGGACGCCAACCATCCCCCGTTACAGAGAGTTCAATGTACATAAAGAGAGGGCGTTACTGATAACGCTAGCTATAAAGTGTTATTAACGCCTTTGAAGACTACGGAGTGAATGCTTGACCATTGTTGTTCTATGCGACTCCTGGTCTTCATTGGTCAAGTGGTTTTCTTGTATGGTTGAATGGTCTTGGGAAGGAGGGGTACTCGAGTGATATGACTGGTCGAGTGGATTGCACTCGACGTCTTCATTGGGGGCTCCCTGTTGTATCTTGAGCTCCTTTGCTTCTAGGATAGTGACCTTGGGTAGGGTATATAGGTCAGGCCTATGACCCTACCCTAGGTCTATATCCTCATCATTAGCCCCTGAATGGATTGAGGTCCGAGTGGAAATAAGGTTGAAGTTGATCTTGCTTCGACCCTTGTGCTTCGCAAGTACTTGCGTTGAATGAGAGTCTCATGTTGGAACTTCGACTTCGTTTCAGTCGCCTTGATCGATTCAGAAGTTGCCGAGTGAATTCATAACACCATCCGTCGAGTGTTGGCTTTTGACGTGGAATCTTTGGCTCGATTGGTTATGACGTATCCTGAATTTGACGGGATTCAAAATTTTGGGGAAGCGCGTGGGACAGAGCGTGCCGTGGTAAGCGGGGTGGATATACAGGAGTGCCTCGATCCCCGCGCCACCTTTTTCGCCATGTACCCAGCGCGTGACTGTTGCGGGATTTGACAGGATCGCTTGGGCCCACGTGTCAGCCACTCGAAAGTGGGCCTTTAAAAGGCGACGTGGCCGAGGCGCTTGCACTATGCGCGTACATTCTCCCCCTTCTCCTCTGCTTCTCCACCGCATCCGGCTCCTCCGCTCTCGACGCGGCCGCTCCGCCACCATGGTGAAGGACAAGACGACAGCGCTGGAACGTGCGAAGAAGGCGACGAGAGCGGCGAAAGGCAAGAAGATGAATCGGGGGTCGTCGTCGCGGTTGGCGCTGCCGTCAGGTTGGATCCAGGGTGATTGGATCTGATCCTCGCTCCGGCAGGAAGATCTGGACGAGCTAGCTAAGTCTGGACTGATCGCCAATGGTGCTACGCGGTTGCCGGAGGGGGAGACGGAGCCGCAGCCACGACCAGGTGAGTGCGTTTTGCTCGCCACCCACATCGACCGCGGTTTCTCGCTTCCTCCGCACCCTTTTTTCCGAGGTTTTTTGAACTTCTTCTCGGCCCAACTCCATCACTTTTCTCCCAACACCATCACATACCTTGTTGCGTTCGTGTCCATGTGCGAGAGTTTTCTTGGTTGTCGACCGCACTGGGGCCTTTTCAAGCACATTTTCACTATCCGCTCTCAGTCGATGAAGAAAGCAAACACGAGTGACGAGAAAACACACATTATCCAGATGTGTGGGGGTTTGGGCATCCAGAAGAGGAAAAGGAGCTCTTTCCCTTCCATGACTCTTCCTGAGTCGGTCAGGGGCTGACAGTCGACCTGGTTCTACTGCCAGGACGTCGCCACTCCAGGCCAGTCGACTGGACTTTCCCCTTTTACCTTCGACCGTGTTCAGACCCCTTCCCCGCTGAAAGTGACCACTGAGGAGAAGGTGGAAACAAACTTGCTGGTCGAGAGGGTGGTTCAGCTGATCAATCAGGGTGTGACTGGCATGGATTTACTAGAGGTGTTTCTCAGTCGATGCATCCAGCCGCTTCAGGATTGGGACCACCCGATGTGGATGTACTCTTGCACCAACGACACCGCTCGGTTCCACCCGGAGGAGGTCCTGGCCAAAATGGCGGCCATGTGGTTGAAGAGCATCATAGGAAACAAGGACAACCCCAGGTTAGCCAGGAGGGTTGCTCCATTCAGCGACATCAATCAACCAGACAAGGTTTTGCTACCGACTGTTTTCCTGTGCATCTTGCATCTGTCTTTGAATCTGACTGAAATTCGCTCGACTCTTTGTTTTGTAGATTTATACTGAGATGTAGTCCATGCCCAACGGAGAGCAAATTCTAGAGCAGGACAAGGAGGGGGAGGATAGCACGGATGAGAGCGGTGACTGGCAGTCTCCAGAGGATGACGACAAGAGAGCAACGAGGCGGACGACGACGAGGGGATCAACTCGCCACACGCTTGGAGTATCGATCCAAACTTCTTCTTGATCTAGCGGGTGAGCGCGGAAAGACCACGACTCCCAGCACCCAGGTGCAGAAACGCACTCGGACATCGACTCCAGAGCCGCGGGAGAAGGTCGCCAAGGAGCCCAAGGTCGTGCCCTTGAAGGATCGGAAAACCTTGCCCAGGATCAAGATAGACGTTCCCGTCACCTCTGGGTGAGTGTTCTATCTTTCTGTGTTTCCTTCTTCCGACTGGTATTCTTGTTTTGAGCGAGTGGATTATGAAAAAATTTCGGCCCTGTGACTTCTGCGACTGACATGGATGTTGACAAGGCCCCAGGGAATGAGGAGACTGATGACGCGGTTACTTCTAGAGTCGGTAAGCCCTTTCCAACTTGAATTTGATCTGCCGACTGATTCACTAGTCGATTGAACTCTTGGGATTGTCCGTGTTGCACCCCCGCGAGATGTCATTACCCTTCCGGATGATGAAGACGAAGAAGCGCCTCTAAGGGAGAGTAGAAGGAAGGGCAGGATCTCTAGTGGGAGGGTGGCTGAAGGACAAGTGCTTGAGTCGGTGGTCGAGCAATCCGGAGATCTGGCTCGGACCAGTGTCACTTTCTCCAATCCGCTGTAGACCGACCGTCCTTCAGTGTCGACTTCTCAGGCCCCTACCGCTCTGGTACAACTCCACACATCCGATCCTATGGCTGCTCCGACTGCGTTGCCGTCATCCTCTTCACTGCATACCAGACTCCGGACCACCCGCGAGTGCTGCCCGGGAAGCTCTTCTCAAAGTGAACCTCGTGAGGGACGGGAAGCTCTTCTCAAAGTGAACCTCGTGAGGGAGCAGATGAAAGTGGCGCATGAGGCCAGTCAAGTCGCTTACAACGCCACTACTGCTCTGTAGGAGAACGTCAAGGTTAGTTGATTTCCGACTGATCTTTTGAGTAGTGATAGTTGCAACCGTCGCTTTACTGCCCATATGATGTCCTTGGATGATCGCTTTGGAACCTTTTGTGTGCATCTATGAGTCTACATTCCGCATCGAACCACCCACTGTGGTGTTTCCTGAAGCCAAATGGAAATAGCTTTTCTGCTTGGGTCGACTAGGTTGAGTTGAATGTTTTTCTGAACTAGCGGGGGCACGCATAGTGCACCCACTAGGTGTAGTCCCCGAGACCGCGGTCGACTACTGGTAGTTGACTGGGGTCTTAGAATCACCTCTTTTTTTTTGCTGGGCAGACCATGCCGAGTGTAAGAACCGGACTAGTGGGGGCATGCCAAGTGCACCCACTAGGTGTAGTCCCTGAGACTACTGTTGAATGTTTGATTCGGCGCTAGTCTTAGAAAAACTATACTGAGGTTAACTTTTGTTTTTGTCGACTGACATATCCCTTTTGCTGACTGCAGAAGTCTTGTGATCTTGGGGCTCAACTTTCTGAGCTGGATAAGGAGCAGATCATCATCAATCTTGATCCGGAACTGGCTAAGAAGAATCTCAAGAAGGCCCAAGACAAACATCTATCATGGGAGGTAACCACTCGGAACCTTTCACCTTATGATTCTCCCTTTCATCTTTCTAGTCTCTTTGAATCAAGTGAATCCAGTCGAACAGATGTGCGTAGTGAAAACCATCAACTTCAGGCTCGTCTGAAGAATGTTATTTCTTTAGAGAAAATGAAGTAGGCACTGGAGAAGAAGGACCTGGATCTTGCTGCCTCCTAGAAGGAGGCTCGAGAGAAAACAGTGCTTGCGGACAAGAAGCTGGCTTCAGTCGACAAGTTAGAAGACGAAATCGCGCAGTTGAAGAAGGACAAGGAGAGCTTGACTAGTGAAGTAGGGAACCTCAAAGCCAAATAGCGAGTTGGAGTCATATATGGGGCAGCTTGCTGCGAAGTTGGTCTTAAAAATTGAAGGTATTTCCTCTGGTTCGACTGATTTGAGACGTCGACTGACATGTCTTGTTGAACTGTCGACTCATTGTTTTTCCGACTGCATGGAACTTTGCCAAGACTTCGAAGCAGAAACTGGGCGGGTTGAGACAGGTCTCGATCCCATAAACTGCCATGTCAAAGACTACGTTGTGATGAACATGTTGCGGTTGGAGTCTCGTTTGGACAGTGTTGTGGACTACCTCGCTCGACTGAAGGTCACGATGACGCGGGTTGACGATGAGCTCTGGCCTCAGGCAAAACTTTCACAAGATCTCGAGTCTCTGATGGCTCAACTGAATCAGACCCCCGGTCGAGTGCAGGAATGGAAGAAGTCATCCGCTCGGTGCGGTGCTGACGTCGCTCTGTCACTGGTTCGAGTGCATTGCAAGGACGTCAAAGAAGACAAGCTGGCGGCCCTCAAGGTTGCTAACATGAGGAAGCTCGACTTCCAGTCCTTCATGGACACCTTCCTTGACGCCACCACGTGCATCGCAGATAGCATCGACCTCGACAGCTTCGTCGAGCCAGCAAGTCCCCCTCCCGCCGAGTGAACAAACATTATGCCCTACCCTTTATTTGCCTCGGGATGTCGAGTGGTTATGTAACCGTTAAACTCTATCAGGCTTGATGCCTGAGCACTTCTGCCCGTCATGGTTCTAAACTTTTGAGGGATTTATCCGAACTCTGTTTTCCTTGGATATCTTGGCTCTTGCTCTTGTTGCTTTTGAGTATTTTTCGATTCTGAACCGATTTGTCCTTGACGACGTGCTTTGTCGACACCTCGTCGTCCTTGCGGATAGGTATGGAGCGCACATTATACTTGTGACGCAGCTTAGACGTGGTGTTCAATCGACACCTCGTCGTCCATACGGATATGGATGGAGCACGCATTGTACTTGTGGCGTAGCTCAGACGTGGTGTTCAATCGACACCTCGTCATCCTTGTGGATAGGGATGGAGCGCACATTGTACTTGTGGCGTAGCTCAGACGTGGTGTTCGATCGACACCTCGTCATCTTTGCGGATCAGGATGGAATGCACATTGTACTTGTGGCATAGCTCAGACGTGGTGTTCAATCGACACCTTGTCGTCCCCGCGGATAGGGATGGAGCACACATTGTACTTGTGGCGTAGCTCAGGGGACCTTTTCATGACTTAGGCGATTACGGGGTCGCAGCTAAGCCCCCGAGTGGGAGGATTGTGCTCCATTTGGAAACATTTTTAAACTTAGGCGATTACGGGGTCGCAGCTAAGTCCCCCGAGTGGGAGGATTTCTCTCCACTCGGAATGTTTTTAACTTAGGTGATTACGGGGTCGCAGCTAAGTCCCCGAGTGGGAGGATTGCTCTCCACTCATAATGTTTTTAACTTAGGCGATTACGGGGTCGCAGCTAAGCC
>NC_041381.1:387357603-387499837 GCF_002162155.2 Triticum dicoccoides
CTGAATGTTTTTAACTTAGGCGCTTACGGGGTCGCAGCTAAGCCCCCGAGTGGGAGGATTTCTCTCCACTCTGAATGTTTTTAACTTAGGCGATTACGGGGTCGCAACTAAGCCCCCGAGTGGGAGGATTGCTCTCCACTCAGAATGTTTTCAACTTAGGAGATTACGGGGTCACAGCTAAGCCCCCGAGTGGGAGGATTTCTCTCCACTTGGAATGTTTTTAACTTAGGCGAATACGGGGTCGCAGCTAAGCCCCCGAGTGGGAGGATTGCTCTCCACTCGGAAATATTTTTTAACTTAGGCGAATTGGATTCGCAGCTAAGCCACCCACTGGGGGATTTTAGACACATATGTTTATGGGAAACTGATCATTATGATACTGGAAAAATCTTGTCTTTGAGAAGCAAACTGAAACACTTTTACTACAACTCGTAGGTCGAGTGATCTATGTGTAGAGGTGGCGGAGCAGCTCTGCGTTCCACACACGTGGTTCGTCCATCTTCTTGGATATGTTGTAGATGTGTTAAGCTCCATTGTGAAGCACCTTGGTGATGATGAAGGGGCCTTCCCAGGCCGGAGCAAGCTTGTGAGGCTGTTTCTGATTCACTCGGAGTACCAGGTCTCCTTCTTGGAACGCTCGTCCTCTGATGTTTCGGGCATGGAGTCGACGCAGATCTTGCTGGTTGATGGTCGACCGGATCAAAGCCATCTCACGCTCTTCTTCCAAGAGATCAACGGCGTCTTCTCGTGCTTGCTCCGCTTCAGCTTCTCTGAACAGTTCCACTCGGGGGGCATTGTGAAGCAAATCACTCGGAAGTACAACCTCGGCACCGTACAACAAGAAGAAAGGAGTCCGGCCAGTCAACCGATTCGGCGTTGTTCTCAGCCCCCACAAGATGGACGACAACTCTGTTACCTAGGCTCCAGCAGCATGCTTGAGTTCACACATTAGGCAGGGCTATAATCCTTGGAGGATCAAACCATTCGCCCTTTCCGCTTGTCCATTCGACTGAGGGTCTGCGACTGATGCATAATTGACCCGAGTGCCTTGGGTTGCACAGAATGCCTTAAATTCGTCAGAATCAAAGTTGGAGCCATTATCTGTGATAATGCTGTGAGGAACTCCGTATCTGAATATCAACTCCTTGATGAAACTGACGCGGTGCTTGCACTAAGGTTCTTGATGGGCCTAGCTTCAATCCATTTGGTGAACTTGTCGACTGCTACAAGCAAATGCATGAAACCACTCGCACCGGTTTTGAAGGGGCCGACCATGTCCAACCCCCAGACTGCAAATGGCCAGAAGAGTGGAATAGTCTTCAAGGCAGACGCAGGTTTGTCGGACATGTTGGAGTAGAACTAGCAGCCTGCGCACTTGTCGAGTATATCTTTAGCAATTTCATTTGCTCGAGGCCAGTAAAATCCCGCTTGGTATGCTTTGGCCACAATGGTCCGAGAGGACGCATGGTGACCATAGGTCCCCGAATGGATATCATTTAGGATCATTCGACCTTCCCCTGGGGTGATGCAGCGCTGAGCCACTCCTGTGACACTTTCTCTATAAAGCTGCCCTTTCATCATTGTAAAGGCTTTGGATCGACGGACTATATGACGGGCTTCATCCTCATCCTCTGGGAGTTCCTTCCTGAGAATGTACGTAATGTACGGCACTGTCCAGTCGGGTGTGATCACCAAGACCTCCATGATCAGGTCGACTACAGCTGGAATCTCGATCTCAGTCGGGTTGGTTGAACTTATCGGTTGCGGGGGCTCTTCCTTGAAGGGATCCTCTTGCACTGACGGAGTATGGAGATGCTCCAATAACACATTGCTGGGGACAGGCTTCCGAGTGGAACCTATCTTCGCCAGATCATCGGCCGCTTGATTCTTGAGTCGAGGTATGTGGTGGAGCTCTAACCCCTCAAACTTCTTCTCTAGCTTTCTCACTGCGTTACAGTAACCAGTCATTGCAGGACTCCTAACATCCCATTCCTTCATTACCTGATTGACCAATAAATCTGAGTCGCCGTAGACCATCAAGCGCCGGACGCCGAGTGAGATAGCCATACGCAACACATATAATAGTGCCTCATATTCAGCTTCATTGTTAGAAGAATCAAAGTGGATCTAGAGGACATAACTGAGCTTGTCTCCTCGTGGGGACACTAAAACCACTCCTGCGCCAGAGCCATTCAACATCTTGGACCCATCAAAGAACATGGTCCAATGTTCCGACTGTATTTGAGTCGGCTGCTGTTGTTCTGTCCACTCTGCGAGGAAATCTGCAATTGCTTGAGACTTGATGGCCTTCTTTGCCTCAAACTTGATATCCAATGGAAGAAGTTCAATCGCCCACTTTGCCACTCGACCAGTTGCATCTCTATTGTTACGGATCTCTGATAATGGAGCATCGCTGACGACTGAAACTGAATGATCAGAGAAATAATGTGCAACCTTCTTCATGGTTAAGTAGATCCCATAAACAAGCTTTAGATAATGAGGGTATATCTGCTTGGACGGGGTCAGGACCTCTGAAATGTAATAGACTGGGCGTTGAACTTTGAAGGATTTTCCTTCCTCTTCCCGCTCGACCGTGAGCACTGTGCTAACAACTTGTCCTGTGGCTGCGATGTAAAGCAAAAGAGGCTCTTTACTGACTAGAGCAGCAAGCACCGGGTGGGTGGAAAGCAGGGCTTTGAGCTCTTCAAACGCTGCTTCTGCTTCGTCATTCCACTTGAACTTGTCAGACTTCTTCATCAGTCGGTAAAGAGGCAATGCCTTTTCACCAAGGCGTGAGATGAATCGACTCAATGCAGCCAAACAACCAGTAAGCTTCAGAACATCATGCACTCGCACCGGGCGCTTCATTCGGAGGATTGTGCCAATCTTCTCTGGATTTGCGTCGATTCCTCGTTCGGAAACAAGAAAACCGAGTAATTTTCTGCCTGGGACTCCGAATGTGCATTTTGATGGATTGAGCTTGATATCGTACCTTCTTAGGTTGGCAAAGGTTTCAGCGAGGTCAGTCAGCAGGTCGGAACCTTTGCGTGACTTAACCACTATGTCGTCCATGTATGCTTCCACATTCCGACTGATCTGAGTGAGTAGGCACTTGTGGATCATGCGCATGAACGTGGCACCAGCATTCTTGAGGCCGAAGGGCATGGTGACATAACAAAAACACCTGAACGGGGTGATGAAAGCTGTCTTGATCTCATTGGGTCCAAATAGTCGGATCTGATGGTACCCGGAATAAGTGTCTAGAAAGGACAGTCGCTCGCATCCCGTAGTCGAATCGACTATCTGGTCGATGCGGGGCAGAGGAAAATGATCTTTCAGGCACGCCCAATTGATGTGCTTGAAATCGACTATCTTTCAGGCTTGTCTTTCTTTGGAACCATAACGACATTGGCAAGCCACTTAGAGTGGTATATCTCACGGATGAACTCAGCGGCCAGAAGACGAGCCACTTCCTTGCCAATTGCTTTCCTCTTCTCCGTGGCGGACCGACGGAGATGCTCGATGTTCTAGGAGTTACTCACTGGAACGGCATCTTCGGTCTCCAGGCGGATTGCGTAGGGCCTGGTGACTCGCGTTACCCGATAAGGGCCTTCCCACTTTGGCGTCAACTTGTTGGAATTCTTGGCTGACTGAACGTGCCGAAGAACAAGGTCGCCTTCCTCAAAGCTCCGGGCATGAACCTTGCAGCTATGGTAGTGGCACAAGGCTTGCTGGTAGCGTGCTACTCTCACAGCCGCCCGGAGACGATCTTCCTCAAGGAGCGTTGTGTCATCCTGTCGCAGTCGCTCTTGCTCAAGCTCATCATAAGCGAGCACTCGAGGTGACCCGTATATGAGTTCCATGGGGAGAACTGCTTCTACCCCGTAAACTAGGGCAAAGGGTGTCTGGCCGGTGGCTCGATTTGGCGGCGTCCTGATCGACCAAAGAACCGTCGGCAACTCATCAATCCAGCGCCTTCCACTTTTGCACAGCTTGTCGAAAGTCTTTGTTCTTAAGCCTCGCAGAACTTGATCATTTGCCCTCTCCGCTTGGCGGTTGCTCCGTGGGTGTGCCGCGGAAGCAAAACAGACCTTGCTGCCGAGATCCTCAATGTATTGCGTGAAGGCATGGCTTGTGAACTGTGTGCTGTTGTCGGTGATGATCCTGTTGGGCACCCCAAAACGGCAAACTAGTCCCTTGAAGAACTTGATGGCTGACTGCGCCATCACCTTCCTCACTGCCTCCACCTCCGGCCACTTTGTGAACTTGTCAATCGCAACGTACAAGTACTCAAAGCCCCCGACGACACGGGGGAAGGGGCCCAATATATCGAGCCCCTAGACCGAGAAGGGCTAGGAGAAAGGGATGGTTTGAAGGGCTTGAGCTGGTTGATGAAGCTTCTTTGAATGGAACTGGCACGCTTCACACTTGGTTACTAGTGCCGTCGCATCCTGGAGGGCGGTGGGCCAGAAGAAGCATTGCCGGAAAGCCTTGCTGGCAAGGGCCCTTGACCCAATGTGGGAGCCACATATGCCTCCATGTATCTCCGCCAACAGCTCTAGTCCTTCCTCTCGGGAGATGCACTTCAATTTCACCCCATTTGGTCTCCTTCTGTACAAAACGCTAACAGCGAGTTGATACAGAGCTGACCGGCGGGTTACTTTTTCCGCTTCTTCCTGCCCCTCAAGAAGCTCTCCTCTTTGGAGGAATCGGACGGTATGCTGCGCCCATGCTAGAGACTGTGGCTCGACGGCAAGGACTAAAGGCATTTCTTCTGCCGCGGGAGCGGCCGTCTCTACGGCCATGGCCTCAGGCCCTGCCGGAGTTGGCAAACCCGCGACAAGGCTGGAATCCGCGGCAGTACCTTCGCCAACGGCTCCGGAAGGCTCGGAGGGGAAGTACTTGCTGGGGCCTAGCTTCCTTCGCTTGTTCTGCCTGGCTGATGGTTCGACAGATGGTTGAGTCAGCTGAAGCACAAAAGTACCTGGTTCCACAGGTAGCTTAAGGGCAGCGCGCTTTGACAAGTAGTCGGCGATGTCGTTCTCCGCCCGAGGGACGTGCTCCGCTTGTATACCGTCAAAGCGCTCCTCTAGCTTCCTCACTTCATCCACGTAGGCCTCCATCAATGGGCTTTGGTAATCTTTGTTGACCTGCTTGACGACGAGTTGTGAGTCGCCCCTAACGATGAGCTTGTTGACTCCGAGGTCCGCCGTGATCCTAAGACCGGCAAGCAAACCCTCGTACTCGGCGGTGTTATTGGTTGACATCTCCCAGGGAAAGTGCATTTGGATGACATACTTGAGGTTCTCTCCGGTGGGTGTGACAAGCAGTACACCAGCACCGGCACCTTGCAGCCAAAAGGCCCCATCAAAGTACATGATCCAGTTGCGCCTCGTTTCCTTGCCGGGGAGAGTGGTCTCCTGTACCTCTTAGTAAGGCGTCTAGGTTCATTCTGCAATAAACTCCGCCAAGACCCTGCTCTGAATCATCGAGGTACTTTTAAACTTTAAACCGAAACTTGACAGCTCCAGGGCCCATTCCATGATCCTCCCCGTGGCATCTGGGTTATGTAGTATCCGTTGCAACGGGAGGCGGGTGACCACGATGATCTCGTGCACTTGGAAGTAATGGCGCAGCTTCCTCGAGGCCATAAGGAGGCCGAAGAGCAATTTTTGCACACCCGAGTACCTCGACCTAGCTCCCTGTAAAAGGGAGCTGACGAAGTAAACCGAGTGTTGCACCATCTTCTTCCTTTGCGCCACTTCATCTGGTCATGCGGGCCCTGCCGCACCGGCGTCAGCCCCTGCCGGGGACTCAGTCTTGCTGGGACCGAGCCCTGTCGGGGACTCAGTCTCGCCGGGACCGAGCCCTGTCGGGGACTCAGTCTCGCCGGGACCGAGCCCTGCCGGGGAGGGTTCTAGCCTGCTAACCGTTGACTCTGCCGCTGCTGCTATCTCTTCATCGACCTCTCTCTGTGCCACTAGTGCGGCGCTAACCACTTGATTTGTTGCCGCTAGATATAGTAGCAACGGCTCTTGTGGCCACGGGGGGTGGAGGCGGTCGGAAGAGAATCCATATCCGACGCACCTAAGGACCCGCTCGACGAAGCGGGGAGATTGTCCTTGGGCGGACTGTAGGGTTGTATGCGGCATTAGAAAGACATTGTGTGGCAAAAAGACAAACCATGTAGTTATTCGGGAGTCCGGATACTCACGATCTCGCCAGGGGCTTGGCCCTTGGAGGCCAATCCTCGTCGTCGTCGCTGGCGTTGGTAGAGCAGTCCGGGGGAAGAGTTTTTCCCTTCTTGGACCCTTCGGCCTCCCTTGTTGGGGAGGCCTTCCTTTTCTTCTCTCCCCCCGCTGGGGAAGAGGCTTTCTTCTTCTCCTCCTCACCTTGGTGAGAGGAGTCGGCCTCGGATTCATCATCCGATAGCACCTGAAAACGGGAACTCTTCCGAGTCCCAGTGGCCTTCTTCTTGGCCTTCTTCTCCGGCACCACATGGGGTGCCGGAGCCAGTAGCCCCGTTAGACGGGCGTCCACTGGGTCCTCTGGAAATGGGGCCGGACATATAGTCTGTTCGGCCTTCGCCAGCCAGTCCTGTCAAAGGAATGAGGGAGTTTAGATCCCGCATAGAGTCAAACTATGGAAAACAAGCATTCTATAAAGGATGAAATCACTTACCTCGTCGGCTGGACGCTGCGAGCTGAATCCGCGATCTTCGGTAGAGGATGCGGGAGTCTCGGCGCCCTTGAACAACACCTTCCAGACCTCTTCGTACGTCGTGTCGAAGAGCCCGCTCAGGGTCTGGTGCTGCGCCGGGTCAAACTCCCACATGTTGAAGCCCCGTCGTTGGCACGGGAGGATCCGGCAGATGAGCATGACTTGGACCACGTTGACGAGCTTGAGCTTCTTGTCCACCAGCTTCTGGACGCAAGCTTGGAGTCCGGTCAGCTCTTCTGAATCACCCCAGATCCGGCCACTCTCTTTCCAGGAGGTGAGCCGTGTGGGGATGCCAGATCTGAATTCGGGGGCCGCTGCCCATTCAGGGTCACGCGGCTCGGTGATATAGAACCACCCCGATTGCCACCCCTTGATGGTTTCCACGAAAGTGCCCTCGAGCCACATAACGTGGGACATCCTGCCCACCATGGCGCCTCCGCACTCCGCTTGGCTGCCCTTCACAACCTTTGGCTTGACACTGAAGGTCTTGAGCCACAAGCTGAAGTGGGGCTGGATGCAGAGGAAGGCCTCGCACACGAAGATAAACGCCGAGATGTTGAGGATGAAATTCGGGGCCAGATCATGGAAATCTAAGCCGTAGTAGAACATGAGCCCCCGGACAAAGGGATGAAGTGGGAAGCCCAGTCCACGGAGGAAATGGGGAAGGAATACTACCCTCTCATGGGGCCTAGGGGTGGGGATGAGCTCTCCCTCGTTGGGGAGCCGATGCGCGATGTCGCTGGACAAGTATCCGACGTTGCGCAGCTTCAGGATCTGCCCCTCCGTGACGGAGGAGGCCATCCACTTGCCTCCCGCTCCGGACATGATCAGAGAAGGTTGAGGTGGGATGTGCGGGCTTGGGCGCTGGAGCTCGGGTTCACAGAGATGGATAAGCTAAGGAGGAAGAAGGTGCAGGTAAAAGGGTTGGATCTTTATCCCCTTATATGGGCGGACATCCCCCAAGCGCCGCGATTGATGGCGCGGTTGGGTTACCCACGTCCGTATTGATGGGAATCCCGGAATAAGGGGAACACGATCTCTGCTTCGACAAGACGTGCCAAGGAAACTGCTTCGCTAAACGCGCTGAGGTGGAACAATAAAAACAATTCAAGTAAATGCTTGGTTGTGGTGTGACGTCACGCCACAAAATACGTCAGCAGATTGAACTTGTGTAAATATTATTCTCTCTACGGTGGTATGTGGAAATTATTTTTGCAGAGCCGGACACTATCCTGGTGTTCACAATCTTCTATGAATTATTCGGAGGAGGAACCCGCCTTGCAATGCCGAGGACAATATGCGCGCCGGACTCGTCGTCATTGAAGCCTGGTTCAGGGGCTACTGAGGGAGTCCCGGACTAGGGGGTGTCCGGATAGCCGAACTATCATCATCGGCCGGACTCCAGGACTATGAAGATAGTTCGGCTATCCGGACACCCCCTAGTCCGGGACTCCCTCACCGCAGCAGAGGAGGTGTACTTCTTCAAGTCCTGCAACGCCGCCTCGGCCTCTGGGGTCCACTCCACTGGGCCCGTCTTCTTCAGGATCTTGAAAAAGGGGAGGGCACGTTCTGCGGATTTGGAGATGAATCTTCTCATGGCGACAATGCAGCTAGTGAGCCGACGCACGTCCTTGATCCGTTTGGGTGCCTCAATCTGCTCGATGGCCCTAATCTTTTCTGGGTTTGCTTCAATCCCACGCTGTGACACAAAGAACCTGAGAAGTTTGCTGGACAGGACACCGAAGACACACTTCTCAGGGTTCAATTTGAGGTTGATCTTGCGCAGGTTTCCAAATGTTTCCTCCAGATCTTGCACAAGTGTTGCTTTGTCCTTGGTTTTGACCACTATGTCATCCATATAAGCTTCCATATTTCTATGTAGCTGAGGTTCAAAACCAATTTGGACTCTTCAACTCGAAAGGCATCCGTAAAAAGCAATACGTACCACATGGGCTCATGAATGCTGTCTTTTCCTCGTCTTCTTTTGTCATGAAGATCTGGTGATATCCTGAGTAGGCATCGAGGAATGATAACAGGTCGCACCCAGCCGTGGAGTCAACAATCTGGTCGAGACACGGTAATGGGAAGGGATCCTTTGGACAAGCCTTATTGATGTCTGTGTAATCAATACACAACCTGCACTTCCCGTTTGCCTTGCGCACCACTACCGGATTGTCCAACCACGTCGCATGGAGTACTCCTCTTACCAAGCCTGCCACTTCTAGCTTCCTGATTTCCTCCGTGATGAACTCTTGCCTCTCTAGAGCTTGCTTCCTGACCTTCTGCTTGATGGGCCGCGCATGAGGACAGACAGCAAGATGGTGCTCAATCACTTCCCTGGGAACGCCGGGGATGTTGGAGGCTTGCCATGCAAACACATCGACATTCACCCGCAAGAAAGTGATGAGCTCGCTTTCCTATTTGATGTCGAGGGTGGAGCTTATGGTAAAAGCCCCACCCGTGTCGTCCTCCTTGATGGCCACCTTCTTGGTCTCCGGTGGTGTAGCTCTGGACTTCTTTCTCTTGCCGGCGGAGCTCTCTGGCACGTCCTCAACGGGGGCGCAACACCCCGAAGAGGTGCACTTGCCGGAGTGGGTCCGAGGGGTCTCGCCGGTCTTCTTCCCTCCCTGGGCTCTGTCGGCAGGAGCAGGTGCCTTAGCGGTAGCTGCTGCAACTGCCTCCCGTAGAGTTGGTCGACGCAAATCAATGCATCTTTCTTGTCGAAGGGATGGTGATGATGTTCATCGGCCCGGGCATCTTCAGCATGTTGTAGGCATAGTGTGAAGCCTCCATGAACTTGGCTAGCGCCGGGCGGCCGAAAATCCTGTTGTAAGGCAAGGGGATCTCGGCTACATAAAAAACAATTCTCTCCGTCCTGTGGTTCAGCTCGCCTCCGAAGGTCACGGGCAGCGTGACCTTTCCCTTTGGCTGGCTCCTCCCCGGGTTAACTCCTTGGAACGCGCCCGTCTCCTCGAGGTCTTCATCAGGGATCTGCAATCTCTTGACCACAATAGGCGAGATCAAGTTCAGGCCGGCCCCGCCGTCAACAAACATCTTTGTCACCTTTAGGTTGCGGATCATTGGTGAAACCAACAACGGCAAGCACCCGACCGCAGTAGTGCGGTCAGGGTGGTCCCCGGTGTCGAAGATGATGGGCGTGCTTGACCATTTCAGCGGCTTTCGTGCGTTGAACGATGGCTCCACCGCTGTGATCTCACGCGCCCACTGCTTGAGCCGGCGGTGGGATGTATGCAGTGAGGCGCCACCATCAATGGACATGGCCTCTGTGGCTTTCTGGAACTCGTGGTCGCCGGACTCATCGTCCCCGTCATGATCATCGTCTTCCTGCTTCTTGTCGCGGCCCCGAGCGGGCCTCTCCTGCTGACTATCTTTGCCGCGGTGGCCTCCCTGGCCGCCACGTTTCTTGCCGAACCCTTCATCACCATCTTGGCCCTTCTCCTTGTCCCGCCGCTCATACTCGGCCTTCTGCTTCCCAGCGAGCAGCTCTACTTGCCGGCAGTTTTGGAGGTCATGGCCCTTGGTGCTGTGGATCTTGCAATACTGCTTGTCGGAGCCTCCTGGCTTGTCGGCAGCCGCCAAGGCCCGAAAAGTGACACACCCGGCAACCTCCTTGCCGGGGTCGCTCGCCTTGGTTTTCTTGGTGGCACCAGTGTTGTCGGATCCCTTGATGACAAGCACGGCCCTGCCCTTGCGCTTCCTGTTACGACGCTGGCCCTTCTTCGCAGGGGCGGAGGTATCGCTAGTGGAGTCAGTTTCCGCGCCGGCATCTTCGTCGGGGTACTTCCTTCCCTCTTCAACGCGAGCGCACCGATCGACCAGAACATAAAGCTCAGCCACATCCTTGACCTTGTTCATTGCCAGCTCCTCGCGCATCTTGCGGTTGCGCACATTCTGGTGGAACGCACTGATCACAACGGCGAGATGAACATCGGGGATGTTGTACTGCACCCGGCTGAACCTTTGGATGTACTTGTGCAAGTTTTCTCCTTCCTTCTGGGGAATGATGTGTAAATCACTCGCCTGGCCATGAGCTTGGTGACCTCCGGTAAAGGCGCCAACAAACTCATGGCATAGATCCGCCCAAGAAGAGATTGAGTCCATCGGCAAGTGCATCAACCATGACATAACATTAGGCTTGAGTGCCAACAGGAAATAGTTGGCAAGCACCATATCATCGCGGGCCCCAGTAGCTTGCATCCTGATGGTGTAGATGCTGAGGAACTCTGATGGGTGAGTCTTGCCGTTGTACTTCTCGCCAACGCCGGGCTTGAACGTGCGGTGGGAGGGCCACTGGAACTGCCGCAGCTCACGGGTGAAAGCCGGACAACCCACCTCGTAGGGTAGGCCACCGTAGCCTCCTGGCGCTGGGTGGTCCGTAGCGGGCCCTGCTCTCCTATCCGACTGGTGGCGCGCGTCACGTCGGTGTTCGATGGTGGTTCAAGCGTCCTGATGAGCCTGCTCCCGAAGGACTTGGCGCTAATCGCGGTTGGTTCGTGGGTCAGACGACGCGATGGAGATATCATCACGAGCATCGTCACGACGGGTCATCGCCCGCGGTGACCAGTGCAGAGGAGGGGAGTACAACGTGGCCACATCACCTCTGACTCGGCCCCCAGGCGGTGGATCGATGGAGCGACGGCCCACGGGTCCTGCCGGTCGCAACTCATTGTTGTTGGCGATGCCGATGAGGCTCCGGACAACGACCCTCCATTCGTCAAGCTTCTCCGCAGTGGGAGGGAAGTCGAGAAGGAGCTGCACGCATGCTAGGGCTTTTGCTGGCGTGGGCGGTGGCGAGAGCTGGGTGGACCGCGATGCGTTTCGACTTCTAACCACGTTAGAAGGAGCCTCACCACGGCTCCGTGACTGTCCGCCATCCTTGTTGGTGCCTTGGCGCGCACGCTGGCCTCCCTCATCCTGCGAAGGGCGCATGTGGCTCTTCCCAGGGCGGCACCCTGGGTCACCAGCGGGGCGGCGCTGCTCATCGCGCACGATCTGAGAAGAGCGCGCCGTGGGCGCTGGCGTTGTTGTCTTGGATGTCGCTGCGCCGTCGGTTGGCGGTACGATGATGCCCCTGGAGGGCCCCGCGCTGCCTGCGGGGGGCCCGACTCCATCTCTGGGGCCGCCGCCGCGCGGCTCGTCGCCCGTCGTACAAACGACGCCGCCCGCCGGGCCTGGACTACCAGGGCGATGTGGGTGTTCGCGGGCCGCGCCACGGGTTCTCTCCATGACTGGCCCGCTAGTGGCCCGCACTGGTGATGGCAGTCCGGTCCCGGATGAACCGATCGCCATGGTCGTCTTCTTCTTAGGAGCCATGGCGATGATGAACTTCTGGGCCAACTACTAGACTAGATTCTCACAATTTGCGCCCCCTACCTGGCACGCTAAAGATGGCAGTGGGAAACGACACCTATGGGGTCACAAGAATCCCTACTACAGTTGCGGGGCGCGGGATCATGAGAAGAGCGGGACTAGTAGACAGCACAAGGGAGATTTTACCCAGGTTTTGGCCGCAAAGATGCGTAAAACCCTACGATCCTGCTTTGGTGGATGTATTTAGTGTTCTTGAGCTCTTGAACTAGCTCTGGGCGTTGCCAGGTTTCAAAGAGCCGAATCCCTCTCCCAAGCGGCATGGGCCTCCTTTCATAGGCGAAAAGGGGCTGCCACAGTGGAACACATGAGGTAGAAAGCGCTACAGTGTTGCGAGCTTATCGCTGGTATTACAGGACAAAGCGCATTTAATGTGAGGCTTAGGCGTCTCTTCACTCTATCGGGGACGGGGGCGAGGCCCGTCCCATCCGTTGCCGCCCCTCCTTGCTTTGACACGCGCCCTGGACAACGATGCATGCGGTGCCATGTAGGCAGGCAGGCAGCTGAGGTGGCACGGTGGTGAAGCCTCCACGAAGGGCTGCATGCTGCCATGCAGGTGCCTGCCCAGCCGGTTGGGTCGGCGGCTGCATGCGAATGGCGGTGGAGACTTTGCTGGCGTGGGCCTGGCAGTGGCCCTGCTGGCGCCCTTGGCGAGGGTCTTGCCGGGTGGCCTGATTACCCACAAGTATAGGGCATCTATCGTAGTCCTTTCGATAAGTAAAAGTGTCGAACCCAACGAGGAGCAGAAGGAAATGATAAGCAATTTTCAGCAAGGTATTCTCTGCAAGTACTGAAATAAGTGGTAACAGATAGTTTTGTGATAAGATAAATTGTAATGAGCAACAAGTAACAAAAGTAAATAAAGTGCAGCAAGGTGGCCCAATCCTTTTTGTAGCAAAGGACAATCTTGGACAAACTCTTATAATAGGAAAAGCGCTCCCGAGGACACATGGGAATATCGTCAAGCTAGTTTTCATCACACTCATATGATTCGCGTTCGGTACTTTGATAATTTGATATGTGGATGGACCGGTGCTTGGGTACTGCCCTTACTTGGACAAGCATCCCACTTATGATTAACCTCTATTGCAAGCATCCGCAACTACAACAAAAGTATTAAGGTAAACCTAACCATAGCATGAAACATGTGGATCCAAATCAGCCCCTTACGAAGCAACGCATAAACTAGGGTTTAAGCTTCTGTCACTCTAGCAACCCATCATCTACCTATTACTTCCCAATGCCTTCCTCTAGGCCCAAATAATGGTGAAGTGTTATGTAGTCGATGTTCACATAACACCACTAGAGGATAGATAACATACATCTCATCAAAATATCAAACGAATACCAAATTCACATGACTACTAATAGCAAGACTTCTCCCTTTTCCTCAGGAACAAATGTAACTACTCAGAAAGCATATTCATGTTCATAATCAGAGGGGTAATAATGTGCATATAGGATCTGAACATATGATCTTCCACCAAATAAACCAACTAGCATCAAGTACAAGGAGTAATCAACACTACTAGCAAACTACTAGCACCAATCGCAGACTTGGAGACAAGAATTGGATACAAGAGATGAACTAGGGTTTGGAGATGAGATGGTGCTGGTGAAGATGTTGATGGAGATTGCCCTCTCCCGATGAGAGGAGCGCTGGTGATGACGATGGTGATGATTTCCCCCTCCCGGAGGGAAGTGTCCCCGGCAGAAGAGCTCTGCAGGAGCCCTAGATTGGTTCCGCCAAGGTTCCGCCTCGTGGCGGCGGAGTCTCGTCCTGAAAGGTTCTCCCTGATTTTTTTCTCATTGAAAGACTTCATATAGGAGAAGATGGGCGCCGGAGAGCCACCAGGGGGCCCACGAGGTAGGGGGGCACGCCCAGGGGGGGCGCCCCCCACCCTCATGAGCAGGGTGTGGGCCCCCTGGCCTTCATCTTTGGCGATGATTTTTCTTTATTTATTTCAAGGTATTCTGTGGAGTTTCAGGACTTTTGGAGTTGCGCAGAATAGTCCTTCAATATTTTCTCCTTTTCCAGCCCAGAATTCCAGCTGCCGGCATTCTTCCTCTTCATGTAAACCTTGTAAAATAAGAGAGAATAGCCATAAGTATCGTGACATAACGTGGAATAACAACCCATAATGCAATAATCATTGACATAAAAGCATGATGCAAAATGGACGTATCAACTCCCCCAAGCTTAGACCTCGCTTGTCCTCAAGCGAAAAGCCGATAACAATAAATATGTCCTCACGTTTAGAGGTAGAGGCGTCGATAAAAATAAGATACGGACATGAAGACATCATGATTATTTCATAACAGCAACATAGATAGATTTTGTCATATGATTACTCATGTTCAAGTAGTGATCTATTCACAAAGCCAAAGCATGAATCATAAACATTGTTGGGCACTAACAATTATAATCTCAGTCATTGAAACAATTGCAATTTATCATAACATCGGAAAGAGTCTATGTCAGAGCTTAAAAGCAAGTCCACATACTCAACTATCATTTAGTCCTTCATAATTGCTCGCACTCACGCGATATTTGTGGTTATGGAGTTTTAATCGGACACAGAGAAAGATAGGGGATTATAGTTTGCCCCACAACCTTTTACCTCAAGGGTAATGTCAACAATAACAATTCATGCCCCCCCACATCCAATTAGATATGTATATCATACTCTTTCCAACATGATGAGCTTGCCAAAGGATAAAATGAAAAAGGAATGGTGAGGATCACCATGACTCTTGTAAGGTAGAGGATAATAATAAAATATAGGCCCTTCGCAGAGGGAAGCAGAGGTTGTCATGCGCATTTAGGGTTGATGCACAAAATCTTAATGCAAAGGAACATCACTTTATATTGCCCCTTGCATGTGAACCTTTAGTATGTAGTCCGTCGCTTTTATTGCGTCCACAACAAGTTCGTACAAAGCTTATTTCTCTATATTAATAAGTCATGCACATTTAGAGAGCAATTTTTATTGCTTGCACCGATGACAACTTACTTGAAGGATCTTACTCAATCCATAGGTAGATATGGTGGACTCTCATGGCAAAACTGGTTTAAGGGTATTTGGAAGCACAAGTAATATTTCTACTTGGTGCTAAGAATTTGGCTAGCATGAGGGGGAAAGGCAAGCTCAACACGGTAGAGGATCCATGACAACATACTTTATCTCAAATGTAAGAAAACATAACTCATTATGCTGTCTTCCGTGTCCAACCTCAACTCTTTAGCATGTCATATTTTAATGAGTGCTCCCAACCGTGAAAGATGTCAATGATAATATATCTATATGTGAAACCTCTCTTTCCTTATTACTTCCTATTAATTGCAACGATGACCCAAGCTATATTTGCCAACTCCCAACAACTTTAAATCATCATACTCTTTCTATGTGAAGTCATTACTTTCAATAAGATCAATATGAGCTCTTTGATTCTCTTTATTCTTTTTCTTCTAATGACCCAAGATCATAGCAAAATACTCAAGCCCTTGACTCAACACTAATCTTTATTATATTGCTCACGGACTCGATTACAAAGAAGGATCGTAAATCAAAACTCAAAACTAAATCATGCCATGAATTTATTCTACTAAATCAAGATACTGCTAATAGGATCAAACTAAGAAAAACTATAAAGATATGAGTTGTAATGGTGATACGATACCAGGGCACCTCCCCCAAGCTTGGCAGTTGCCAAGGGGACTGCCCATACCCATTTGATTATTTCCTCGGAGGTGATGGAGGTGTTGTCGATGATGCGGGCTTGTCGTCCAACTTCCATGGCATATGCTCTCTGTCGGTGTCAAAACCGGCGGATCTCGGGTAGGGGGTCCCGAACTGTGTGTCTAGGCGGATGGTAACAGGAGACAAGGGACACGATGTTTTTACCCAGGTTCAGGCCCTCTCGTTGGAGGTAAAACCCTACTCCTGCTTGATTAATATTGATGATATGGGTAGTACAAGAGTGGATCTACCACGAGATCAGAGAGGCTAAACCCTAGAAGCTAGCCTATGGTATGATTGTTGTTCGTCCTACGGACTAAAACTCTCCAGTTTATATAGACATCGGAGAGGGATAGGGTTACACAGAGTCTGTTACAATGGGAGGAGATCTTCATATCGTATCGCCAAGCTTGCCTTCCACGCAAAGGAGAGTCCCATCCGGACACGGGACGGAGTCTTCAATCTTGCATCTTCATAGTCCGGGAGTCCGGCCAAAGGTCATAGTCCGGCCATCCGGACACCCCCTAATCCAGGACTCCCTCAGTAGCCCCTGAACCAGGCTTCAATGACGACGAGTCCGCTGTGCAAATTGTCTTCGACATTGCAAGATGGGTTCCTCCTCCGAATACTTCATAGAAGATGTTGAACACAAGGATAGTGTCCGGCTCTGCAAAATAAGTTCCACATGCCACCGTAGAGAGAATAATATTTGCACAAATCTAATCTGCTGACGTATTCCGCAGCGTGACGTCACGTCACGGCCAGGCCTTTATTCGAATCATTTTACTGTTCCACCTCAGCGCGTTTAGCAAGGCGGTTTCCTTGGCACGTCTTGTCAAAGCAGAGATTGTGTCCCCTTATTCCGGGATTGTCATCAATACGGGCATGGGTAACCCAACCGTGCCTTTGGTATGACTCCCTAATTGAAAGCGAGTCCCAAACGGTTATGGGGAGGGCTCTTGGTATTCAACTCCTTTATAAAGAGACCAAGGCTTGACTCCTTTCTTCTCAATCCAATCGAATCCGCCCCTCGCTTCGAGTTCCAACACCCAAAGCTCTAGTTTTAGGCGCTTCGGACCTTCGACGATGTCCGGCTCCGACCTTCATGGCCGGTGGATGCCTTCCTCCATTACGGAAGAAGATGTGCGAAAGCTGAGAGATGCCAGGTATCTAACCGGCGAAATCTCGCATAGGCTGCCTGCTCAAGGGCAGGCCATTCCCACTCCCCAACCCGGTGAGAGCGTGGTGTTCGTATCTCACTTCCTTCGGGGGCTAGGCTTCCCGATTGATCCCTTCGTGAGGGGGCTTATGTTTTATTACGGGCTGGAGTTCCATGACTTAGCTCCGGAGTCCATCCTCCAAATCTCATCATTCATTGTCGTGTGTGAGGCCTTCCTCCATATTACTCCTCACTTCGGATTGTGGCTGAGAATCTTCAAGGTGAAACCGAAGATGATCGAGGGGCAGCACGCTGAGTGCGGAGGAGCTATAATAAGCAAGATGGCCGACGCTCCATGGCCCGAGGGCTCTTTTCAAGAGGAGTTCCGCTTATGGCAACGAGACTGGTTTTACATCACAGCCCCCAGGGGCACCACATGGGTGGTGCCACCTACTTTTCGCTCGGGTCCCCCACCACGGCTAGCATCATGGGTTAATGAAGGACTTATCTGGGGGCCGCCCAAATACGTGCCCTTGCTGCAGGACCACATTCGAGATCTTCTAGAAAGAGATATCAATTTGACCGTAGTGGTGCAAGTTATGCTGATTCGCCGCACACTGCCCTGCAAACGCCGCCCTCTCCGCCTGTGGGAATTTAATCTGGAGGGACCGCGAGTCCTCCAACATTTCATGGGCGCGACACCCGTGGAGATGTACAAATTGTTCTTCGGATCACAAGCAAGGTGTCCAGATTTGTCCGAGGACGCAGGTCTGAGCTGCAATCGCCCGGATGCTAAGGTAAGTAGCCCCGTATTTGGACACACCATCCGTATTTTCATCACAAGATTACCCTTAACAGAGTTGTCCTTTGAACAGGAGTGGATAGTGAAGGCAAAGCTTATCAGGTGTCAGCCCCCCTGCCCGAGACCGCACCGAATCCCATGCTAACCAGGATGCTGGAGGTCGTGCTTTTGGCAGAAGGCGAAGGGGGGAACCAAGGAGCTACCGCACCCGTGAAGGAGGCTGTTAGGAAGGGAAGAATCGAAAATTCCCCCGACCAGGGAAAGAAAAGGACTACCTCTGAAGACCCGGAGGTGATGGCCTCAAAACGGGGGAAGAAATCTTCGCCAGAGGGTTCGGCACCGGAGAACACCCCGGCCGAATCGCCCCTAAAGGGGACCCGCTCTCCCCCGAGATGTAAGTGAAGGGAGGGGTTTCATAATGAATGACACTCCTGTTTTATTTCTGAGGAAGATAACCGAAACATTACCTTGCAGTTCGGATCTCAACCCTTCTCAGCAGAGCTCATCTTCAGGGGATCTTCGTCCGGAGATGATAGAGAGTGAAACGCCTCCCCTTGTTGCACCGTCTCACGAGGCAGGCAACCCCGAGGTGTCGTCTCGGAGGGTTTTTCCAAGTCCGGACCCTGGAAAAGGTCGTCAGGCTAGTCCGGCACCCTCTGGTGCGCGGTCGGAGGGGCTGAAGGATCTACTTGGGAGGGCGTCCATCTCATAAGAACACCGTATGTTGATGAATACGGTGATTGGAAGGATTTCATCCGCGGAAAGCGGATTGTACGAAGCTGCCAGGAGTTTACTAACAGGCTTTGAGGTACGTAAAAAGGTGTACCTTTTGGTAGAGCCGCATATTAAATGCGCCCTATATAAATAGTAGCCCCTGAGACTCTGTGTCTCGTCAAGAGTGACGGCGCACAGATGATCATAACCCCAGGTATAATATGTCACCTTTTATATGAAGGTCGCGAGGTGTTCGGTGGCTAGCCGGACTGATGAATCTGCCGAGCTAAAGCGGCAACTTGATGTAGCAGATGACGACATCGCGCTTGTAAATAAGCGGCTAGACGAGGCACAAGGTATGTTCCAAAGACACCTGGTAATAGGAGCTCGATGCTCGTGCCTTATAAGATATGTGCTTAATGTAGATGGTGCTGCTGTCGTGGAGAACCTTCGGGCGGAGCTTGCCCGAGCCAAGGAGCAAGCAAGGAGAAGTGATGCGGCTGCCGTTAAAGCGGCTGAAGAGCTAAAAGCCAAACAGGCTGCTCACTGCCAGAGCAAGAAGGTAATAGCCGAGATGGCCATAAAATTGAAGGATGCTACTGACCGCTATAAATTTCTTGAACAAGAAGATAGGGCGGCTCAGAAGGACCTTGAAAAGATCACTGCCGAGGCCAAGGATACTCGCTCTGCGATGAGAGCTATGAATGAGGAGCTGCGTCAGGCCAGAGATATCACGGCTGGAAAGCCCTATATGCTATGGATGAAGTTCGGAGACCCCAAGTATGCTCCGTTAGACTGGCAGTGGAGTGCGGAAAACACTTATCTGGATTTGGCAGCTAGTGCGGGGGACGCAACCGAACACTTCCGCGGCCGAGGTGACCATGGATTGAAAGAGCTTTTTTGATCGCAGTTCCACAATCCAGAACACCCACTTTCGGTATCCGACCGTTTGGCCGCCTGGGCGGAGCTAAACAGGTTATCCGGACTCGCCATGAGGTATGTTGCGAGTCGTCTGTGGCCGGAGAAGCCGGAGCCGAAGAGTTATTTTGGCTTGGTGCAGCAGTTCCTTCGTTCGGTGCCGCATGCTGATGCAATGAAGAGGTCGGCATCATAGAGGGCGCAAAGATGGCTCTTTCCCGTGTCAAAACATACTGAGCGGGTATGAAGGCCAGTGTTGTTGCATCCCGGGATTCAGACGAAAGCCGAGTACCTGCCAAGCACTACTTTGAGGAAGTTCTTCATGGCGCTCATTTAATAGAGTCGCAGTGCTCGAAGGATGTTGTGTTCGAATAGCGTGTACTATTGTAAAACGAATATTTTGATGGAATATAAAGGCTTTTTATACTTGTGCTTGCAAGAATTATGATGCCTCCTGTGCGACCGTTTAATGTATATATGTGTATATAACCTAAAAGATGGCAGTCGTTGGCTTCAGCCCCCACGCATAGAATGTGGGGCTGTTCGCAAAAAGGCACCTTTTCACACTTAATCCAATTTCTTGGTCCTATAAAGGAGGTGGTGGCGCGGCGAACTAGGCAACTAGACTATAATGCTTTATCACTTTCACTTAGCCATAGGAGTTTGACAGTGGAGCTACTGAATAGCCCTTGGGGGCACTGCGCTCACCCGAATTCGGGGCGCGAGTGTGCCTGACCGGGAAGCGGCCCTTCGTTAATGCGGAGGAATCCTAAAGATTCCGAAAGTCATCGAGTGGTTGACCAGTCTCTCGCTATATCATGATAGTTAGTTTTCGGCTTTCTCTACTGAGGTGCTCGCCTGGTCGAACCGGGGCACAATCGCAGTAGTTCTCCTGGTGCCGCGTTAGCCGATATAGCAGAACGTAAGGCAGAAAAATACAGGAGCCGGGCAAACCCAACATTTGACCAAAGACATGATTCAGAGCTGATGCATATAAGGCCAAACTCGCGACGCCGAACACTCCCTAAGGTATTCGGTCTTTATGAAGACGGGCCGAAATAGAGCCCTTGGTAAAAAAGCCCCTGGTGTCCAGGTACGCGCAAAAATTCTGGCGTGGCCACATGCCAAGACGCCAACCTCCTCCTCGGTTATAGCGAAAACCGGGGGATGTTGTCAACAAGAGACAGTAAAAAAGGTTTACGCAGGGTCTTAATCTGAAAAGAATCCTTGAAACGGGTCCCTGCTGCACGTCTGCGCCTGTGTCTCCGTTGTGCCATATCCTGGATGGGCGTAGCACGATGTTCGTCTGCGAAAGAGAGGAACTTAGTAAAAAAAATAAGCGTGCGAGAAATCTATATTAAAATAAACAAAATGTAGTTGTAGCAAGAATTGAGCTGTATTGTCTCCTGGCGTGAACACGCGGAGCCCCTTGTACAGGGTTATGCGGCTATTAAGCATATGTACGTTTACACCGGACTCGTCGAGCCATGTCCGGGATGGTAGGGCTAGATGAGTGGGCGGCTGTCCAGGCGGCCGCACCTTTGCCCGTACTTTGGGGGTCAATTTATATTCCCCTGTAACGAAATGATGCCTCGTGGGCCGGGCATTTTAAGTGTAAGGGATGCATAATGCGGTATTGCGTTAAAGCGGGCGAAAGCTTCACGTCCCAGTAGCGCTTGATTGTGACTTACGAATGGGGCGATGTGGAATGCTAGCTTTTCGCTTCGGAAGTTGTCGGGTGAGCCGAACGTGACTTCTAACGAAAGGGAACCCATACTCTGGGTATCTGGACCCGGCGTGACTCCTTGAAAGGAAGTGTTGCCATGGTGGATTATAGTTGGGTTTACCCCTAGTTTGCGGATTGTGTCCTGATATAACAGGTTCAAGTCACTGCCGCCGTCCATAAGGACTTTTGTAAATTGGAGTCCGTCAATAATCGGATTCAAGACCAAGGCAGTCCAGCCTGCGTTCCGGGCTCCTGTGGAGTAATCCTGATGATCAAAGGGGATTGGTTGTAACAACCAGTGGCGGTGCTCCTCTGGGGCTGGCCGTATGGCGCGTGTCTTTGTAAGCGCCGTTCTGTTTTTCCCTTTTGTTATCTGAAGTGAATTTACTGTCTTGACTTCTTGCGGGAACTTCTTTTGTTCTCCTATGTTCTGCTTGTGGGGTGCGTCGTCATCCTCGCTTGGTGTGTCGAGCCCCTTGTGTTCGGCGTTGAGTTTGCCGGACTGCTTGAAGACCCAACAATCTCTGTGGGTATGGTTTGCAGGTCTCCCGGGGGTACTGTGGATTTGACATATTTTGTCCAAGATTTTGTTGAGGTTGGATAGCTCGTCCCGGTCGTCTTTGGGGGGCGGCTTTTTCTAATTTTGCCGAGAGCTGTTGAATCCGGCGTTTACTGCCGTACTCATCGGGCTGTTATCCTTGATTCGGCGCTGTTCTTTGTTACGGCGTGGTTTCCCGTTTCCATCTCTGAGCTTGGATGTGCTCAGGTCGCTGGTACTGCTTCTTGCCAACCAGCTATCTTCTCCTGCGCAAAAGCGGGTCACGAGGCTTGTTAATGCGGCCATTGTTTTTGGCTTTTCTTGGCCGAGGTGTCTGGCGAGCCATTCGTCTCGGACGCTATGTTTGAAAGCTGCTAGGGCCTCGGCGTCCAGACAGTCGACTATCTGATTCTTTTTAGTAAGGAATCTGTTCTAGAGTTTCTGGGCTGACTCTCCGGGCTGCTGAGTTATATGACCCAGATCATCTGCATCCGGAGGTCGGACATAGGTCCCTTGAAAATTTGCCCGAAAAGCATCCTCGAGCGCTTCCCAACTTCCCATGGTGTTTTCGGGAAGGCTTTTAAGCCAATGCCGTGCAGGCCCTTTAAGCTTAAGGGGTAAGTATTTTATGGCGTGGAGGTCATCTCCTCTGGCCATGTGTATGTGGAGGATATAATCCTCGATCCAGACTCCAGGGTCTGTTGTTCCGTCGTATGCTTCTATGTTCACGGGCTTGAATCCTGCTGGAAATTCATGATCCAGCACCTCATCGGTAAAACATAGAGGATGTGCGGCGCCCCTGTAGGTAGGTGTGCCGCGATGTTCAGATATTTTTTGCATTGCATTGCTCACTGGAGCTTGCTTTCTTGGCCCATAGATGGATCTGGTTGGGCCAGTTTTTTGATGCGAATTCTTGGACGGGTCGCGCGCCGTATTGAGGGCGGTGCCCTTTGTCGCTTGAGATCGATCGAGGGGTCGTCTATCCAACCCTGTGGCTTCTTTATTTCTTGACTGTGGGGGCTCTATGGCCTCTTCATGAAATTCCGGTAGTAGTTTCCGGTTCGGATAGCTCTTTGTGTGACGACTATTGCCGTACTTGTGTGCGGTATTGAGTACTTTGCCCCATATGATCCTGAGTGCATCTTCTGCTGTTTTGAGCCTCCGCTTCTGCTTTTTCAGGCTACATGCAGTGGCAACAAGCCTTTGGTGGAGGTTCTGACGTTCCGGCAATTTGTCCGGCGTGAGGTCGTCCGAACTATTATCTTTCCCTGGAATGGGTTGTTCGGATTGTCTGTCCTATTTGGACGGTTGCTCGATGGCATGTTCGTCTTCCGTTGATTCGCCCTGCTCTATGGCTGGGTTTTTGTCGAGGTGGGGCTTGGCGTGGCGCTTACGCCGCCGCTTTGATTGTTTTTTGAGGGAGTGATCCCTGGTTGCACCCTTTTGATCCTCGCTGTTATTTTTGTTAGGTGTGTCCACCATGTATACATCATATGATGAGGTGGCTTTCCAGTGCCCTATAGGTGCTGGTTCTTGGTCGTCTCCTTCATCGGCGTCCATACCGTCGATGTTTTCGGAGTCGAAGTCGAGCATGTCGGTTAGATCGTCGACAGTGGCTACAAAATGGGTGGTGGGTGGGTTTCGAATTTCTTCGTTGTCCGCATCCCAACCCTGCTGACCATAGTCCGGCCAGGGCTCTCCTGACAAAGAGAGAGACTTTAGTAAATCTAGGATATCGCCAAAGGGCGAGTGCTGAAAGACGTCCGCGGCGGTGAACTCCAAGATCGGAGCCCAATCGGGTTCGATCGGAAGGGGTGCGGAATATACGGAGTCCGGAGCGGAGTCCGGCACCTTGGAGTCATGGGCCTTGTGAAGGACTAGGCTGGTATTCGGCTCTATCGCCGTAGAGATTGCGGCTCCCAGGGCAGCGTCCAACCGTCCATCCCCAACTAGCGCAGTCGGCTCCGAGCTAATGATCGGAGAGGACACCTGAGCGGCACTCTGGGCGCTGTCCGGTGGCAGAGTCAGATCGTGCCCATCGAGACAGTGCGGCACGCTCGGCCGTGGCTCGAATCCGTCGGAGATCAAGTCCCCGCGGATGTCGGCCGTGTAATTTAAGCTTCCAAACCTGACCTGATGGCCAGGGGCGTGGCTTTCGATCTGCTCCAGATGGCCAAGCGAGTTGGCCCGCAGTGCGAAGCCGCCGAATACGGAGATCTGTCCGGGAAGAAAGGTCTCACCCTGGACCGCGTCGTGGTTGATGATCGAAGAAGCCATCGGGCCTAAAGGTGACGACACAAAGGAACTCTTAATGAAAGCACCAATGTCGGTGTCAAAACTGGCGGATCTCGGGTAGGGGGTCCCGAACTGTGCGTCTAGGCGGATGGTAACAGGAGACAAGGGACACGACGTTTTTACCCAGGTTTGGGCCCTCTCGATGGAGGTAAAACCCTACTCCTGCTTGATTAATATTGATGATATGGGTAGTACAAGAGTGGATCTACCACGAGATCGGAGAGGCTAAACCCTAGAAGCTAGCCTATGGCATGATTGTTGTTCGTCCTACAGACTAAAACTCTCCGGTTTATATAGACACCGGAGAGGGCTAGGGTTACACAGAGTCGGTTACAATGGGAGGAGATCTTCATATCGTATCGCCAAGCTTGCCTTCCACGCAAAGGAGAGTCCCATCCGGACACGAGACGGAGTCTTCAATCTTGCATCTTCATAGTCTGGGAGTCCGGCCAAAGGTCATAGTCCGGCCATCCGGACACCCCCTAATCCAGGACTCCCTCACTCTCCATCATAGAAGGATGATCGAGTCTCTGGAATCCTCAAATCTGCAGCCAAACTCATCCTTTTGAATCTATATTCATACTCACAGTTTTGATTCTGTAGATCATAAATTTGGGCTTGGAGGTGCTCGATCTTCTCTTGCAGCTTAAAGATAGCCTCCTCGGTACTCTTGACATCCGGTTCGTAGTTGTTGGTGAACTCCGCGAGCATCTTGTGGCTAGCGTTGATTCCACGCTCCACCATTCCCTGACACTTGAAAACTTGTTGCTCCATTGCCTCGAGCCTCGACTCCACACTTCCGGTTCCCTTTGGTCCCTCAACATCACGGATGTGCAGCAACCCATCACTCAATAGTTTGAGGGTGCCGCAGCACCTCCGCGAGGTAAGGGTTAATCACCTTCTCGAAGAACTTGTCCTTGGAAGCACTTGGGGTCGTCATGATGATCTAGGCCTGTCAAAAAAACAGCTCGAAACAAGAACAGAGAATATTTGCGTGATAAAGTGGTCAAAACCTTCGGGAGTATATATAATGAATTTTTACCGACCAAAATACGTATCGTGCAAGGAAACGGAGTCCAGAGGGCACACGAGGTGCTCACGATGTAGGGGGGCGCGCCCAGGGGGGCAGGGCACGCCCTCCACCCTCGTGGAGGCCTCGTGTCCTCCCCGGACTGCTACTTATTTTTCTATTTTTCTAAATATTCCAAAACGGAGAAATATTGCCATAAAAATCGGTTTGGAGTCGGTTTACTTACCGTACCACATACCTATTCCTTTTCGGAGTCTGGAACATTCTGGAAAGTGTCCTTTATGTACTCCTCCGGGGTCACGGTTTCAATAATATTAGTTTCAACATTTATAGGATTACCTGAGATATAGTGTTTAATCCTTTGACCGTTTACCACCTTCGGATTTGTGCCTGTGAAGTTGTTGATTTTTATGGCACCGGAACGATGGACCTCCTCGATAACGTGGTGACCTTCCCATTTAGAGAGAAGTTTTCCTGCAAAAATTCTTAAACGAGAGTTGTATAGCAATACATAATCACCTACATTAAACTCACGCTTTTGTATCCTTTTGTCATGCCATCTTTTAACTTTTTCTTTAAACAACTTGGCATTTTCATAAGCTTGATCTCTCCATTCATGAAGTGAGCTAATATCAAATAACCTCTTCTCACTGGCAAGTTTGAAATCATAGTTGAGCTCTTTAATAGCCCAATATGCCTTATGTTCTAGTTCGAGAGGTAAGTGACAAGCTTTTCCATAGACCATTTTGTACGGAGACATACCCATAGGATTTTTATATGCAGTTCTATAGGCCCATAATGCATCATCAAGTTTCTTGGACCAATTCTTTCTAGACCTATTGACAGTCTTTTGCAAAATTAGTTTGAGTTCTCTATTGCTCAATTCTACTTGACCACTAGACTGAGGGTGATAAGGAGATGCAATCCTATGATTAACGTCATATTTAGCAAGCATCTTACGGAAAGCACCATGAATAAAATGTGAACCACCATCAGTCATTAAGTATCTAGGGACTCCAATCCTCGGAAAAATAACTTCCTTAAGCATTTTAATAGAAGTGTTGTGATCAGCACTACTAGTTGGAATAGCTTCTACCCACTTAGTAACGTAATCAACAGCAACTAAAATATGAGTGTAACCATTAGAGGCAGAAAAAGGTCCCATATAATCAAAGCACCAAACATCAAATGGCTCAACAACAAGTGAATAAGTCATAGGCATTTCTTGGCGTCTACTGATATTACCAATTCTTTGACATTCATCGCAAGACAAAACAAACTTACGGGCATCCTTGAAGAGAGTAGGCCAATAAAAATTGGATTGCAATACCTTATGTGCAGTTCTATCTCCGGCGTGATGTCCTCCATAAGCTTCGGAGTGACACTTGCGTAGGATCTGTTCCTGTTCATGCTCAGGTACACAACGTCTAATAACACCATCTACTCCTTCTTTATAAAGATGTGGGTCATCCCAAAAGTAATGTCGCAAGTCATAGAAAAACTTTTACTTTTGCTGGTATGGGAAGCTAGGCGGTATAAATTTAGCACAATATAATTAGCATAATCAGCATACCATGGCGTGCTACGAGAAGTACTTATGACATTTAATTGCTCATCAGGAAAGCTATCATTAATAGGTAGTGGGTCATCAAGAACATTCTCTAGCCTAGACAAGTTGTCTGCAACGGGGTTCTCAGCTCCCTTTCTATCAACAATATGCAAATCAAATTCTTGAAGCAGGAGAACCCATCTAATAAGTCTAGGTTTTGCATCCTTCTTTTCCATAAGATATTTAATAGCAGCATGATCAGTGTGAATAGTAACTTTGGAATCAACAACATAAGGTCTAAACTTATCACAAGCAAACACCACTGCTAAAAATTCCTTTTTGGTAGTAGCATAATTTCTTTGAGCACTATCTAGAGTCTTACTAGCATAATGGATAACATTTAATTTCTTATCAACTCTCTGCCCTAGAACCGCACCTATAACATATCACTAGCATCACACATAATTTCAAAGGGTAAATTCCATTCAGGTGGCTGAACAACAGGTGCAGAGACTAGTGCTTTCTTAAGTATTTCAAATGCTTCTACACAATCATCATCAAAGACAAATGGTACATCTTTTTGTAATAAATTAGTCAGAGGCCGAGAGATTTTTGAGAAGTCCTTAATGAACCTCCTATAAAATCCGGCGTGACCAAGGAAACTTCTTATACCTTTGATGTCCTTGGGACATGGCATCTTTTCAATAGCATCAACCTTGGCTTTATCAACTTCAATACCTCTTTCAAAAACTTTGTGCCCCAAGACAATACCTTCATTAACCATAAAGTGGCACTTTTCCCAATTCAAGACAAGATTAGTTTCTTCACATCTCTGCAAAACTCGATCAAGAATGCTCAAGCAATCATCAAAAGAGGAACCATAGACGAAAAAATCGTCCATGAAAACCTCACAATTTTTTTCACAAAAATCAGAGAATATAGCCATCATGCATCTTTGAAAGGCAGCAGGTGCATTACATAAACCGAAAGGCATACGTCTATAAGCAAAAGTACCAAAAGGGCATGTAAAAGTAGTCTTTGATTGATCTTTAGCCGACATAGGTATTTGAGAGAAACCAGAATAACCATCTAGAAAGCAATAATGTGTATGTTTGCATAATCTTTCTAGCATTTGATCAATAAAAGGTAAGGGGTAATGATCTTTCTTAGTAGCCTTATTTAATTTGTGGAAATCAATTACCATCCTATAACCTGTGATAATTCTTTGCGGAATCAATTCATCTTTATCATTAGGGACAACAGTAATACCTCCCTTCTTAGGGACACAATGGACAGGATTACCCACTCACTATCAGCAACGGGATAAATTATACCTGCCTCCAGAAGCTTGAGTATTTCTTTTCTTACCACTTCTTTCATTTTAGGATTCAAACGTCATTGAGGATCATGAACTGGTTTGGCATCCGCTTCCAAATTTATCTTATGTTGACATATAGTGGGACTAATGCCCTTAAGATCATCCAGAGTATATCCAATAGCAGCACGCTGCTTCTTCAGAGTTTTCAATAATCTTTCCTCTTCATGCTCTGAAAGGTTAGCGCTAATAATAACAGGAAATATTTTCTTTTCATCAAGATAAGCATATTTAAGATTATCAGGCAACGGTTTAAGCTCAAACACGGGATCACCCTTGGGTGGAGGGGGATCCCCTAGGATTTCAACAAGCAAATTGTGTTGCAGAATAGGTTCCTGTTTAAAGAATACTTCATCTATTTCCCTTCTTTCATTCATAAACATATCATTTTCATGGTCTAGCAAATAGTGTTCTAAAGGATCACTAGGAGGTACAACAATAGAGGCAAGACCAATAATTTCATCCTTACTAGGCAATTCTTCCTCACGATGTTGTTTACTAAATTTAGAGAAATTAAACTCATGAACCATATCATCCAAGCCAACAGTAACAACATTCTTTTGGCAATCTATTGTAGCATTAACAGTATGCAAGAAGGGTCTACCAAATATAATGGGACAAAAGCTATCTTGTGGAGAACCAAGAACAAGAAAATCAGCGGGATATTTGGTTTTCCCACACAAGACTTCAACATCTCTAACAATTCCCATTGGAGATATAGTATCTCTATTGGCAAGTTTAATTGTGACATCAATACCTTCTAACTCAGCAGGTGCAATATCATGCATTATTTCCTTGTATAAGTCAATGGGTATAGCACTAGCACTAGCACCCATATCACACAAGCCATGATAACAATGATCTCCTATTTTGACAGAAATAACAGGCACGCCTACCACAGGTCTATGTTTATCTTTATCACAAGGTTTAGCAATTCTAGCAGTTTCACCCTGGAATTGAATAACATGCCCATCGATATTATCAGACAAGAGATCTTTAACAATGGCAATATTAGGTTCTACTTTGACTTATTCAGGAGGTGTATAAGTCCTAATATTGCTTTTACGAACAATAGTTGAAGCTTTAGCATGATCCTTCATTCTAACAGGGAAAGGAGGTTTCTCAACATAAGAAGTAGGAACAATAGGATCATTATAAGTGACAATCTTTTCTTCAACTTTAATAGGTGCAGCTACTTTTACTTCTATGGGAGGATGATGTTTAAACCACTTCTCCTTGGGGAGATCAACATAAGTAGCAAAAGATTCACAGAGAGAAGCTACTATCTCAGAGTCAAGTCCATATTTAGTGCTAAACTTACGGAAAATATCGGTATCCATAAAAGATTTAACACAATCAAACTTATGTGTCATACCTGACTCCTTACCTTCGTCGAGGTCCCAATCTTCAGAGTTGCATTTAGTTCTGTCCAATAGATTCCATCCAAATTCAATAGACTTCATCATAAAAGAGCCAGCACAAGAAGTATCGAGCATGGTGCGATTATTATCCGAAAGCCGAGCATAAAAATTCTGGAGAATTGTCAATTTTGGGAGCTCATGATTGGGGCATGAATATAACATTGATTTAAGCCTCCCCAAAGCTTGAGCGATGCTTTCTCCTTCGCGAGGCCAAAAATTATATATATAATTGCGATCACAATGAACAAGATGCATAGGGTAATACTTTTGATGAAATTCCAATTTCACTCTTTTATAGTTCCATGATCTCGTATCATCACATAGCCTATACCTTGTCAATGCGTCTCCCTCCAAAGATAAAGGGAAAGCCTTCTTCTTAACAACATCATGGGGTATACCTGCAAGATTAAATAGTCCACAAATATCATCCACAAAGCGTAGATGTTCGTCAGGATGCTTTGTTCCATCTCCTGCGAAAGTGTTAGCTAGCAGTTTTTCCATCATACCCGAAGGAATCTGAAAAGCAGTTTCATCTTCAATAGATTCAGTAGGTTCAGTGGATTGAGGAGCAACTCTTGGCTCAACCGGACGGGGTGAAGATACCCCGAACAGGCCCCTCAAACAATTACTTTCCATAGTAACAAGTGACAGAAAATTTCAGCACAGTAAATAAATTTTTCCTTACCAAATTCCATCTACCAAAGGCACTTCACTCCCCGGCAATGGCGCCAAAAAAGAGTCTTGATGACCCACAAGTATAGGGGATCTATCGTAGTCCTTTCGATAAGTAAAAGTGTCGAACCCAACGAGGAGCAGAAGGAAATGATAAGCAGTTTTCAGCATGGTATTCTCTCCAAGTACTGAAATAAGTGGTAACAGATAGTTTTGTGATAAGATAAATTGTAACGAGCAACAAGTAACAAAAGTAAATAAAGTGCAGCAAGGTGGCCCAATCCTTTTTGTAGCAAAGGACAAGCCTGGACAAACTCTTATAATAGGAAAAGCGCTCCCGAGGACACATGGGAATATCGTCAAGCTAGTTTTCATCACGCTCATATGATTCGCGTTCGGTACTTTGATAATTTGATATGTGGGTGGACCAGTGCTTGGGTATTTCCCTTACTTGGACAAGCATCCCACTTATGATTAACCTCTATTGCAAGCATCCGCAACTACAACAAAAGTATTAAGGTAAACCTAACCATAGCATGAAACATGTGGATCCAAATCAGCCCCTTACGAAGCAACGCATAAACTAGGGTTTAAGCTTCTGTCACTCTAGCAACCCATCATCTACTTATTACTTCCCAATGCCTTACTCTAGGCCCAAATAATTGTGAAGTGTTATGTAGTCAATGTTCACATAACACCACTAGAGGTTAGACAACATACATCTCATCAAAATATCGAACGAATACCAAATTCACATGACTACTAATAGCAAGACTTCTCCCTTGTCCTCAGGAACAAACGTAACTACTCACAAAGCATATTCATGTTCATAATCAGAGGGGTAATAATGTGCATATAGGATCTGAACATATGATCTTCCACCAAATAAACCAACTAGAATCAACTACAAGGAGTAATCAACACTATTAGCAAACTACTAGCACCAATCCCGGACATGGAGACAAGAATTGGATACAAGAGATGAACTAGGGTTTGGAGATGAGATGGTGCTGGTGAAGATGTTGATGGAGATTGCCCTCTCCCGATGAGAGGAGCGTTGGTGATGATGATGGTGATGATTTCCCCCTCCCGGAGGGAAGTGTCCCCGGCAGAAGAGCTCTGCAGGAGCCCTAGATTGGTTCCTCCAAGGTTCCGCCTCGTGGCGGCGGAGTCTCGTCCCGAAAGGTTCTCCCTGATTTTTTTCTCATCGAAAGACTTCATATAGGAGAACATGGGCGTCGGAGAGCCACCAGGAGGCCCACGAGGTAGGGGGGCGCGCCCCAGGGGGGCACCCTCATGAGCAGGGTGTGGGCCCCCTGGCCTTCATCTTTGGTGACGATTTTTCTTTATTTATTTCAAGGTATTCCGTGGAGTTTCGGGACTTTTGGAGTTGCGCAGAATAGTCCTTCAATATTTGCTCCTTTTCCAGCCCAGAATTCCATCTACCGGCATTCTTCCTCTTCATGTAAACCTTGTAAAATAAGAGAGAATAGCCATAAGTATCGTGACATAACATGAAATAACAGCCCATAATGCAATAATTATTGACATAAAAGCATGATGCAAAATGGACGTATCATGGCCCGGCAAGGGTCTTGTCGCGGCACGCTGTCGTCCCCGGCAAGGACCTTGCCGGGTGTCTTGTGGGCTGCCTTGGCAAGAAACCTGCCGAGGATCGTTGGCTTCTAATCCTCATCTAATCTTGAAAATTCTTTGTCTTCACAAAGATCTGCATGCCACCACAGAGGTGCCTCCCGAGCCCTGTCCCAATGCATTTGCTTAGCGTTGGTGGGCTCGAAGGTGGCTCACTCCGTTGGTGTGGGGCGAGCTGCCCCGGCAAGGGTCTTGCCGGGGCCGCTGAGGTTCCCCCGGCAAGGGTCCTTGCCGGGGAAACCTGCTTCCTCCACCCGATCTTTGTGGCCTTGGCCCTTGTCGATGCTTTGTTCGTCTTGTGCCTTTGGTTTCTCTCCGACTTTCCTCTCCTGCCCTGTTATGCGTGGCCGTGGCAGGCAGCTCCGACTACCCATGCATAAGTAAAAGGGGTCAAAAGCAGAGCCCCTACTTTTGTACACCGACAGAAGCCCCCGAGCCTGGGCCATACATGAGCGCGATATGTTGTTGGGCCAGGCCCAGAACGGTGCGCGGGCAGGCGGGACGGATTTTCACCATGGTAACTATTCCGTCCACCGCGCTTCCCCACGACCAGCGTCGAACGCGTGACGTGGGGTCGTGCGGGCGTGTGTGACCGAAGCATGCTAGCGTCATCCTGCTGTGGACAGTAAAGAGGTGGCTAGCGTGTCTCTTCGAGACCGCAGGACTGCTGCTCATTTACTGCCCTTACCCGGGAACCACCGCCCCACGTGTCCCATTGCGCCCGTCCTTCGCGCCACATTCGCTACATGCATGATGCAGGGCGAATGACAGGCGCGCGGGATACAAGAAGTCATGCGCGTGCGGGTCGATTCCCACACGCCTTCAATTGTGTGGGAAGGGTGGTCGATGGCCCCGCCCGTGGTCACTTCAACAGCCGGATTGGTCGAGAGGGGCGGCCGAGCCTCGCCCTTGCCCCTTTATAAAGAGGGGAGCGGGAGGAACGGCGCCTCACAGTTCCCCGTCATCTGCTTCTTCCCATTCTTGCTTTCTCCTTCTTCCTGTCATGGCGAGGGGGCGTGGTGACGCTTCATCTGTGGTGGTGAGGGTCTCGGCTCGACAGCGCATTACTACCTCCCAAGAGCCCACGGCAGCGGAGCCGGCCGTGAGGGGAAGAGGAAGAGGGGGACGGGGCGGTGCGTCGGCCTCGCCTCCGCCAACAGCCCTTCCCCCATGGAGGGCCACGTCGGGGATAACCCCTTCGAATTCTTCGTCAGGCTGCGCCGGCCGGCACACCGTCGTCTCTGTCTCCCGACCCCGTTTGCTCGGGCCATGGAGCTGGATCCACCGCACGCATTGCGGCTGCATATGAGGGGCTGTGGGAACAACGACATATGGGCTGATATCAAGTTCCCTGCCCCTCATGTCATGTATCTCCATTGTGGGTGGAAGACTTTCGCCCGTGTCCACAGCCTGACATCGGGGCTCATTCTTCTCTTCAAGTTGATGGAGGACGGCCTGCTCTCCGTCAAGGTTTTTGGAGACCTTGGCACTCGTCTAAAGTGCTGCATGGAGAGCTCCCCCGACAATGAAGATTCCTCCTTGAGCGAGAGTGACAAGTAGGACAGCGGCAGCGATGACGAGGGTAGCGGGCGGCAGGATGATGGGTCCGACTAGGCGTTGGGCGCGTCGCTCCAGGGCGGCACTAGCGACTCCATCATCCGCGCCGCCGGCTCCTTAAACTTCTTGGGGTCGCCTCCTTGGGCGGCTGGCGTTGGGAGGCTGTGGAAGAGGAAGAGGGCGGGTGGCAAGGCCGTCAAGTCGGAGTACGCAGGCACCGACACCTTCGTAGCATATTGACGGTCCTGCCGCCTCGTCTTCCAGCTCTTCTACCATCATCATCATCACCAGCCTCCCTTCGGGTGGCCGCCGGGATGTTCTCCTGGTGCCTTCTGCTGCTCGTACCTTTCCTAGGCGCCCCTCTTGCCCCTTTGCCTTCTAGGTGCCCCTCTTGCCCCTTTGCCTTCTTGTTCCATTTTCTGAGGAGAGGGACAAGAAAGAGATCACGGGCACCTTATCTCTTTTTAGTCTTGTAAGCCTCTGTGCCTTTGTTAGATTGAGGACTTGTAATCCCCCTGTTCATGTTTTTCATTTCGTATGAACTGTACCTGTACGGGATGTTTTTAATGAAAAAGGGATGTTTGCCGGGTTTTTCGTTCGCGGGGGAAACCCACGACAAGGAACAAATCCTTGTTACTATTTAAGGTAAACGTCTTTCACCCGGCAACGGGCCCTGCTGTCCCCCCATTTCGCTCGACCTTTCTCACGCTCTTGGCGGAGGCAAGGATGAGATGGGGTTAGGCTCCATGTTCGATTCCCTCACTGCCGCGACTACGACCAACTCCGGACCTAGGAGATAATCCTTGGGTGCGGAAGAGGGGAGCATGGTAGCCTAGAGATTTAAACGAGGTTTCACATACCCCAGTCCATAACGAAATGCATGATAGAGGATAAAAGACTTATCTGGACTTGCAGCCCCCGGCAACCTTGGCTTGCCGTGGACAGATCCTTGCATTTGCAGCCCCCGGCAACCTTGGCTTCCCGGGGTCAGGGCACCGGTCCGTTCCTTTCTCCCAAATAGCTCGGCAGAAATACTTACGTGTCCTACGAACCAAACAGGACAGGGAAGAAACAAAGAGATGCACACTCGACCTCTAAGCTAGGCGTTAGCCGCTGCCAAGCACTATCAACCCTAACCAAGGAGGAGACTCGACCTAGCATGCATGCTATAACTTAGGGCGCCAGCGCTTCGTTTATTATTGCTTAGGGTCTGCGCCTGGCTTTGTACAAAGGGTTACATGCCTTGCTGGCAAGGCTTGTACAAAAGGGTGGATTGCCAGGAGGCCCGGCAGCCGCGCTTCATGGGTAAAACTTACGAAGATGCTCGATGTTCCAGGAGTTACTCACTGGAACGACATCTTCAGTCTCCAGGCGGACTGCGTCGGGCCTGGTGACTCGCGTTACCCGATAAGGGCCTTCCCACTTTGGCGTCAACTTGTTGGAATTCTTGGCCGACTGAATGTGCCGAAGAACAAGGTCGCCTTCCTCAAAGCTCCGAGCAGGAACCTTGCGGCTATGGTAGCGGCGCAAGGCTTGCTGGTAGCGTGCTGCTCTCACAGCCGCCCGGAGATGATCTTCCTCAAGGAGCGTTGCGTCATCCTGTCGCAGTTGCTCTTGCTCAAGCTCATCATAAGCGAGCACTCGAGGTGACCCGTATATGAGTTCCGTGGGGAGAACTGCTTCTACCCCATAAACCAGGGCAAAGGGTGTCTGGCCGGTGGATCGATTTGGCAGCGTCCTGATCGACCAAAGAACCGCCGGCAACTCATCAATCCAGCGCCTTCCACTTTTGCACAGCTTGTTGAAAGTCTTTGTTCTTAAGCCTCGCAGAACTTCAGCATTTGCCCTCTCTGCTTGGCCGTTGCTCCGTGGGTGTGCCACGGAAGCAAAACAGACCTTGCTGCCGAGATCCTCAATGTATTGCGTGAAGGCATGGCTTGTGAACTGTGTGATGTTGTCGGTGATGATCCTGTTGGGCACCCCAAAACGGCAAACTAGTCCCTTGAAGAACATGATGGCTGACTGCGCCATCACCTTCCTCACTGCCTCCACCTCCAGCCACTTTGTGAACTTGTCGATCGCAACGTACAAGTACTCAAAGCCCCCGACGGCATGGGGGAAGTGATGTCTACTACACAACCTTCTTCTTGTAGACGTGGTTGGGCCTGCAAGTGCACAGGTTTGTAGGACAGTAGCAAATTTCCCTCAAGTGGATGACCTAAGGTTTATCAATCCATAGGAGGCGTTGGATGAAGATGGTCTCTCTCAAGCAACCCTGCAACCAAATAACAAAGAGTCTCTTGTGTCCCCAACACACCCAATTCAATGGCAAATTGTATAGGTGCACTAGTTCGGCGAAGAGATGGTGATACAAGTGCAAAATAGATAGTAGATAAAGGTAATTGTAATCTGAAATTGTAAAAACAGCAAGGTAACGAATGGTAAAAGTGAGCGTAAATGGTATTGCAATGATAGGAAACAAGGCCTAGGGTTCATACTTTCACTAGTGCAAGTTCTCTCAACAATAATAACATAGATAGATCATATAACAAGCCCTCAACATGCAACAAAGAGTCACTCCAAATCCTAATAGCGTAGCACAAACATAGATATTATGGTAGGGTACGAAACTACCTCAAAGTTATTCTTTCGGATCAATCTATAAAAGAGTTCATACTAGAATAACACCTTAAGACACAAATCAACCAAAACCCTAATGTCACCTAGATACTCCATTGTCACCTCAAGTATCCGTGGGCATGATTATACGATATGCATCACACAATCTCAGATTCATCCAACCAACACAAAGTACTTCAAAGAGTGCCCCAAAGCTACTACTGGAGAGTCAAGAACGTGTGCCAACCCCTATGCATAGGTTCCCAATGTCACGAAACCCGCAAGTTGATCACCAAAACATACATCAAGTGTTCTCATAAAAGAGTCAATCCGATAAGATAACTTCAAAGGGGAAACTCAATTCATCAGAAGAGAGTAGAGGGGGAGAAACATCATAAGATCCAACTACAATAGCAAAGCTCGGGATACATCAAGATCGTGCCATAGAGGGAACATGAGAGAGAGAAAGATAAAACACATAGCTACTGGTACATACCCTCAACCCCGAGGGTGAACTACTCCCTCCTCGTCATGGATAGCGCCAGGATGATGAAGATGGCCACCGGTGATGGGTTCCCCCTCCGGCAGGGTGTCGGAACGGGCTCCCGAGAGGTTTTTGGTGGCTACAGAGGCTTGCAGCGGCCGAACTCCCGATCTATCTTCTGTTCTGGATGTTTTACGATACGTAGGTATATATGGGTGTAGGAGGTACGTCGGTGGACCGAAGAGGGGGGCCACGAGGCAGCGGGGCACGCCCTAGGGGGGTGGGCACGCCCCCCACCCTCGTGAGCACCTCCCTTCTTTCCTGACATGCACTCCAAGTCCATCAGGTGGCTTTCCTTCCAAAAATAACTTCTCCAGTTGATTTCGTTCCGTTTTGACTCCGTCTGATATTCCTTTTCCTCGAAACACTGAAATAGGCATAAAACATCAATATGGGCTGGGCCTCCGGTTAGTAGGTTAGTCCCAAAAGTAATATAAAAGTGTATAATAAAGCCCATAATCATTCAAAACAGATAATAATATAGCATGAATGCTTCATAAATTATAGATACGTTGGAGACGTATCAGCATCCCCAAGCTTAATTCCTACTCGTCCTCGAGTAGGTAAATGATAAAAGAAAGAATTTATGAAGTGTGAATGCTAGAAGGTGCACAAGTTTGATCAATGATAATTTCAATCACCCTTTCTAGCATGATAATATGTCATAACAGTAGTTCATCTCATAAAACTTTTCACGAACTAGTAACAAGCAATTCACATGTCAAAGCATAGACTATAAACTTTCTTGAAAGCTAGCAAACTTCATTCTTAGTCATCAAAACAATTGCAATTCATCTTACTTTCAGGAATAACAAACTCCACATACTCAACTATCATATAGTCTTCTACAATTGCTAACACTCACGCAATACTTGTGGTTATGAAGTTTTAATCAGACACAGAGAAAGATTGGGGCTTACAATGTTGCCTCCAAACGTATTCACCTTTGGCTGATGTCAACAATAATAGTTCATGCTAACGTACATCCAATTGGATATATATATCAGGATCACCCTAACACAGAGTGCTTGCCAAAGGATAAAATGAAAAAAGGGAAAGGTGAAGATCACCTTGACTCTTGCATAAAGTAAAAGACATAAAGTAAAAGATAGGCCCTTCGCAGAGGGAAGCAGAGGTTGTCATGCGCTTTTAGGGTTGGATACACAAAATCTTAATGCGAAAGAACATCACTTTATATTGCCCCTTGTGTATGGACCTTTATTATGCAGTCCGTCGCTTTTATTGCTTCCATAACAAGTTCGTACAAAGCTTATTTTCTCCACACTAATAAGTCATGCATATTTAGAGAGCAATTTTTATTGCTTGCACCGATGACAACTTACTTGAAGGATCTTACTCAATCCATAGGTAGGTATGGTGGACTCTCATGGAAAACTGGGTTTAAGGATATTTGGAAGGACAAGTAGTAACTCTACTTTGTGCTAGGAATTTTTGGCTAGCATGAGGGGGAAAGGCAAGCTCAACATGTTTGAATGATCCATGACAATATACTTTAACTGAGATGCGAGAAAACATAACCCATTACGTTGTCTTCCTTGTCCAACATCAACTCTTTAGCATGTCATACTTAATGAGTGCTCCCAATTATGAAAGATGTCTATGATAATATATTTATATGTGAAATCTCTCTTCCTTTAATATTCTTTCATGAATTGTTCAAATGACCAATACAATGCTTGCTAACCGTCAATAAATTTACAACCTCTACTTCTTAGATGTGAATTAATTACTCCCCATGGAATAAGCAAATGAAACATATATAATTTAAGATTTATGACAATCAACTCATTCAACAAGTTACTCATAGGATATAAGTGAACCACACGAGTAAATGAAAAGCTACTCCAAAAAGATATAAGTGAAGATCAATGACTAGCAAAATAATTATGTAACTAAATGAAGGCTCTCTCTCATTAAAGAATTCAGATCTTGGTATCTTATTCAAGCAGCAAGCAAAACAAAATAAAATGACATTGCAAGGATAGCACAACTCATGTGAAGAGGCAAAAACTTAGGCTCAACCGATACTAACCGATGATTGTCGAAGAAGAAAGGTGGGATGCCTACTGGGGCGTCCCCAAGCCTAGATGCTTGAGACTTATTGAAATATTATATTGGGGTGCCTTGGGCATCCCCAAGCTTGTACTTTTTATGTCTCCTTAATTCCTCTCATATCATGGTTTCTCTATTTCTTATCAAAAGCTTCATTCACAACAAACCCAACAAGAACTCGTGAGATAGGTTAGTATAAACCAATGCAAAACCTTATCATTTTCTACTGTAACATATTACTAACATTATTATTCAACATTGAATACTAAATGTCTCTGCATATTAATACTCCTATCCTCAAATAGAATTATTAAACAAGCAAAGATATGCAAACAATGCAAACATAACAGCAATCTGCCAAAACAGTACAGTCTGTAAAGAATGCAAGAGTATCAATACTTCCCTGACTCCAAAAATTATGAACTAAAATTCCCACTGTAATAAATTTATCAGAGCTTAATATGCAAAAAGATTCAACATTATACCATTCTATTACTTTTCTAGGGAATTTTTGCAACAGCGGTAAACTTTCTGTTTTCAAACAGCAACATGTATACTAGCAAAATAAGCATGGCAAAGGCTATTCTTGACTTTTTTATTGAAACTAAAGATGAAAAACATTATTCTAACTAACAGCAAGCAAAAACTAATAAAAGAAAATGACGCTTCAAGCAAAACACATATCATGTGGCGAATAAAAATATAGCTCCAAATAAAGTTACCGATGAACGAGGACGAAAGAGGGGATGCCTTCCGGGGCATCCCCAAGCTTAGGCTCTTGGTTGTCCTTGAATATTACCTTGGGGTGCCTTGGTCATCCCCAATCTTAGGCTCTTTCCAATCCTTATTCCAAAGTCCATCGAGTCTTTACCCAAAACTTGAAAACTTCAACCACACAAAACTCAAAAACAAAACTCGTAAGCTCCGTTAGTATAAGAAAATAAAAACACCACTTAGGTACTGTAATGAACTCATTATAAATTCATATTGGTGTAATATCTACTGCATTCTAACTTCTCTATGGTTCATACCACTTAATACTAGCCATAGATGCATCAAAATAAGCAAACAATACATAGAAAACAGAATCTGTCAAGAACAGAAAAGTATGTAGTAATCTATATCAAAAATATACTTCTAGAACCCCAAAAATTCTGAAATAAATTTCTGGACCTGAGTAATTTGTCTATTAATCATCTGCAAAAATAATCAACCTAAAATAGCTCTTAAGTAAAAAATGGCAGCTAATCTCGTGAGTGCAAAAGTTTCTGTTTTCTACAGCAAGATCACATAAACTTCACCCAAGTCTTCCCAAAGGTTCTACTTGGCACTTTATTGAAAAAAAAGATATAAAACATGATTACTACAGTAGCATAATCATGTGGACACACAAAAACAGTAAGGATAAATATTGGGTTGTCTCCCAACAAGTGCTTTTCTTTAATGCCTTTCTAGCTAGGCATGATGATGACAATGATGCTCACATAAAAGATAAGAATTGAAACATAACGGGAGCATCATGAAGAATATGGCTAGAACATTTAAGTCTAACCCACTTCCTATGCATATGGATTTTGTGAGCAAACAACTTATGGGAACAATAATCAACTAGCATAGGAAGGTAACACAAGCATAACTTCAAGAATTTAAGCACATAGGGAGGAAACTTGATATTATTGCAATTCCTACAAGCATATGTTCCTCTCTCATAATAATTTTCAGTAGCATCATGAATGAATTCAACAATATAACCAACACCTAAAGAATTATTTTCATGATCTACAAACATAGAATTTTTAATACTCTCCACATAAGCAAAATTCTTCTCATCAATAGTAGTGGGAGCAAACTCAACAAAATAATTATCATGTGAGGCATAATCCAATTGAAAACTAAAATCATGATGACAAGTTTCATGGTTATTATTATCCTTAATAGCATACAAGTCATCGCAATAATCATCATAGATAGCAACTTTGTTCTCATAATCAATTGGAACCTCTCCCGAAATAGTGGAATCATCACTAAATAAAGTTGACACTCTTCCAAATCCACTTTCATGTTCATCACAATAAGATTCAACATCCTCCAAAATAGTGGGATCACTACTTACTAAAGTTGACACTCTTCCAAACCCACTTTCATCAATATAGTCATCATAAATAGGAGGCATGCTTTCATCATAATAAATATTCTCATCAAAACTTGGGGGACAAAAAATATCATATTCATCAAACATAGCTTCCCCAAGCTTGTGGCTTTGCATATCATTAGCATCATGGATATTCAAGGAATTCATACTAACAACATTGCAATCATGCTCATCATTCACATATTTCATGCCAAGCATTCTATGTAATTCTTCTTCTAGCACTTGAGCACAATTTTCCTTTCCATCATACTCACGAAAGATATTAAAAAGACGAAGCATATGAGACAAACTTAACTCCATTTTTTTGTAGTTTTCTTTTATAACTAAACTAGTGATAAAACAAGAAACAAAAAGATTCGATTTCAAGATCTAAATATATACCTTCAAGCACTAGCCTCCCCGTCAACGGCGCCAGAAAAGAGCTTGATGTCTACTACACAACCTTCTTCTTGTAGACGTTGTTGGGCCTGCAAGTGCACATGTTTGTAGGACAGTAGCAAATTTCCCTCAAGTGGATGACCTAAGGTTTATCAATTCGTAGGAGGCATAGGATGAAGATGGTCTCTCTCAAGCAACCCTGCAAAAAAATAACAAAGAGTCTCTTGTGTCCCCAACACACCCAATACAATGGCAAATTGTATAGGTGCACTAGTTCGGCGAAGAGATGGTGCTACAAGTGCAAAATAGATAGTAGATATAGGTAATTGTAATCTGAAATTGTAAAAACAGCAAGGTAACGAGTGGTAAAAGTGAGCGTAAATGGTATTGCAATGATAGGAAACAAGGCCTAGGGTTCATACTTTCACTAGTGCAAGTTCTCTCAACAATAATAACATAGATAGATCATATAACAAGCCCTCAACATGCAAAAAAGAGTCACTCCAAAGCCACTAATAGCGGAGAACAAACGTAGAGATTATGGTAGGGTACTAAACCACCTCAAAGTTATTCTTTCAGATCAATCTATAAAAGAGTTCGTACTAGAATAACACCTTAAGACACAAATCAACCAAAACCCTAATGTCACCTAGATACTCCATTGTCACCTCAAGTATGCGTGGGCATGATTATACGATATGCATCACACAATCTCAGATTCATCCAACCAACACAAAGTACTTCAAAGAGTGCCCCAAAGCTACTACCAGATAGTCAAGAACGTGTGCCAACCCCTATGCATAGGTTCCCAATGTCACGAAACCCGCAAGTTGATCACCAAAACATACATCAAGTGTTCTCATAAAAGAGTCAATCCGATAAGATAACTTCAAAGGGGAAACTCAATTCATCACAAGAGAGTAGAGGGGGATAAACATCATAAGATCCAACTACAATAGCAAAGCTCGGGATACATCAAGATCGTGCCATAGAGGGAACTCGAGAGAGAACACGAGAGAGAGAGAGAGATCAAACACATAGCTACTGGTACATACCCTCAGCCCCGAGGGTGAACTACTCCCTCCTCATCATGGATAGCGCCAGGAGGATGAAGATGGCCACCGGTGATGGGTTCCCCCTCCAGCAGGGGGCCGGAACAGGCTCCCGAGAGGTTTTTGGTGGCTACAGAGTCTTGCGGCGGCGAAACTCCCGATCTATCTTCTGTTCTGGAAGTTTTACGATACGTCGGTATATATGGGTGCAGGGGGTACGTCGGTGGACCGAAGGGGGGCCACGAGGCACGGGGGTGCGCCCCAGGGGGGTGGGCGCGCCCCCCACCCTCATGAGCACCTCCCTTCTTTGCTGACATGCACTCCAAGTCCATCGGGTGGCTTTCCTTCCAAAAATAACTTCTCCAGTTGATTTCGTTCCGTTTTGACTCCGTCATTCATTTTCCTCGAAACACTGAAATAGGCATAAAACAACAATATGGGCTGGGCCTCCGGTTAGTAGGTTAGTCCCAAAAGTAATATAAAAGTGTATAATAAAGCCCATAATCATTCAAAACAGATAATAATATAGCATGAATGCTTCATAAATTATAGATACGTTGGAGACGTATCAGGAAGGGGCCCAATATATCGAGCCCGCAGACCGAGAAGGGCCAGGAGAGAGGGATGGTTTGAAGGGCTTGAGCTGGTTGATGAAGCTTCTTTGAATGGAACTGGCACGCTTCACACTTTGTTACTAGTGCCGTCACATCCTGGAGGGTGGTGGGCCAGAAGAAGCATTGCCGGAAAGCCTTGCCGGCAAGGGCCCTTGACCCAATGTGGGAGCCACATATGCCTCCATTTATCTCCGCCAACAGCTCTAGTCCTTCCTCTCGGGAGATGCACTTCAATTTCACCCCATTTGGTCTCCTTCTGTACAAAACGCTGACAACAAATTGATACAGAGCTGACCGGCAGGCTACTTTTTCCGCTTCTTCCTGCCCCTCAGGAAGCTCTCCTATTTGGAGGAATCGGACGGTATGATGCGCCCATGCCGGAGCCTGTGGCTAGGCGGCAAGGACTAAAGGCATTTCTTCTGCCGCGGGAGCGGCCGTCTCTACGGCCATGGCCTCAGGCCCTGCCAGAGTTGGCAAACCCGCGACAAGGCTAGCATCCGCGGCAGTACCTTTGCCAACGGCCCCGGGAGGCTCGGAGGGGAAGTACTTGCTGGGGCCTAGCTTCCTTCGCTTGTTCTGCCCGGCTGATGGTTCGACGGATGGTTGAGTCAGCTGAAGCACAAAAGTACCTGGTTCCATAGGTAGCTTAAGGGCAGCGCGCTTTGACAAGTAGTCAGCGATGTCGTTCTCCGCCCGAGGGACGTGCTCCGCTTGTATACCGTCAAAGCAGTCCTCTAGATTCCTCACTTCATCCACGTAGGCCTCCATCAATGGGCTTTGGTAATCTTTGTTGACCTGCCTGACAACGAGTTGCGAGTCGCCCCTAACGATGAGCTTGTTGACTCCGAGGTCCACCGCGATCCTAAGACCGGCAAGCAAACCCTCGTACCCGACGGTGTTATTGGTTGACATCTCCCGGGGAAAGTGCATTTGGATGACATACTTGAGGTGCTCTCCGGTGGGTGCAACAAGTAGTACACTAGCACCGGCGCCTTGCAGCGAAAAGGCCCCATCAAAGTAGATGATCCAGTTGCGGCTCGTTTCCTTGCCAGGGAGAGTGGTCTCCTGTACCTCTTAGTCAGGCGTCGAGCTCTATTCTGCAATAAACTCCGCCAAGACCCTGCTGTCAATCGTCGAGGTACTTTCAAACTTTAAACCGAAAGTCGACAGCTCCAGGGCCCATTCCACGATCCTCCCCGTGGCATCTGGGTTATGCAGTATCCGTTGCAATGGGAGGCGGATGACCGCGGTGATCTCGTGCGCTTGGAAGTAATGGCGCAGCTTCCTCGAGGCCATAAGGAGGCCGAAGAGCAATTTTTGCATACCTGAGTACCTCGACCTTGCTACCTGTAAAAAGGGAGCTGACGAATTAAACCAGGTGCTGCACCAGCTTCTTCCTTTGCGCCACTTCATCTGGCCGTGCGGGCCCTGCCGCACCGGCATCAGCCCCTGCCGGGGACTCAGTCTTGCCGGGACCGAGCCCTGTCGGGGACTCAGTCTCGCCGGGACCGAGCCCTGCCGGGGAGGGTTCTGGCCTGCTAACCATTGACTCTGCCGCTGCTATTGTCTCTTCGTCGACCTCTCTTTGCGCCACTAGTGTGGCGCTAACCACTTGATTTGTTGCCGCTAGATATAGTAGCAACAGCTCTTGTGGTTTAGGCGCAACCAGCACCGGGGTAGAGGAGAGGTACTTCTTCAAGTCCTACAACGCCACCTCGGCCTCTGGGCTCCACTCCACTGGGCCCGTCTTCTTCAGGATCTTGAAAAAGGGGACGGCACGTTTCGCGGATTTGGAGATGAATATGCTCATGGCGACAATGCAGCCAGTGAGCCGACGCACGTCCTTGATCCGTTTGGGTGCCTCAATCTGCTCAATGGCCCTAATCTTGTCTGGGTTTGCTTCAATCCCGCGCTGTGACACAAAGAACCTAAGAAGTTTGCCAGACGGGACACCGAAGACACACTTCTCAAGGTTCAATTTGTGGTTGATCTTGCGCAGGTTTCCAAATGTTTCCTCCAGATCTTGCACAAGTGTTGCTTTGTCCTTGGTTTTGGCCACTATGTCATCCATATAAGATTCCATATTTCTATGTAGATGAGGTTCTAAACCAATTTGGACTGCTCTTGCAAAGGATGAGCCAGCACTCTTCAACCCGAAAGGCATCCGTAAAAAGCTATACGTACCACATGGGGTGATGAATGCTGTCTTTTTTCGTCTTCTTTTGTCATGAAGATCTGGTGGTATCTTGAGTAGGCGTCGAGGAATGATAACAGGTCACACCCAGCTGTGGAGTCAACAATCTGGTCGAGACGCGGTAACGGGAAGGGATCCTTTGGACAAGCCTTATTGATGTCTGTGTAATCAATACACAACCTCCACTTCCCGTTTGCATGGCGCACCACTACCGGATTGGCCAAGCACGTCGCATGGAGTACTCCTCTTACCAATCCTGCCGCTTCTAGCTTCCTGATTTCCTCCGTGATGAACTCTTGCCTCTCCAGAGCATGCTTCCTGACCTTCTGCTTGACGGGCCGCGCATGAGGACAGACAGCAAGATGGTGCTCAATCACTTCCCTGGGAACGCCGGGGATGTCGGAGGCTTGCCATGCAAACACATCGACATTCGCCCGCAGGAAAGTGACGAGCTCGCTTTCCTATTTGCTGTCGAGGGTGGAGCTTATGGTAAAAGCCCCACCCGTGCCGTCCTCCTTGATGGGCACCTTCTTGGTCTCCGATGGTGCAGCTCTGGACTTCTTGCTCTTGCCGGCGGAGCTCTCTGGCACATCCTCAACGGGGGCGCAACACCCCGAAGAGGTGCGCTTGCCGGAGTGGGTGCAAGGGGTCTCGCCGGTCTTCTTACCTCCCGGGGCTACGTCGGCACGAGCAGGTGCCCTAGTGGTAGCTGCTGCAACTGCCTCCCGGTAGAGTTGGTCGACGCAAATCAACGCATCTTTCTTGTCGGAGGGGACGGTGATGATGTTCATTGGCCCGGGCATCTTCAGCATGTTGTAGGCGTAGTGTGAAGCCGCCATGAACTTGGCTAGCGCCGGGCGGCTGAGAATCCTGTTGTAAGGCAAGGGGATCTCGGCTACATCAAAAACAATTCTCTCCGTCCTGTGGTTCAGCTCGCCTCCGAAGGTCACGGGCAGCATGACCTTTCCCTTTGGCTGGCTCCTCCCCGGGTTAACTCCTTGGAATGTGCCCGTCTCCTCGAGGTCTTCATCAGGGATCTGCAGCCTCTTGACCACAACAGGCGAGATCAAGTTCAGGCCAGCCCCGCCGTCAACAAACATCTTTGTCACCTTGAGGTTGCGGATCATTGGTGAAACCAACAACGGCAAGCACCCGACCGCAGTAGTGCGGTCAAGGTGGTCCTCGGTGTCGAAGATGATGGGCGTGCTGGACCATTTCAGCGGCTTTTGTGCATCGAATGATGGCTCCACCGCTGTGATCTCACGCGCCCACTGCTTGAGCCGGTGGTGGGATGTATGCAGCGAGGCGCCACCATCAACGCACATGGCCTTTGTGGCTTTCTGGAACTCGTGGTCGCCGGACTCGTCGTCCCCGTCATGATCATCGTCTTCCTGCTTCTTGTCGCGGCCCCGAGCGGGCCTCTCCTGCTGACTATCTTTGCCGCGGCGGCCTCCCTGGCCGCCATGTTTCTTGCAGGACCCTTCAGCACCATCTTGGCCCTTCTCCTTGTCCCGCTGCTCATACTCGGCCTTCTGCTTCTCAGCGAGCAACTCTACTTGCCGACCATTTTGGAGGTCATGGCCCTTGGTGCGGTGGATCTTGCAATACTGCTTGTCGGAGCCTCCTAGGTTGTCGGCAGCCGCCAAGGCCCGACAAGCGACACACGCGGCAACCTCCTTGCCGGGGTCACTCGCCTTGGTTTTCTTGGTGGCACCGGTGTCATCGGATCCCTCGACGGCAAGCACGGCCTTGCCCTTGCGCTTCCTGTTACAGCGCCAGCCCTTCTTCGCCGGGGCGGCGGTATCGCTAGTGGAGTCAGTTTCCGCGCCGGCATCTTCGCCGGGGTACTTCCTTCCCTCTTCAGCGCGAGCGCACCAATCGGCCAGAACATAAAGCTCGGCCACATCCTTGACCTTGTTCATTGCCAGCTCCTCGCGCATCTTGCGGTTGCGCACATTCTAGTGGAACGCACTGATCACAACGTCGGGATGAACATCGGGGATGTTGTACTGCACCTGGCTGAACCTTTGGATGTACTTGCGCAAGTTTTCTCCTTCCTTCTAGGGAATGATGTGTAAATCACTCGCCTGGCCATGAGCTTGGTGACCTCCGGTAATGGCGCCAACAAACTCATGGCACAGATCCGCCCAAGAAGAGATGGAGTCCATCGGCAAGTGCATCAACCATGACATAACAATAGGCTTGAGTGCCAACGGGAAGTAGTTGGCAAGCATCGTATCATCGCGGCCCCCAGCAGCTTGCATACCGATGGTGTACATGCTGAGGAACTTTGACGGGTGAGTCTTGGCGTTGTACTTCTTGCCAACGTCGGGCTTGAACGTGCGGTGGGAGGGCCACTGGAACTGCCGCAGCTCACGGGTGAAAGCCGGACAACCCACCTCATAGGGTAGGCCACCGTAGCCTCCCGGTGCTGGGTGGTCCGTAGCGGGCCCTGCTCGCCTTTCCGACTGGTGGCGCGCATCACGTCGGCGTTCAATGGTGGTTCGAGCGTCCTCATGAGCCTGCTCCCAAAGGACCTGGCGCTAATCGCGGTTGGTTTGCGGGTCGTACAACGCAATGGAGATATCATCACGAGCATCGTCACAACGGGTCGTCGCCCACGGTGGCCGGTGCAGAGGAGGGGAGTACACCGTGGCCGCATCACCTCCGACTCGGCCCCCGCTGGCAGGCAGTGGCTCGATGGAGCGATGGCCCACGGGTCCCGCTGGTCGCAACTCATCTTTGTTGGCGATGACGATGAGGCTCTGGACGGCGGCCCTCCATTCGTCAAGCTTCTTTGTAGTGGGAGGGAAGTCGAGAAGGAGCTGCACGCGTGCCAGGGCTTCTGCTGGCGTGGGCGGCAGCGAGAGCTGGGTGGACCGCTATGCACTTCGACTTCTAACCACGTTAGAAGGAGCCTCACCACGGCTCCGCGGCCGTCCGCCACCCTTGTCGGCGCCTCGGCACGCACGCTGGCCTCCCTCATCCTGCGAAGGGCACATGGGGCTCTTCCCAGGGCGGCGCCCTGGGTCACCAGCGTGCGGTGCTGCTCATCGCGCACGATCTGAGAAGAGCGCGTCGTGGGCGCTGGCGTTGGTGTCTTGGAGGTCACCGCGCCGTCGGTTGGCGGTTCAATGATGCCCCTGGAGGGCCCAGCGCCGCCTGCGGGGGGCCCGACTCCGTCTTTGGGGCCGGCGCCGCGCGGCTCGTCGCCCATCGTACAAACGACGCCGCCCGCCGGGCCTGGACTTCCAAGGCGATGTGGGTGTTCACGGGCCGCGCCATGGGTTCTCTCCGTGACTGGCCCGCTACTAGCCCGCACCGATGATGGCAGTCCGGTTCCGGATGAACCGATTGCCGTGGTCGTCTTCTTCTTAGGAGCCATGGCGATGATGAACTGTTGGGCCAAATACTAGACCATATTCTCACAATTTGCGCCCCCTACCTGGCGCGCCAAAGATGTCGGTGGGAAACAACACCTATGGGATCACAAGAATCCCTACTACGGTTGTGGGGCGCGGGATCGTGAGAAGAGCAGGACTAGTAGACAACACAAGGGGGATTTTACCCAGGTTCGGGCCGCAAAGATGCGTAAAACCCTACGATCCTACTTTGGTTGATGTATTTAGTGTTCTTAACCTCTTGAACCAGCTTTGGGCGTTGCCAGGTTTCCAAGAGCCGAATCCCTCTCCCAAGCGCCATGGGCCTCCTTTTATAGGCAAAAGGGGGCTGCCACAGTGGCACACAAGAGGTAGAAAGCACTACAGTGTTGCGAGATTATCGCTGGTATTACAGGAAGCGCATTTAATGCGAGGCTGAGGCATCTCTTCACTTTATCGGGGACGGGGGTGAGGCCCATCCTGTCCGTCGACGCCCCTCCTTGCTTTGACACGTGCCCTGGCTAGCGATGCATGCGGTGCCATGTAGGCAGGCATGCAGCTGAGGTGGCGCGGTGGTGAAGCCTCCATGAAGGGCGGCATGCTGCCACGCAGGCGCCTGCCCAACCGGTTGGATCGGCGGCTCCATGCGAATGGCGGCGGAGACTTGGCTGGCATGGGCCTGGCAGTGGCCCTGCTGGCACCCTTGGCGAGGGTCTTGCCGGGTGGCCTGGCAAGGGTCTTGCTGCGGCAAGTTGTCGTCCCCAGCAAGGACCTTGCTGGGGGTCTTCTGGGCTTCCTCGGCAAGAAACCTGCTGGGGATCGTTGCCTTCTAATCCTCATCTGATCTTGAATATTCTTTGTCTTCACAAAGATCTGCATGCCACCACGGAGGTGCCTCCCGAGCCCTGTCCCAATGCATTTGCTTAGCATTGGTGGGCTCGAAGGTGGCTCACTCCGTTGGTGTGGGGCGAGCTGCACCGGCAAGGGTCTTGCCGGGGCCGCTGAGGTTCCCCCGGCAAGGGTCCTTGCCGGGGAAACCTGCTTTGTCCACCCGATCTTCGTGGCCTTGGCCCTTGTCGTTGCTTTGTTCGTCTTGTGCCTTTGGCTTCTCTCCGGCTTTCCTCTCCTGCCCTGTTATTCGTGGCCATGGCAGGCGGCTCCGACTACCCGTGCACAAGTAAAAGGGGTCAAAAGCAGAGCCCCTACTTTTGTACACCGACAGGATGACTCCGTGGAACCTCATGTTTCTCTCGCTAAGTTTGGACATCGGAATGCCCATCCCCTTAAGAGCTTCGGCATATAGAATATTGAGGCCACTGCCACCATCCATCAGAACCTTGGTCAGTCTGCCCCCAACAACTAGGTCGACCATCAGCGCCTGCCGCCCAGGGGTAGCTACTCGCGGTGGGTGGTCCGACTGGTCGAATGTTATAGGGGTTTTTGACCACTTCAGAAATTTCTGTGTTGCTAGAGCAACCATGTTCACCTCTCCATTAATGACTTTCAGTCGACTTCTGCTCTCGACATCAGCAAAAATCACCAGGGTGGCATTAACATGGGGATATCCTTCTTTCTCGTCCTCCTTGTCTTCCTCCTCAGAATCTTTATCCTTCTCGTTGGGCTAACCCTTCTTCTGGAAGCTCTGGATCAGGAGTCGACACTGTCGAGTGGTATGCTTGGGGAGGATCAGATTCCCCTCTTCATCTTTCTTATTGTGAATATGACACAACAAATACATCACATCATTTCCATCTTTATCTTTTACTTTCTTGGTATTCCAGGGCCCTTTGGGCTTTCCTTTGAACATTCCTTGATTCAACACTGCTGCCTTGGCAGGCCCTGCTGCCTCAGCCTTTCACTTCTGCTTCCGACTGGAATTTCCTCCTCCGGTGTCTTAGGCGACTGTTTTGTGCTTACCACTCCGGAGTCGGTCTTCTTCTTTGCCGTCAGCATACTTGGTGGCAATCTCCATCATCCGATCTAGAGTAATATCTGCCGTCCGACCGAACTTCAGATTGAGCTCTCTATAGCGAATGCCCTTTTTGAAGGCACATACTGCTTGGTGATCTGACACATTCTCCACTGTGTGGTGCAGAGTGATCCATCTCTGGATATAGTATCTCAAGGTTTCATTCAGTTTCTGCACACAATGGTGCAACTCTGGTAGACCGGCAGGTCTCTTGCAGGTACCCTCGAATGTTTTGGTAAACACTCGGGCTAACTCATCCCAACTCAAAATGCTCCCAGGGGCCAACTAATTGAGCCAATCTCTGGCAGAACCTTCAAGCATCAGAGGGAGGTGCTTCATGGCCACCTCATCGTTGCCGCCGTCAATGTGCACAGCCACTCGGTAATCTTCAAGCCAAGTGTCGGGCTTCGAATCTCCCGTGAACTTGCTGACACCAGTCGCTAATCTGAAGTTGTCGGGGATCTCGGTGGCCCTGATGGCTCTCCCGAAGCACTCAGGGCCAGATATGTGGACCCTGCTCCTGCTGGGCCTGTCTCTGTCTAGCCCTTCTCTGTATGCTCTGTTCTGGTCGACCAAGCCCTGAACAAGGACTGACCTCGCATCGAACCCAGGCTCTCTTGGGTCGACTGGAACTCTGCAGTGATTACCATATGGACGCCTGTCGTCATACCGCCGGGGCGTGTACGACCCGCCCCTCGGAAGGGGTGAAGGCACTCGACGGTAGTTGTCACGGGGGAACTCACAATCATCATCTCCATGAACTATTCCCAAATGCCGATCCTGACGATGCTCGCAATCTCTTTGCCTCAACGGTGACCTAGGACTGTGTGCCGACTGAACGGTATCTGTCCTTACTGATCGACTGTGAATTCAGTTCTGTGATTGGGACACGGCGGAGTTCTGATCTCCTGCTGCCCGGAGTAGTGCTCTGATCTATTCCAGGCCCCTTCCGGCCTCCGAGTGAGATGGCTGAATGGACTCCGCAATACGCGCAGTAGCTGCGAGATTCTGAATTGGCATGCGGAATACCTGAGTTTCTGGTGGAAACATTTGTCGTGTATGCCGACTGGATCCGGGGATCAATCGACGGGCACGCTCATCGAGAGAATGTTGGAGATTCTCCAAACGAGTGCGCTTGGCCAGCATGGCCAGGTGCTCGTCCTCCAAAGCCCGGGCCTCGGTGGTTTCCCCTATGATGGGGGTATGGAGAGCCTCCTCGTTGCAGCGACGCAGCTCCTCCCTCTGCTACGAACTAAGAGGTTGGGGCTGGTACTCCTCATGGCCGAGCGACGTACCGTCGCCTTCCCTGTTCTCGCCGCTACGGCGGAAACCGGGCGGGCCTTGATGAGAGTCGACCATGAGGACTTCTGCCGCGGGGTCACAACTCCCGCTCTCAGAAAGTGTGTCTGCGAAGTCAGTCGATGGGTCGACTGGACCGCGGTGATATACGTCAGGCTCGATCGCCGCGACCTTGGGGGTGAACATCTGCCGAGCCACCACTTGCTTCACCCACCGCTGGAACCGTGAACGGCCCGACCGCTTGCGGGGGCCTCCAGCGGAGCGAGAGGTCGACACGGGCATCGACTGGTATGGAGTCGACGGCTGCCGGAGGAGGACGTCACAGGCACTCACGCGGAAGTGCGACGAACCCCGGATCGGCAGTGCCTCGACGTCAAGCGGGGCCTCCTGGAGCCAGGCCGAATCGTCGGCAACGAAAGTGAGCGCCCAAAGTCGGAACTCATGGCCCATGATCAAACTGCCACTGGAAACCATGTTGATGAAGACTGAAGAAAATGCAACCTCGCCGGAAGTCGCTAAGACGCTTTGCCCTAAGGTGGGCGCCAACTGTCGTGGTACTAAGACTGACAGTAAGAGTAGGGGTAAGTATGAGGAGGCAAGGTCCTAGCTACAGTGAGGTTGTACGCAAGTGTTTACGAGTTCAGGCCCCTCTGGAGGAGGTAAAAACCCTATGTTTCGGTGCCCGGAGGCGGTCGACTGGATTATGGTATATGGGTATGTGCTACAGGGGGTGCGAACCCTTGTCCTAGAGGAGGGGGGTGGCTTATATAGAGTGTGTGAGGACCCCAGCCATCCCCCGTTACAGAGAGTTCAATGTACATAAAGAGAGGGCGTTACTGATAATGCCAGCTATAAAGTGTTATTAATGCCTTTGAAGACTGCAGAGTGAATGCTTGACCGTTGCTGTTCTGTGCGACTCCTGGTCTTCATTGGTCGAGTGGTTTCTTGTATGGTCGAATGGTCTAGGGAAGGAGGGGTACCCGAGTGATATGACTGGTCGAGTGGATTGCACTCGACGTCTTCATTGGGCGCTCCCTATTGTCTCTTGAGCTCCTTTGCTTCTAGGGTAGTAACCTTGGGTAGGGTATATAGGTCAGGCCTATGACCCTACCCTAGGTCTATATCCTCATCAGTGAGCGCGTGTTTCGCCTATGTCGCCCCACATCCCCCCCCCCCCCGAGCCAAGAAGGCAAATTCAATATCTCATGTGCTATTGGCACCGTGTCCATTATTAACTCGTGAAGCAAGCAACCAATACATGTACCCTTCTATCCTAACGAAAAAATTGTATGACTTGACGGAAAAAGATATGAGCCGCTCCTCATGAGATTTGCTATAAAACCATATCTAATTAAATGTAATTTTCCACATTTTCCAAGGTAGGGAAAGTATTCAGTAAAACTGATTCAAAACATGAAAAATGCATGCATGGGCACACCAGTATTTTTTTCAAAAAGTTGGCAATATGATAAGATGGAGTCTCAAACGAGAAATGGTTATCTGAAGAAAACTTAAATGAACTGAAAGCATATACTGTCATCCCCCCAGTCAGTAAACAACATTAATCTTCTCAAGAGACTCAATCTTACATCTGATGGTGCGAGATCACAAAGCCATGTTTAATGCTCGTGGAAATATCTGATTTTTTTCTGCTGACCAAGTCCAGTTTACAGCTTCTTCACAATTGAATACTCCAATTCATCCATCTGGAACAAGTCACCCCCCGCGGTTTATCCCTGCAAATTTATTGGCACAAACTTATACAACAAGCGAGATTTGATTAAAATCAAACACCACCCAAAGAAAATGCCTACAGAATAGATCACTTGACATATACACCACCTCCACTTATAGTCGTAGCCTCTCCATACTATGATGGCAACATGTGCAGCATTTCGATACTACGATGATGACTATGAATCTCTTTCATTGAACACCTTCACCTGGATATCTACATTGCACATCACTACGTCGATCTTCTTCAGGTAGTGAACCTTCGTGCCGTCCTCAAGGAGATGGTTCCCAACCCTGCTCATCATGTTCTTCTACTTTGAGTAGAGCATCATGTTCAAGCTAAGAATGGGGCCTTCAATCTAACCAAAGGAATATCTGAAATACCGTCAATATAACCAAAGTAAAACTATGCTCTTGCTAGGAACATATGCGCACATGCAAGGCAAGAGGCAAGGTCGCATGGAGAGAAGTTTTGATAAAAATAGTACTAACCATGACAATTTCCCCCAGTTCATCCTCTATGCATTTATTGTGCTTTGACTTCAAGTTCAGGTCCTTCACTATCATAGTGTGTTGTGCTTGTAAAGCGGCACAACTTCCCCAACTTTACTATTCTCATGGCCTGTGATGACTTGAACTGTGTCACTGACCCTGACATGCATCTTGTAGGGCATAGGACAATTATTTGGTTTACAGTACTTCCGTTCCCACTGCTTAAGCTGGAATGGGAAAGGAATTCTGACATTTAACAATGGTTAGCTAATAAAGTGTGGGATGTTAAACCCAGATTGGTACTCTCCCTCATTTCAATTAGGCTTGTCTTGACCATTAATCTGACCTACATACCAAATTTATGTACAACTTGTGTTGACACATTCATGTTTGCCCTTTGCATCAGAAACAACTAAAGTTAGCTGACACACCTAGTAGAGATGCACCAAGACCGATGCCTTCCCAGTGAAACAACACTTGCCGATGATTCTTGCAGCATCTCTCGGTGCTAATTTTCCGTAATCACCAGAGCCTGAAGCGCCCATGGTGGACCAGTGGAAGCTGGGCATGAGGGGTAAAGTGTTCTGCTGTCGTCAACACGCATAGTGGCTCCTCTAGTAAAAAAATACAGTTGGGCCCCTTGTCGATCCCTGATGACCCACAAGTATATGGGGTCAATTGTAGCCTTTTCGATAAGTAAGAGTGTCGAACCCAATGAGGAGAAGAAGAAAATGACAAGTGGTTTTCAGCAAGGTAATGTCTGCAAGTGCTAAAATTTTAAGTAGCGGAGTAGTTTGATAGCAAGATAATTTGTAACGAGCAAGTAACGGTAGTAGTAACAAAAGTGCAGCAAGGTAGCCCAATCCTTTTGAGGCAAAGGACAGGCCAAAATGGTTTGTTATGATAAGCAAGGTGATCTTGAGGGTACACGGGAATGTCATCTAGCCACTTTCACTATGGTTGTTTGATTCGTGTTTGCTACTTTGATAATTTGGTATGTGGGTGGACCGGTGCTTAGGTGTTGTTCTTACTTGAACAAACCTCCTACTTATGATTAACCCCCTCGCAAGCATCCGCAACTACGAGAAAATTATTAAGAATAAATTCTAGCCATAGCATTAAACTTTTGGATCTAATCGGTCCCTTACAGAATAGTGCATAAACTAGGGTTTAAGCTTCTATCACTCTCGCAACCCATCATCTAATAACTACTCCACAATGCAATCCCTTAGGCCCAAATATGGTGAAGTGTCATGTAGTCGACGTTCACATGACACCACTAAGGGAATCACAACATACATACCATCAAAATGTCGAACACATATCAAGTTCACATGATTACTTGCAACACGATTTCTCCCGTGACCTCAAGAACAAAAGTAACTACTCACAAATGATAATCATGCTCAAGATCATAGGGGTATTAAATACATAATGGATCTGAACATATAATCTTCAACCAAATAAACCATATAGTAATCAACTACAAGATGTAATCAACACTACTTGTCACCCACAAGCACCAATCTATAGTTCCGGTACAAAGATTGAACTCAAGAGATGAACTAGGGTTTGAAAGGAGATGGTGTTGTTGAAGATGTTGATGGAGATAGCCGTCCCCAATATGGGAGAGTTGTTGGTGATGATGATGATGATGATTTCCCCCTCCGGGAGGGAAGTTCCTCTAGCAGAATCGCTCCACTGGAGGGAAAAAGTGCTCCTGCCTAGGTTCCGCCTCAAGACGGCGGCGCTTCATCCCGAAAGTCCTCTCCTTATTTTTTATAGGTCAAAATTACTTATGTACCAGAAGGGGGGCACTAGCAAAGGGCCTGGGTGAGCACAACCCACCAGGCGCGCCTGGGCTCCCTCGCGCGCCCAGGTGGGTTGTGCCCACCTGGTGGGCCCCCTTTGGTACTTATTGACTCCAAAATTCTTATTTATTTCATAAAAAATCCTCGTAAAGTTTCAGCTCATTTGGAGTTGTGCAGAATAGGTAGCCTGACGTAGCTTTTTCAGGTCCAGATTTCCAGCTGCCAGAATTCTCCCCCTTTTTGTGTACCTTGCATATTATGAGATAAAAGGCATTAGAATTACTCCAAAAAGCATTGTTATGCAACAAAACAACATAAATAACAGTGGGTAAACATGATGCTAACTGGACGTATCAACTCCCCCAAGCTTAGACCTCGCTTGTCCTCAAGCGAAAACCATAATCAAAAAACATGTCCACATGCTTAGAGGGAGAGGTGTCGATAAAAACAAAAATACGGACATAGCAGCATCGTGTAATTTATTATAACAGCAACAAACTTTAACATAAAGCTTTTATCATAGAACTTTTATCATAGACTTCTCATGAAAAAGTAACAATTCATCACAACATCAAAGTATAAAGCATAAACTCTATTGGAAACCAACAAACTATGTTCTCAGTCAACTTTGTAACTACAATTCTTCATCTTTTCAGGATGGGTCACGTATCAAAGCATTTGGGCAAGTTCACATACTCAACCATCATTTAGTCTTCTATGATTGCTAACACTCACCGCGTACAGATGAGCAAAACGTTTCAACTGGACACATAGAAAGATAGGGGCTTATAGTTTCGTCTCCCAACGTATTCACCTCAAGGGTGATGTCAACAATAATAACTCATGCTACCCATATTCAACTGGATATATGTGTGTAGATCTTTCCTCACCACATGACGCTTCCCAAAGGAGAAAATAAAAAGAAATAGAGAGAAAAACTTTGACTCTTGCATGAAAGTAAATACATAAAAGTAAAAGATAGGCCCTTCATAGAGGGAAGCAGAGGTTGTCATGCGCTTTTTGTTTGTATGCTCAACCCCTTAGTGGAAGAGAATGTCACGTTATATTGCCCCTTGTGATGGCAACCTTTATTATGCAGTCTGACGCTTTTATTCTTCACCATCACAAATTCGTACAACACTCAATCCCTTACACGAAATGATATCGCACTTTTAGAAGCAATTTTTATTGGCTTATTGCACCGATGACAACTTACTTGAAGGATCTTACCCAATCCATAGGTAGGTATGGTGGACTCTCAAACAATATTTGGGTTTAAGTGTTTTGGATCCACAAGTAGTATCTCTACTTAATGCGGAACTTTTGGCTAGCAAAGATAGGGGCAAGCACCACATGTTGAAGGATCTATGACAATATAACTTCTATTTGAATATGAACAAACATAAATCATTACATTGTCTTCCTTGTCCAACGTCAACAATTTTGGCATATAATATTTTGGTGGGTGCTCACAATCACAAATGATTTCCAGGATAGTGTATTTGCATGTGAATCTTCTCTTCCCTTATTAGTTCTTTCATGAGTTGCATCATTGACCAATGCTATGTTTGTCAATCTATAATAAAATTTACTACTTATACTTTTCCTTATGTAATATCATCACTTACCATAAGATTAGCATATGATCTTTTTCATTTATTTCCTTTCTTTTTATTGAAACAAGAAATTAAAGAAAGCAAAACTCAAACTAAACTTTATTATATATATCGCACACGGTTACAAAGATAGATCACTAAGCAAACTATCGAAAAGAAAGGATCGAACTAAACTTTTATTTACCTAAGCAAGAGATAACTATGGATTGAACTAAGAAAAGCAAAGGCAAAAGATAGTGGAGATGATACGATATCGGGGCACCTCCCCCAAGCTTGGCGAAAGCCAAGGGGGGTGCCCATACCCGATACTCAATTCTCCTTTGGTGATGAAGAAGGAGGTAGTGGTGATGAAATAGAGGGTTGGTCTTTCTTCCTTAGCTTACGCTTGAGGACGGAATTCTCAACTTTCAATTCACTTATCTCCCACTCAAGCTCCAACACCTTTTTGCACAAATCTTGCTTGTTTTCCTGCAAAAGACGAAAGGGGATAAACTGCATCTTAGGCTTCTTTGATTTGTTGACTTCTTAGATTCAACGTGCATGTCCCGAGGTTGGGGCAATGGAACTTCATCTTCCTCTGAGCTCGTCTCCTCCTCCCTCTTAGGATCATAGTCTTCTTCTTCCTCCGAAGTCCAGCTATAGTGCTCCACATCCCCATAGAGCTTGTGGTTTGCGACATAGTCTGCAACGTAGCTCTCACCCTCCGAGTCTTGGGACGACATAATTTTAGATCTGTTAGAAAACAGCGAGAAAAGAAAATAGGAGATTTCTCCGCGATACGGAGGTCAACAGGTTTGGGGGGTATATAAAGATTTTTTTATCTTGGGAAACAAGCAAAACAGAAGAAAAACGGAGTCCAAAAAGTACCCAAGGTGGGCACAACCCATCTGGGCGCGCCTGGCTGCCAGGCGTGCCCTGGTGTCTTGTGCCCACCAGGGTCACTTTCCTGGTAGTTTCTTATTTTCCTAATTTTTTAAATATTCCAAAACTGACAAAAAATATTTTTGCGGATTTTTCGGAGTCCGTTTACTTACCGTATCACGTACCTCCCTTTTTTCACGATTCTGGAGTGTTCCGAAAGGTTTCTTTTATGTGCTCTTCCAGCGTCATAGTTTGGATAATATTGCTTTCAACAATAATGGGTGTACCTGAGATATAATGTTTTATTCGTTGCCCATTAACAACCTTCCGGTTAGTACCTTCAGCATTATTTATTTTGATAGCTCCAAATCGATAAACCTCCTTGATAACTTAGGGTCCTTCCCATTTGGATAGGAGTTTTCCTGCAAAGAATCTGAAACGAGAGTTGTACAAAAGAAAATATTCTCCAACCTTGAACTCATGCTTTTGGATTAGGGTACAAAAGAATATATTCTCCAAACTTCCAGAAACGAGAGTTGTACAAAAGAATATATCATGACATATTTTAACCTTTTCTATGAATAATTTTGCATTTTCATAAGCTTGTGTTCTCCATTCATCTAATGAGCTAATATCAAATAACCTCTTTTCACCAGCAAGTTTGAAATCATAGTTGAGTTCTTTAATTGCCCAATATGCTTTATGTTCTAACTCAAGACGCAAATGACAAGATTTTCCATAAACCATTTTATAAGAAGACATACCCATAGGATTTTTATATGCTGTTCTATAAGCCCAAAGTGCATCATCTAGATTCTTAGACCAATTCTTCCGGGACCTATTGACAGTCTTTTGTAGGATTAGTTCTATTTCTCTATTGCTAAGTTCAACTTGACCACTAGACTGAGGATGATAAGGTGATGCAATTCTATGGTTAACATCATATTTAGCAAGCATTTTACAGAAAGCACCATGAGTAAAGTGTGAACCACCATCAATCATTAAATATCTAGGGACTCCAAACCTTGGGAAAATAACTTCCTTAAGCATTTTAATAGAGGTGTTGTGATCAACACTACTAGTTGGAATAGCTTCTACCCACTTAATGACATAATCAACATCAACCAAAATATGAGTATACCCATTAGAGAAAGGAAAATGTCCCATGAAATCAAATCCCCAAACATCAAATGGTTTAACAGCAAGTGAATAATTCATAGGAATTTCTTGACGCTTACCGATATTACCTATTCTTTGACATTCATCACAAGATAAGACGAACTTATGGGCATCCTTGAAGAGAGTAGGCCAATAAAAACCAGATTGCAATACCTTATGATCGATTTTGTCTCCCGCGTGATGTCCTCCATAAGCTTCAGAGTGACATTTCCGTAGGATTTGTTCATGTTCATGCTCAGGTACACAACGTCTAATAATACCATCTACTCCTTCTCTATAAAGATGTGGGTCATCCCAAAGTAATGTCTTAAATCATAGAAGAATTTTTTCTTTTGTTGGTATGTAAAGGTAGGTGGTTTGTATTTGGCAACAATATAATTAGCATAGTCAGCATACTGTTAGAAACATTTATTACAGTTAATTGTTCATCAGGAAAGCTATCATTAATAGGTTGTGGGTCATCAAGAATATTTTCAAGCCCAGACAAGTTATCAGCTATGGGGTTCTCTGCTCCTTTTCTATCAGTGACATGCAAATCAAATTCTTGTAGCAAAAGAACCCACCTAATGAGTCTAGGTTTAGCATCTTTCTTTTCAATAAGATATTTTATAGCAGCATGATCGGTGTGAATAGTCACTTTGGAATCAACAATGTAGGATCTAAATTTATCACAAGCAAACACCACTGCTAAGAATTCTTTTTCAGTAGTAGCATAATTTCGTTGAACATTGTCTAGAGTTTTACTAGCATAATGGATAACATTTAATTTCTTATCAACTCTTTGTCCTAGAACAGCACAAACAACATAATCACTAGCATCACACATAATCTCAAAAGGCAAGTTCCAATCAGATGGTTGAACAACAGGTGCAGAAATTAAGGCTTTCTTGAGTGTTTCGAAGGCTTCCAAGCAATCATCATAAAAAAGAAAAGGAATATCCTTTTGCAAAAGATTTTTAAGAGGCCTGGAAACTTTATGAAAGTCTTTGATAAATCTCCTATAGAAACCAGCATGACCAAGGAAACTACAAATACCTTTGATATCTTTAGGACATGGCATTTTCTCAATTGCATCAACCTTGGCTTTGTCCACCTCAATGCCCTTTTCAGAAATTTGATGGCCCAAAACAATACCTTCATTAATCATAAAGTGGCACTTCTCCCAATTCAAGACAAGATTTGTTTGTTCACATCTCCGCAAAACTTGATCAAGATTGCTTAAACAATCATCAAAAGACTTTGCATAAACAGAAAAGTCATCCATGGAAACCTCAACAATCTTTTCACAAAAATCAGAGAATATAGCAGTCATACATCTTTGGAAGGTAGCAGGTGCATTACATAGACCAAAAGGCATACGTCTATAAGCATAGGTTCCAAAAGGACAAGCAAAAGTGGTCTTTTCTTGATCAGGTTGTGAAACAAGTATTTGTGAAAAACTAGAATATCCATCAAGGAAGCAAAAATGTGTGTGCTTAGATAGTCTTTCAAGCATTTGATCAATAAAAGGCAGAGGGTAATGATATTTTCTAGTTGCTTTGTTTAATTTTCTATAATCAATTACTATTCTATAGCCCATGACAATTCTTTGTGGAATAAGTTCATTCTTATCATCGGTAACAATAGTTATACCTCCCTTCTTAAGGACACAATGAACAGGACTTACCCATCTACTATGAGACATAGGATAGATTATACTTGCTTCCAGAAGTTTCAATATTTCCGTTCTTACCACTTCTTTCATTTTCGGATTGAATCGACGTTGGTGGTCAACAACGGGTTTACATCAGGTTCCATATTAATATTGTGTTGACATAGAGTGGGACTAAAGCCCTTAAGATCATCAAGAGTATATCCAATAGACACTACAAAAAAAAAGACACATCCGTGACATTTTGGAAAGAAGTAAAAAAATATGTCATACTTATGACACTTCTATGACGATAGTTGTGACAAAACCCGGTATCATCATAGATGTGGTGGGCTCCTACTTCTATGACAAAAAATCATGACAGAAAATGGGCTTTTCGTCCTGGGCAGGCCGGAGATGCAGCTGCATGACATTCTTTGGGCCGTCCATGATGGAAAAAACTGTGGTAGCAGCGAGGGCGAGGAAAATTTCGGGGAGTTCCCGGTTATGGTGGGTGGTCGGGGGCCGAGTGATGCGCGTTTCTCTCGTACACGTATGCCCGTGTGTGCGAGGCATTGGCTCTAACTAAACCCGAGCAAGGCGTTGGGCTCTAACTGAACCCGAGCGATTGCACTGCACGCTACGCGTTACTGAACCCGAGCGATCGATCGATGGCTGTTAACTGAACCCGATCGAGCGATTCCTTCGCTACTGCTGCTAATTGAAGCCGATCGATGCTGCCTCTGGATGAATAGTGAGCGTTGCGGGGGGGTGTTGGATGAACAGTGAGCGGTGGGGGGTGGATGAACATGACCCCGTGGCGTTGCCTCTAGATGAGCAGGACCCCGATCAATCGAGCCGGTTGGGGCTGGATGAACAGGACCATGTGGAGGGCTGGATGAGCAGGATGACCCCGTGGAGGGCTGGATGAATAGTAGACTGTGGAGGGGTGGATGAACAGTAGCCCGTGGAGGGGTGGTTGAACAGGAGCCTGTGGAGAGGGGTGGTTGAACAGTAGCCGGTGGAGTAGCGTGCGGTGGAGGCTGGATGAATAGGAGCCCGTGGATGAAAAGTCGCAGGTGGAGGCTGGAGGAAGTCGACGGTGGATGAACAGTAGCCCGTGGAGGCTGGAGGAGGTCGACGGTGGAGATGAACAGTATCCAGTGGAGTCCCGTTTTGCGGTACGCCACACCCCTCCCGATGAACAGGACCCCCGTTTCGACCGTAGCGCTCCAACACAAGTTTGTTTCGTCTGTTTTGCGGTACGCCACACCCCTCCCGATCAACAGGACCCGCATTTGAACTGCAGGAGGTCCGTTTCCTCCGTTTTGCGGTATGCCAGACCCCTCCCGATGAACAGGATCCTATTTCGAACATGGCCGGTCAAACACAAGGCTGTTTCCTCCGTTCTGCGGTATGCCATGCCTTGTTTCCATCTCATGTTCCGTCCAAGCTGGTTGGCTCCCACGTGTTCTGTTGCCTCCCGGTGAACACGACGCATCTTGTTGCCTCCCCATAAACACGACGCATTCTGTTGCCTCCCCATGAACACCATGATGATGCAGTTTCTCCGTTCTGACCCAGCCATGTACACGAGCCCTGGCCGTACATATATATATGCGCGAGTAGGCGTTCGAGACCCTGCTCGTATGTATGTACGTGGCCGTATTTTCTTTCTTGCACACTGGCCGTTGTACGTACGTGTACATGCTACGTGCACGCCTCTACTACGACACGTGCGCGCCTCTACATCGACTAGTATATATGTACGTACACGTTCGCGACCAGAATGACAATGCTACGTACGCTTCGACCAGGTGGGTTCCGACTGTCAGGCACTTCCTTGCGTGCGAAGATGTAGCTGGTGGGTCCCAGCAGTCAGGGGGGCGAATCATTTTTTTTGCCCGAACGCACTTCCTTGCGTGCGAAGATGTAGCTGGTGGGTCCCAACAGTCAGTGGGGAAACATTTTTTTCGCGAAATACAGTGGCCCGTCCAGTGGGTCCCTATTGTCAGGTGGAGGTATCATTATTTTCCGCGTAATAAGGAGGCACTTCCTTGCTGCGGCCGTGGACCCAGCTGTCAGCCTCTCCATGTACAGTCCACGTCCGATGGAAGTCGTTCCTTGACCACATTGACCACGCCGCGCCAAGAGCACCACGGCGGTGGACGACGGTGAGGCCTAGGAAGGGGATGACGCAGAGCTGGGGAAGATGCGGCAGTGGATGCCCACACGGAGAGGAGTATGAGAGTTCACTGATTTGGTTGCGGTGTGAGGCTGCCGTCACCGCAGAAGAACATGGGGTGTGGGTGAATAGAGGGATGGCCTGGCTAGCAATGGGAGTACTATGGGGGCGATGAGGCCTCTGCGGCAGCACAGCCGGCCACGGGAGGCATGAGCAAGCGGCACGACCGGCGCTGCTTTGGGCGGCTGGAGCAAGAAGACCAGAGGTTGAAGAAGCACTATGGCCGTTGGATGGACATCGTACGGTCACTGGAGTATTGACTAAGTTGACAAAGCCCTCCGTCCCTATCAACTTAGTAGGCCCGCAAGTCAGCCAATGGTGGGTCCCAGCTAGTTAGGAGGGGTATTCATTTTTTTGTGCGTAATAAGGAGACACTTCCTTGCGTGCGAAGATATAGCTGGTGGGTCTGACCTGTCAGCAGGGGGAACGTTTTTTTCGTGAAATACAGAGGCCCTTCCGGTGGGTCCTAGATGTTAGCTGGAGGAATCTTTATTTTGCGCGTAATAAGGAGGCATTTCCTTATGTGCGGCCATGGACCTAGTTGTCAGCCTCTCCACGTACAGTCCACGTCTGATGGAAGTCGTTCCATGACCACGTTGACCACGCCGCGCCGAGAGCACCAGGGCGGTGGACGACAGCGAGGCCTAGGAAGGGGACGATGCAGAGCTGGGGGAAGACGCGACAGTGGATGCCCACGCGGAGAGGAGTACGAGGGTTCACTGGTTCGGCTGCGATGTGAGGCTGCCGTCGTCGCAGGGCCTGGCTAGCAGTGGGAGTAGTAGGGGCGGTGAGGCCTCAACGGCAACACAGCCGGCCACTAGAGGCAGGAGCAGGCGGTCTCGCCGGCGCTGGTTTGGGCGGCTGGTGCAAGAAGAGCAGCACTTGAAGAAGCAGTAGGACCGTTTGATTCAAATCCAACGGTTACTGCTGCTACAATCATTTGTTGACTAAGTTGACAAGCCCTGCGTACGCGTCAACTTAGTAGGCCCACAGGTCAGCCTCCCAACCAGTGCGCCCCAGATCTTAGTGGGAGAAATCATTTTTTCGCGTAATAAGGAGGCAGTTGATTGCGTGCGGCCAGGCCAGCGGAGGGAGTAGGGTGGGCCGGGGAAGCCTGCGCGGCATCATAGTGGGCCACAAGAGGAGGGAGCAGGCGGACCCGCCGGCGCTAGTTTAGGCGGCTGGAGTAGGAAGATCAGTGATTGAAGAAGCACGTCCGCCGTTGGATGGACATCCAACAGTCACTGCTGCTAGAATCGTGTGTTGACTGACAAAGCCTTGCGTAAACAGGTCAGCCTCGAAATCTGTGGCGTGTACAGCCCATTTGCTATTATTTTTTTATATTTTACTCATTTTCTAATACATATGGAAATTATTGCAGCCCGTTTTCCATTTTTAGAATTGCTGCCCATTTTCTGGTCAGTATCAGGGTTAAAAAAATTAACTAAATATGTGCGTAATTTTGAAAATTCGCAAATTTTGGCTGGGGAACAAAATATTCTTCATCCAAAAGTTAGTAGTTATACTAAAACAAATTTAAAAATAAATTAGTACTATGTCATGTTAAATCCAATGAAATACTATAAAATATCAGTGAAGAACAAAAACAAAAAAAGAAACTAATATCCCATTTGCTATAATTTTTTTGGAATTTTCAACCCCTTTGATATTACTTTTAACAGACACTGGCCATACTATTTGGCCAGGCCGGAATGCATCCCTCCTCGTCTTGAAAGATTTGCAGCCCAGTAAGTCGAAGAAAACAAATATGCCTAGATTGGGTATTCTTCAAAAATAAATACTGGGCTACGTATTTTCTCAAAGAAAAACCTGCTGGGCTGGTCATGTTGTTGGATGGGCCACAGAGACCGCACAACCCAGTTTGTAGCCTGCTCCTCCGAATTACCACTCAAAAAAAGTTGTGCAATTCTGTCGTTAATTGACTATCCGTTAAAAATGATGTGGGTCCCGGATATCACCAGGGTGAATTAGAGTAAAAAACGAGGGTTGCATCTGAGTAGTAAAAGAGGCGCTTGCTTGTGTTCGGGAGTGGACCTGGTGGGTCCGTACTGTCATACTCACAACTACAGTTCTCTCCCGATTCACTATGTTGACAGGGACCATTTCGAGAAAAAAAACTATGTTGACACGGCCGGACGGCGGCACCGCGGCGAGTGCACCAAGGCGGAGGATAAAGTGTTGTCGCCAATGTGCTGGGCTGGGTTGGACATTCTTATTGAAAAATAAATATGGGGTAAATTACTGGGGAGGGAAGGGGTGGAAATATTGCTGGTCACAATGGATTGGACGAGCGTGGGGGGAGGACAGTCATGCATGCAGAGTTTTTCCACACGGGGTGGAGTGGTGGGACCGCCGGAGGGAGAAGGAGAGTCTGGCAGGCATATTGTTTCCACACATGGAGAGGAAAAGATTTGGAGACGGACGGGCTTCCTGCAGGTATGGGGAGCGGTGCATAATAAGTCATCTTGCATGCCGGGCTAGGTATAGTCTCAAGTCATTAAAAACATACACGCCCCACACATGTTCATATTTCAAGGTGCACTAAATTATTGCATGTGATGATTAAGGTTGGCCATAATGGTGGTATCTTAGCTGGTATCATGCACACGGGAATAGCAAACATGCTGATGTGGCAAAGAATTAAAGAAGAGAGGGGGGGTAAGAGTAACTAGTGTTCATGCATGCATTGGTGAACACATTTTTTGTGAAGAATGACAACATTAGTTGAGTACTTTTGCAGACTTCAAAAACTATTCCACCGCCTCTACTATCTTGCTAAGAGTAGGTGAAATTTTTGATCGAGCCCTTTAAACTAGAAGGGAGGTAGTAGTACTCTAATAGCTAACCTTGTTGTGATGACAAGATAGGACATGGCACGCACCTGGATGGAGGAAGTAGTCTGTATTGTGCATTTAAGTTTTGTCTGAAGTCAATGTACCTCTACTTTGACCAAACTTATAGAAAAATGTATCAACATTCACAATGTCAAATCAATATTTTTACACTCATTATAAAACATAGTTCTTATACTCATTATAATCAGTATTGTAGATATTGATATTTTTAGTATAATTTGGTCAAACACTTTGTAAACGGTTGACGGGAGTAAAAAGGACCAGAGGGAGTATCATGCATGCGGAGTAGGCAAAAATAAATTGCTCATTTATAGTCGGTCGAAGTCTCAAAGGGTGCGACGATTGACGGAATTAAGTGAAGTTACATCCACGCGCCAACATGGCGTGCGAACAGGAAGAAGCTATACTGTCAGGCCTACGATATGGGTCTAGTAGACATGACATCTAGTGGGTCTCGCATAGTTCTCGAGAACTCTTTGGGGGCTTGCAGCCATTTATCCACCGGGCAATCCAGCAACCCCACGCCGTTCGCATGCCCTACTCGTCCCCGTCTTCTACCTTACAACAGTTCGCTCCCAGTCGTCCCGTCCTTTCACATTAGTTCGCTCCCAGTTTTTTTTGCGGGGTACAATAGTTCAACTTCTCCTAACCCTCCTCCAAAATCCATGGCCTCCCAAATCTCCATGGTCGCCGCTGAGTACCAGGTTAGAGCCATCACCGGCGATGAGTTCATCTTCATCTACACACGTGGATCCGCGATGGTGAAAGCATGGCTTGCTCGTTTCCTATGCATGTTCAACATATCAACGGATGAGTGGGTCGCTGGGCTAGATGTTGAGTACACCATGGTCCTGGAAAGAGAGAAGATTCTAAAGGAGGTAGAGAGGAAGAAGCCCGCCGTGATCCAGGTTTGCGTACATAAAGTTTGCTTGGTCTACCACATATGCCATGCCAACGTTGAGTGCCAATATTTTAAGAACTTCCTCAAGGACAAAAGAGTGAAATTCGTTACTGTAGACTTTAGGGATGACAAGGATGTCCTGCATCGGATAGGTCTCGTTGTAGGCCAGCCCTCCGATCTCTAGAAGGCAAGCCTGGTGTCCTCCTCTCAACCTTCAATGCTGACCCTGGCAGCAGCCATGATTGATCATTCGTACGTTAAACTGAAGAAACCCCATCACGATTTTCATCATGCATGGGAGTCGAATACATTAGATGAAGATCACATCCTGTACGCAGCAATGGATGCCTACCTTTATTTAAATATCTACAAGGGTTGGATGAAGAAGCGGAGCCCAGTGTCCGGTTCAAGCAAAGAAGCGTCGGCGAAGAGGAAGAGGAACAGGGACGAGGACGAAGTCGAGGACATGGACTCGGACTCCGAGTAGGTGGCAGTGTCGTCACTCATGCTGGTTCTAATGCAGTGTCAAGTGGACTAGTTGCTTTGTTTATTTTCAAGGGTGTGTTGTGCTGAGGCCCCAGCAGAACTATGTTTATGTTCTTTCTCGTTATTTGAACTCTTTAGTACGTACAGTAGTACTAGTACTATGTCTTACTACTGTTATTCTTGCAGTTGGTACTACTGCTCGTATCTTTGTGTTCCTACTGTACTTAATACGTTCGTACTAGTAGTATAATTTGGGTCAGTCGATTTGTGAAAGAAGTTCGACGGAGCGAATGAAGAAGACGACAGAAGAGGTGGAAGAAGCCCTTCTAGCCATCCATGTTGCATCAAACGGCTCACAAGAGTCGACTGACCCAAATTGCTCCTTCGGATTGCAGGATCCACGTGGCATTCATGGTCTCGAAGGTAGATTCCGTGTCCGCACCCGGTTTGCGGGCTTGACGCGCGTGCAACCGGCTTCCGTCGCGACTGCCACCATGCGCACCTCCTTCGCACGAGCGGAGACGACAATGACATGCTAGTTCCTCCTCGCTGGCGTGCTGGAGCACGAGCTCGTCCTCCTCTTCGTACGCTACGTGCATAGACGCGGCTCCACCAGCTGCTCGCATGCTTGGCAGCGTGGCGGCATCGCGAGGAAGGACTGCAGACGATGTGAGCGGACGAGCCTTCGGCTTCATGGCACAGGGATGGCGGCGACATGGCGGTGAGGGGCGAGAAATTGTTAGCCGGAGCAGGAGGGCACCGGCATGCGCAACAACGGCGGCGACATATTGATGAGTGCGCATATGGGAGCTTACTTTAGTTTTATATACGGTTGGTTAGAATTAAAAGAAAACCGTACTAGTACACGTAAACATTAGACTTAGGCAACGCTTTTATTAGTTAGTACCACAGCCACGATACGGAATCATGTGCAAGCGCGTGAACCACGGCCACACGGTCGATCGAACGATGCGTCACCGTGTCGCGCTCAAAGGACATCCACCGAACCTTTTTGTGTGTGTGAAAAAAATCCCCGAATATTACTAAACTTTTTTTTCCCGAAAAAGTTCTTGACACTCCAATATTTCCATATATTTGAATTTAGCTCCAGTTCGTGTTTATTTGGATTTGGACGTTTTAGGTGCGCCCTAGTTTTTTTTAATACTGATTTTGTGTGTGTGACTGAGAGAGAACGTGTGTATGTGTCCATATGTGTGTTGTGGCGGAAGGGCAATGTGGAGACGGTGTGTGTGTGATACAGACATAGAGAGGTTTGAAGGTGCAAATGATCATGCATGAGTGAGACATAGACAGATGCCGATACATTGTGTATACATGAGAGAACGGTCTTCTAGTTTACTTGTGTGTGTGTGTATGAGAGAGAGAGAGAGAGAGACAGAGAGAGAAGAGAGAGGAGCATCCGTAACACAACAACCATCTCTCTCGATCCGTCCGTCCCTCGCACGATCGCATGTAACACATGCATCAATGCACACATTTTGACACCCTCACCCGGCCCCTGCCCACCTCAAGGCCCGCACAATCTCTTCGTGAATACCCATTTCTCTCCTTAGGTTTGTTTTCTCTCAATATCTGACACACACACAATCACACAACACAACACACACACACCCTCCCCCGAGCACACAATTCATCCCCATCCAAGGTTATACGACGACCACTCTCACTTGTGCTTCTTTGCAGCCGAACATGCACAACACCTCAATCTTCAAAGAGGGCATCGAGGAGATCGAAGACGACGACCACACCGTGCTAGAGAATGCGGGGCCATTTGGAAGCAGGATGATGTGACGACGGCTGACTGACTCCTCCCCCCACCCTCTCTCTCTCACACACAAAATTACCAATCCCTCTCTCCCCCGCACAAAATTATCAATCCCTCAACCCATGAGATCCTTCCCCTCTCGTCCATGTTTTTCCAGCTCTCTCATAAAATATGTCGTCTCTTCTCCTTCCACATATACAGAATCCGGATGCACACGCATCTCACGTATATTACATGTCTTGATCTTTCTCACAGACCTAACTTCTTCCTCTCTCTCTCTCTCTCTCTCTCTCTCTGTCTCATTATGTTTGTCTCCTACTCTCTCGTCCACATACATACAATCTTTCCTGCCCTATCTGCTCCATCTTCGCAAGCTCTCTCTTCATGTTTCATTCACACATTGGGATATGTTCAAAATGTTGCTTCTATAATGGCTGATGTAGAGTTATGGTTGGTTTTGTTGCATCCTACAAAGAAATAACTATGAAATGCATTTAGATTCTCATTTGACTGGGATTCTGTGAGTTTGAGCATGTCGTGAAGTACTATAGACCTTGTATACATCTTGGGATTCGACAATGATTGTAACTATTGAATTGTATAGACCATTACATTCAAAGTCAATAGCCTAATATATTTATTTCACAATTTCAACAAATGATTTGTTCACTACAAACTAAGAAAACAAATGTGTACTCCCTTCATTTTTATTTAAGTCTGCGTATTAGCATTGGTCAAAGTCAAGTTTTGTAAACTCTCAGAAAGCTTATAACAAAAAATATTATCATATACAATAACAAATAAATACCATTAGATTCATTATTGAATGTACTTTCACATCATACATATTTGTTATGGTAAATGTTTATATTTTTCTATAAACTTGGTCAAACTTTAGGAAGTTTGACTTTGGTCAAACCTAATATGCAGAGTTTACTAGTACTACTCGCTAGTTGCTTAGCCGAATCACTCAACACGCCACACGGGGAGTTCAGTGTCACAAAATTTTGAGGTCGGCGGGAAAATCTCCCGCGACCCTGATTCGAGCAGTGGGAAGTTACCATCATAGCCTTCGGAACAGGCCTACGTATGACGCTTGGTAGGGGGCTGTTTTTGTAACTTCAGGTTCACCCTACCCAGCCAACCCCACCCCGACACCCAGAGTAGTACATCTGAATACTCCCCATTTTCTATCCCCATCGCAAAATAGATTTCTCCACGGCACCGCAGCCTTCGTGCTCATCCCCGTTACATAAGTGCACTCGTCCACCGCAGCGCATCTGCCTCATCGACGACCTCGTACGCCGCACTGGAGCCGGTCCACTGTCGTCATCGTACACAGAGCCTCTTCCCCGGCATCGTCTTCCACAGTCTCGGATCTGCTTCCCGGAAGCCGACGCCAAGCGCAGAAGCAGCACCGTCATGGACAATGAACTGACTCCTGTTGCCGACCATGACCCACAGAGGCCGCCGCGACCACCGTTCTCCTCCTCGATTGGTAATGTGTGTATTGAATCACTTAGAAGTACATGTGCAGTTCCAATTTTGTTCATACCTACCCTTAAAATTTCCTGGGTGCTATTGTTCTTGTAAAAGTAATTGGTTATAGCCTCCATTGTCCAACAGAATATCAGCTTGTAATTGTGCGTCGCTCCTGTATCACGCTATGCTTGGGTAGGTTTTTCATCTGCAACCAGTAGTGTGGCAAATGATGAAAAGTTTTTTAGAACTAGCAAGATGTGCATGCGTTGCATGCATCAAGATGCATTTGTATGAGTTGTTTATCTTGTGGGACAAAAGGATGAACGAGGGAAGGCCTTATTTGCAAATCTGGAGAGGGGTATGGGTATCTTTTTGCAAAATTCACATTGTTTCCTTCCTATCTGTCAGATATAAATCGGACGACCTATATTGCAGGATGGCCGGCACACCATCATCACCAACTCTGTTTTTTATAAGAAAAAAAAGTATAGAGAAAAAAAGTAGATAGTAGAGAAGTAGAGACAAATATTAAATATAAAATAAATATAACAGTAGAGAAGAGAGTAGAGATAGCAGAGACGCCGGGAAAGGATCGCGTGCGCGCGGGAAAAAGCGGTCGGACGTGCGCTAGTTTTGGCGCGCGGCGTCCGGCGCGCCCTCCCACCGCTCTGTGCCTTGCCACCGCTCTCTCCCCAGTTTGTGCCTCGCCACTGCTCTCTCCCTACTCTTTCTCGCCTCGCCGCTGCCGCGCCACCATGCCGCCGCGTCGCCGGGAAACTTGGGGATACCGCGGTGTCCGCGCGCGCCCCCTTCGGCGGCTTCTGTGCCGAGATCCGGTTCCGCGAGATGCGCCTTGGCCTCGGCAATTTCGACACCGCCAATGAGGCCGCCCGCGCGTATGATGCAGCGGCATGGCGCCTCCGATGGCCTCATAGAACATTGAACTTCCCCAACGTGCCGACACGGGAGCGGGCGCAGGAGCTTGCGCCTCTGCCGCGGCTTAGCACCGACGAGGATCGTCGCGACAACCAGAGGCGGGAGCACCGTCTCGGCATCGCCGAGATGGACGAGGAAGCCATGGCGCTGTGGAGCCAACACTTCCCGCAGGACATCATCAACGAGCGCGAGTTCTACGTGCAAAGGAGGGTGGAGAGGGATAAGAGGAGGGCGGAGCGAGCCGCCTATCGCGAGGACAAGCGTAGGCAAAAAGCGGACGCTCAATTCAACATGACGCTAGGAGCAGCGTCACCCTGGGAATTCGACGATGATCAGTATCTTCACGCCTATAGTCAAACGTCGGAGGAGGACATCACCGAGGAGGATTCGGACGACAAGGAGTAGTTGAATTATCTATGTTTTTATCTATCAATGTTGAGAACTGTCCTCTACTCTCTAGTCTCTCTACTTCTCAATCTCAGCACTGTAAACGCTTTTTTAAAAGCACGGCGCGTTGCGATTCTATTGGAGATGCTCTAAGATGGCAGACGAGTGCTTTAATGTTGCCCACAAGATGTGCGAGTATTACTAGTAGTATATTTTTCTTGTCATGTTGAGATTTTAAAATCACGAGTGCGAACATGCAGAGTAGCAATGAAGACCAAACAAGGGATATTGGGGACATCTTCAAGGAGCGTGGCAAGTTAAAGAGGAGTTGCACCAAACTGTAAACGAGCTTTGGTAAGTAACACCCTTTCAATTACTTTCGTTTAGCCTCGTGTTCTTCGATGTGTATATGTTGTAGTTTCTGTTTCTCTTAAGCCTGGTGTTCTTTGATGTGTAATAAGAAGAGTCTTAATCGTCCTAATGCTTTCGTTTTTAGCTTGATGTAGGAGGTGGGTGTTCTCACCTTGTAGTCTGTTTTTATATATTTTTTCCTTTTGAATTCACTTCTCTGAGTTCTGTTTATCTGGCTTCTACTAAATGGATCTGGGTTGCTCTGAGTATTGATCTAAAAAAAAGTAACTTCATGTCAGGATGCAGTTCCTGCGAGGAGGGAAGTATGGTCAACCTCAAGATCATGTTTCCAAAATGAGGCTGGATTACACACAAGGTGCTAGTTCCCTAATGATGCTGGATTAGACACAAGGTGCAAATTCCCAGATGATGCTGGATTACACACAAGCCAGGTGGAGTCGTCAGCTGTTCGTGTCCTCGTGGCTCTAGTAAAGGCTGAAAGAAAGCGTGCAACAGCCCCTGAGAATGTAGATGAGTTCCTGAAGAAGCGAAAAGAGCAATCAGATGCTCTCTTCACCCAAGCCAAAGACGAGATGGAAGAAGCCAGAAATAAGCTAGCAGAGGCAGAGCAGGCTAGGCGCCTCCTGCTACCTAAAACTGTTGTCAATACAAAATTTCCTTCATAAGAGCTAGGTTCAAATGTTTATCCAGTCAGCATGCCTGTTGTGATGTCCATGCATCTACTGATGTGGCGCAAAATATTTTTTTGGGTCATGTAATAACATCAATTACTTTCCAAACAATAACAAACGAAGCATTGTACATGGTATAGTTCACACGCAAGCCCGACATTCCAAGTTCAACTTCCACATCAAACTCATGTTCACAGATATCTGCACATTCATACATAATATCCACAACCATGATTCACTTCAAAGCCAAAAAAAGTGAGGAGAGTTATAAATAAAGAAAAACCTCTACTAGTTCCTACTACCAGTGCGAGCACAACAAGTCAAGACCATGCGTAAATTAATTATATTTTAGTCATTTTTTGTGTCCTAAAATGCCTGCCGGCTCGCGGAAGGACGTGTTGCCGGCACACACGCGGATTCAATGAAGGCAGGCAGGGCAGTCTTAAGCTGGTTGCACGCGGCGAGGAGGCGTGCTCAGCCGGGCCTGCAGCGAGTGGGGCCATCTTGGCCAGCGTGCCGGTTCAATGCCCGCGCTATGAGAGGTCGCATCCATGTCAGAGCAATCACTCCCTCCAGTCCTTTTTTGTTTGGGTATAACAAAATCTCGTTTTCCATTCACATTTTACAAGTAAAATTCGTGGAAAAACTTTGACCCAAAATACGATGGGGACTAGTAAACCAGAATGGAGGTAGTAGTTTTTTTAATCAAAGAAGGGTTTCCCCTTCCGATTTTCATTACTGAAAACCAGCATCTAAATCTAAACCATAGTATTTGCCCTAGAACTACCAGGTTCAACATCTCGCAACATAAACCCATACAACCATACGCCACGGAGGTACGTAGTACTATGAATTCCATTTTCGCTCCATACCAATCGTTCTAAAAACTACTTAGTACTTATAACGCGCCATTGAAAATTGAAACTCTTAACCCCGCTAAAAAAATGATATTTTAAACGTGGCTACTCGATCGGTGGCAATTGGCGAGCCACCGCCTCCAAGTCATTCACCTATGGTCCCGACCATCAACTCCTACGGATCAAATTATCACGCGAGCTGACTATTCCTACAAAGGTGCTCCACCACGTACCCGGTACCCGCGAATGCAGCAATCGTGCACCTAGGGTTTTAGGGTTTATTTGTTAACGTTGCCTTTACGTAACACTCATGTGTGCGAGACAGCGATAGGCCGACTGCGTGCGTGCGCCTCTTCTCTTCGCATATGTACTCCACCGTTTGTCTGGTGTCCAAAAAATTATAATAACTACTAGCAATGTGCCAATGCGTTGCCACACGATCAAAGTAGATTAATACATATTCATCGATTTGATAGAAAAAAAGTCTAGTTTTGAAATACGTATATCACTACAAATATGTTATGTTTCACTCAAAATATATTCCTTTGGTGGTTTTGATGAGATAAGGGAGGAATGTTGTTGGTTTCAAGATTCGAGAAGTGGTATATGTCTAATTTCTACTCTTACTAGCAAGATGCACGTGCGTTGCACGGAACATCAAGATCTTATGGGAGAAAAGGATGAACAAGGGAAGGCCTATCTGCAAATGTGGTTATGAGTGCGGGTAAATTGCCATATTTTCCTTCCTATCCATCAGATATAAATCGGATGACCTACATTGCAGGATGGCAGGCCCACCATCATCACCAACTCTGTTTTTTATCCCTACTCTTATAAAAAGCATTGTCGGTGATGATCGTGTGTCTGCCATCCTGCAATATAGGCCGTCCGATCAATATCTGACGGATAGGAAAGAAACTATGGCAATTTTGCAAAAATATACCCACACCCCTCTCCACATTGCAAAGAAGGCCTTCCCTCGTTCATCCTTTCCCACCACAAGATAAACTACTCATATAAATGCATTTTGATGTTACGTGCAACGCATGAGCATCTTGCTAGTTGTTGCAAAAAGCCCATGTGTGTGAGAGAGAGAGGGAGACTGGAGGAGGACATAGTGCATGTGTGACAAAGACACAAGGAGTGTGTGTGCGATAGGTATCAGCTTAAAATGAGGCGATAGTGTGTGTGTGCACGATCGAGAGGGCGTGTCTCAAGAAGGGAAGAAAAATCTACATAGATACAAGGAGCGGGAGAGAGACATGTATGCGATAGTGGAAGCACGAGTGTGCGGGTGTATAAACCTGTCTAGAGGCTAGTCGATAAATGTTTGTGAGAGAAATATGAGTCGGGGTGTGAAAGCGAGAGTTTTGCGTGTGAGATAGAGAGACGGTAGTCGGGAAGGGGAGTGGAAGCACGAGTGTGCGGGTGTATAAACCTATCTAGAGGCTAGTCGATAAATGTTTGTGAGAGAAATACGAGTCGAGGTGCAAAAGCGAGAGTTTTGTGTGTGAGAGAGATAGATGGTAGTCGGGAATGGGAGTGGAAGCACGAGTGTGCGGGTGTATAAACCCATCTAGAGGCTAGTCGATAAATGTTTGTGAGAGAAATACGAGTCGGTTTGCGAAAGAAAGAGTTTTGTGTGTGTGTGTGAGAGAGAGACGGTTGTCGGGAAGGGGAGTGGAAGCATGAGTGTGCAGGTGTATAAACCTATCTAGAGGCTAGTCGATAAATGTTTGTGAGAGAAATACGAGTCGGGGTGTGAAAGCGAGAGTTTTGTGTGTGAGAGAGAGAGAGAGAGAGACGGTAGTCAGGAAGGGGAGTGGAAGCAGGAGTTGTGTGTGTGTGTCTGTGAGAGAGAGAGGGGGGTGTCTGATCGGTAAACAAATGAATAATGTCAGTCTGGGATGGAGACGAAAAGGAGACTACAACAAATGTTGTGTCTACATGAGAGAGAGAAAGAGTAATTTTAGTGGTATGAGTCATATCTAGAGACATATAGGGTGTGTGAGACAATCCCATAGAGAGAAAGACAAAGTGAAAGATGAGTGGAGACTGTGTGTGTGGCAGTGAAAAAGAAAGCTTAGGTACCGAGTGATACCAGAGAACAGTAGAGACGTGAGAGATAATGAAAACCGTGTAATGTATAATGATAGGGAGAGTGTGACACTTCTCAAGGGAGACGTCGAGAGACCATGTTTGCGAGGATAGGAGAAACATGAAGTGAGCGTGCGGGTGAGCTGGAGAAAAGAGAGTGATAGCTACTTGAAGGAGCATGCATGCGAGAGAGATGGGCGTGAAAGGAGTGAACATAAAAGGGATTCAAATATTTGAATTCGAGATGATGATACATGTAATCCATACTCGAACCAAAATTGATCTATCAAACATCCATACTCATATGAATTCACGCACATATATGTTATTTAATATGTAGATATTACTGAACCATACATTTTAGTAGAACATAATTTGGTTAATTTTTTTTGAATTCAACCTTAAGATTTTGTTATCATTGTATTTGTAAATCATATTATACATATAAAGGAGCAGAATTCTTTGTTGTGCTTTTGAAAGTATATATAAAAATGATGTATATAGAATTTAATTCCAATGGAAAATGGATCCCGCCCGAAAAAAATAGAATACAAACGGGATTCGAATTGAGTTGGCATGGTAAACGTGCACTCTGCAAAATTTGAACGAAGCGGGGAAATTCGTAGTAACCGCCCAAAACCAAAATCTGCGAGATGGAAATTACTATTGCCTATCCCTGCCACGCAAAGCCTATATGCTGGATTTCTATAGGTTTCGATAAGGGTAGGTTTGTAATTTCACTCAAACGTGACGTAACCGCCTCTCACCCGGATTCATACACGGTGGGCGCCAAAACACAGTGTGTCCTCAGCCGAAATCGAGTCCCTCCCCGATTCATATTCATACACGGTGGGCGCCAAAAACAAACTCTCGTCGGCAAATATTCGGTGTATGCGAGATTACCGTCCTATCCCCAACCGACTAATATTGTAGTGATGTAGGCAATTTGAAACGGGGGCTAAGTTTGTAAATTTCCTCGCATTTGAGACAAGCGCGCCCTAAATACATGGTTCCCCCCTCCCTCTCTACCTCCCTTTTCCCCATTCATACTCCGTGGGCACCAAAACACCCTATCCACCCCAGCCTCCTCCGTTCGCCGACGTCCGCCACCCCATCCACCGCCGTCCTCCTCCACCATGCCGGAGCTGATACCCCGATGCCGTTGTCCATTATAAGAGATCGACCTCTCTCATCCACGGCTTCGGACCGGGATCCTTGCATCCCGTCCTCTCGCTTCATCCCCGCCATCGTCCACCTTGCCGGCGCTGCTCCTACGACCGTCTCGTCCACCGCGCCCAGCCGCCACCGTCTACCCTCCTAGATCTGCTTCCACGCCGCCGACAGCCATCGCTACCGCAACACCGTCAAATTCTCAGCAGATGCATACACGGCGCCACACCAGAGGCGGTACTCTTTCGTATCTGCTCAACTTATTTATTGCAGCAAGAAAAAAGATCGCCACTGCTTTACTCTAATTTCATGTCTTGGTTGTGAAGTTGCCTTTGTCCGGTTTGCACCTTCAGATCCGCCATGGCACACTCAACACTATACTCCCAATGCTTATGGTTTTCCCCTTTTATATTCCACACTAGTTAAATCACAGTAGACTAAATTTCAAAATTGGGTCAGTCGATTTTTCAGAGCTCGGCGGAGTTGGCCGGTGCGAATGAAGGGGCTCGGGTGGTTGTAGGGCCTCTCCAAACGAAGAAAACTCGACGCGGGTGGGGGTGGGGGTGGGGGTCGGGGTGGGGCTGGCAGAGGAACACATGCGGTGAGGGCGGTGGTCCGGCCGGCGGCCCGTGCGGTGTTCTGTATGGGAAGAATTAGAGACGAGGGAGAAGAAGGGTTAGGAGATGTAGGATCTTCATCCAACCGCCTGAAATGGTCGAGAGACAGATGGGAGTTGCATTCTTAATGCGCTCTGGTTCATCATGTGTGGGCACTGCGCAACCAACATTTTATTATCCAAAATCTGCTTGCTCGTCTTTACCATGTTCCTCTTCCGTTCCTAAATAAAAATCTTTGTATAGATTCCACCATGGACTACATATGGAGCAAAATGAGTGAATCTACACTCTAAAATGTATCTGGATACATCTGTATGTGATCCATAGTGGAAATCTCTACCAAGACCTATATTTTGGAACGGAGGGAGTATGATAGTAGTATAGGATGTTCCTTATACTAAAGATGAGCAGGGACATTTGCAGTGTAGAGGTCTATACGGTCGGTTGTGATGGACACTTTGAGCCTCTTTGATTCGTAGGATTTTGTAAACATAGGAATAGGATTTGTTGTGACCTGCCCACTTGAATCCTATAAGAATAGCAAGGAAATGCCGGGAGTTGTATCGCCTTTGAGAGTTACACTGATATTAATAGTACCGCACCTTCAGTTGAAGAGAACTGGTATCCGAAGCCTTTCTAGCCATATCGGTAGTACTAGCACATATATTCCAGCAAGTTCCACTTTGCTGATTTTACTATGATGCTTACGGTTTTCCCCATTATATCTACAATATGATATGTGTAGCTGCTTTGTGTCGCACTAGCAGCAGTCCACTCTTGAAGCTAAACACTTCAATGACTTACAAAATTGGCACCAAGGCATTGAGTGCCATTCTGGATGCAATGAAACTCATATGCTCCCCACCTGTTGATTCTTGTTCAGAATATGATCCTAATGACTATTCTAACCTCGAGGAGTCAAAGGCAGATGGCCTGTCCTGTTCACCCATCAAGGTGCATGTTCTAATTTGGCGAGGTTTTATTGAATGCACGTATCTTGCATATGTTGTCTTGCATTTCTTCTACTTTGTTGCACCGCTCTGCTTAGTTTACTCATCATGTATGTCGAGATGCCATGCCCATCCATTATCAATACATATTCCATTTGTCATCATACCATGTTTTACACTCAAATGTTGTTCTTGTGCATCAGATATCAAAAAGGAAGAGAGTGATTTCCGAACCTGAAGGAGCACCAGCAAAGTCCTTGAAAAACGTGGTGGTGCCGGAGAAATCAGACAACACCCCACTTATATTGGCTGTACAACCAGTGACACAAAACATAGGACCGACTCCAGCAGACTGTACCCATACTTCTCTCACCACACCACTAGCCCACCACACAGTACCTGTACTCCAGCAAAAGGTATGCCGATTTCATTTGCCATAGCACCAGTCGTACCACAGAAAAACCCCACTCCAGCAAAAAGTACAGCAAGTCCACCGGCCGAAGACCTATCCCAACTGCAGAGATGGCCAATTACTGCAGATTGGAACCACATTCCATTTATTCCTAGTTTAAAAGACAATGCTTTCAATGTTGTTAGGGACTACATGCATATATTCCCATCATGGGAAGATTATAGTGAAGACAAACACCATTTTCACATCTTCCTGTCCAACTTACGTGAAGTGCTATTATTCATGGTTATTATTTTCCTGTTTTCTGCTGATTGAACACATCAATGATTTACATTACATTGTTGTAAGTAGGCCGGGGTCAATTTGGATAGTCATGACGAGCAAATCTTGCTTGTGCTTTTCAAGGAAGCATTGCAGCAGTATCGGTGTTACCTGAGGAAATCACACTTTGATGGCAATTCTATAAACGAATTTCCGGTGAAGTCTCATGTGCTAAATTTAGAAGACATTGAATGGAAAAACCTTGTTATGCACTGGTCTCGTTCCCAGGATGAGGTACTGTCTATGAAATCACATGACAATTTGAACTTCTACTTTTTCGCATGTGCCTTACAGATCTTTTTTGCAGGAAATCTGCTCGAAGAAGAATTCTGGTTTGAAAAGAACGACATGATATCGCAAATATGCTGCCCGCTGCTTTGCTCTTGTTAGTACCTGTTGTCCTGTATCACTTTACTTGCATACATACCTGGTTCATTATGTGATAGCAGTATGCATGATAGCTTGATTATCAATTGTTCGCTCCAAATTATCTGATATGTATGAATGGTTACATTAGTGTAGAATATATCCAATGCCAATGAATTTTTTTAGCTCCGCATTGTTCTTGTAAGTACATGTTGTCCTTTATCAGTGTACTTATATTGACAGGTAGTTGTTCATGTACCATCACTCTGCACTTATTTTCCTTTGCCCTCCATTTTTCTACACATCAGATCTATATTTACTCTTACCATAAGGTTGGTACTAAAAAAGTTTAGCTGTGCATTGCTCTTGGCCGTACCTTTTGCCTATATTGCTGCACTTACATTTATAGCTACTTGGTTATGTAGCATCACTCTTCATTTTATCTTAAATATTCTCCATTTTTCGTATATTATCACATCTATATTTACTCTTAACAAAATTTAGAATAAAGGCAATGCTTATGAAGAAGATTTTGTGGTAAACTTCTTGAATTGCCCCCCCCCCCATCAGCATGGACAAGGGCTTTATAGAGCCTGACTTCACCAATAATGTAAGTTTGTCCTTCTCAAGCCTTCAAACTTTGTTGTGTATATTTGGTTAGGCATGACTGCAACAACTGTTTATTTTTTGTGTTTGCATCAAATTGCATGTTTAAAGTTTATTATGTAGCTCATAAAAAAAGTTTGTCCTTCTCAATTTAAGTTTTCAGTTGTACAACCAAGCTCCTTCTTCATACCATGTAAATTAAACTATACAGAGCAAGTGATCTTCTTTTGCACTGCATGTATGCTTCTGTTCTTGATCCGTAATCCAGTGGTGTGGTGAACCTACCCACTACAGCACAATGTCATATTCTGCAATGTCTTAACTACGAACAATGTCATATCATTCTACTATTATTTAAATTGTCTCTTTATTGGCCAATCTGAAATGGGATAAATTGACAGCACACTAACCATTGAAACTTATGATTTCTTGATCTGTAATCCAATGGTGTCGTGAAGCTGCCAACTCCTTCACAGTGTCATTTCCTGCCATGTCTTGACCTAAACAATACCATATTGTGTTAATGCAATTTTAAACTGTGTCACTTTATTCGTCAGTAAGAAATTTGATGAATTGTCAGCACTGATACTTTTATGTGCAAAACATGTCATCTCTCTGCTTGTTTATCTTTCAGAGTGAGGAAGATATAAGTGTTGAACAAGCGCAGTCTCATCAGCTTGCTCAGCTGCTTGCGCTGCAGCTTCCCAGCAGCAGGGCTAACCTTTCTTGAACTCTATTGAAGTGCTGTCGGTTTTGTATATTATTTTGTTGGCATGTTTATTTGCACTGGTGGCGATCTTTGATGCCCAATGTATGTAATCTGCTGTCTGCTTGTGCTTTATTATCATAGTGGCGTACTTTGATGCCTAGTGGATGTAATATGCCGTAATTTCTTTATTGTCTAGTCTAGGTTTTTTCTTATTCATGATGCTGCAGTTATTTTACTATATATATATCCTGTCTTCGCAGTTAACCGGCCAAACCATAAAATTACGGTACATAATCAGGCCGTCATGCAATCACGATGTATGATCCGCATCATGGGCCCCGTCATCCTGGTCCGCTAAAAGGCCAAAAGTAAACCCGGACACTAGTAGATTCGGGCCTTTAATAGGCCGAGTAACCCCCGACCCTCTTTTTGCAAGAAAACTCAATGGGCTTTTAGGAGGCTGAGAAGTAGGTTGGGCCTGAAATGTGCCGAACAGCTTATGGGCCGGCAGCAGCCCGAAATGGACTCCGGCCCATGATTGTGCAAATCAAATCACAGGCTTTTAACAGGCCAAAATTGTCTCGGTCCTTGTTTGGCCCAATCATATATAGGCTGCGAGTAGGCCGGATGCAAACCGGGTCGTAGTTAGGCCTAACTATATGACGGGCTTTTAACAGGCCAAAATTAATATAGGGCCGAAATGTTAAACGGGCCCTTAACAGGCCGAAACTAATATCAGGCCGAATTACTAAATGGGCCTTTAGCAAGTGGGACCAAAAGCATAGCGTCCAGTTGACGGGCTGAATCTAATATGGGCCATAATTTAGCCCAAAGCCTCTTAAAGGGCTGGACTAGATCTGGGCCGTAATTTGGCCCAGAACATGGTAGGCTTTTAACGGGCCGGATCTCATATGGGCCATTATTAGGACCAGAACTTGGCAGGCCATTAATGGACTGGATCAAATATGGGCCAACATTTGGCCCAAAACATGGTAGCCAGTTAATGAGCCGGCCTACTAGGGTCCTCAAAATCTTGTGGGCCTACAACTGGGCTGGCCCATTAATGTCGGCAAAATCTCGTGGGCCTTTAGCTGGGCCGGCCATTTATGATCCGCAAGAATCTTGTGGGCCTTTACCTGGGCCGGCCCATTATGGCACACAAAAATCTTGTGGGCCTTTACATGGGCCGGCTCATTATGGCCCACAAAATCTTGTCGGCCTTTAGCTGGGCTAACCCATTATGGTACGCAAAATCTCGTGGGCCTTTAGTTGGGCCGACCATTATGGTCCGCAATCTTGTGGGCCTTTAGTTGGGCCGGCCCATTTAAACTTGATGGGCCGATCCATGTGTCAACATATCATAGGCGTCTCTCGCCCATTGGATGAGTGACACTTGTGCCAACGCGGAGCTGACACGTGTCTCCTCCAGCCAATGATGATTTTACATGTGGAAAATCCCCATTGGTCGGGGCTGTTAACGGGTTATCGGATCCAAAACCCGACCCGATAGCTTAACGGTGTTCCGTTACGGTGGATGCCACGTGTCGGTCACCCTTGACGAAAGCACTTTTGTGACGCGCGATTTATTGTCATGGAAGTGGACACTTCCGTGATGATAATTTTGGTAATGTCATGGAACACTTGTATGACAACATAGGTATGACTATCTTGATTTTGTCATAAAATCGTCATGGATGTACATGCATGACAAAAAACACAACCTACTGTGACAAACACGTATCATCACGAAAGTGTATTTTTTTGTAGTGAGCTGCTCGATGCTTCCTTAGAACTTTCAATCATCTTTCTTCTTCATGTTTTGAAAGGTTAGGACTAATACTAACATGATATATCTTTTTCTCATCAAGATAAGCATAGTTCAAAGTGTTTGGCAATTGTTTTAATTCAAACACAGGATCACCCTTGGGTGGAGGAGGACCTCCTAGAGTTTCAATATGTAGATTGTGTTTAAGCAGAGATTGTTGTTCGAACAAGATTCTATCTATTTCATTTCTTTCACGCATATGCAAATCTAGCAAATATTGTTCCAAAGGATCATTAGGAGGTATAGCAATAGAAGCAAGACCAATAATTTCATCCTTACTAGGAAAATCTTTCTTATGAGGAATTCTACTAAACTTGGAAAAAATAAATTCATGAGATTCATCACCAAAGCTAACACCGACAGTTTGTTTCTCACAATCTATTCTAGTATTGACAGTGCTCAAGAAAGGTATACCAAATATAATGGGACAAAAGTCATCTTATGGGGAACCAAGAATAAGAAAATTAGTAGGGTATTTTATTTTCCCACACAAGACTTCAACATCTCTAAGAATCCCAATTGGTGTATAGTATCTCTATTGGCAAGTTTAATAGTAACATCTATGTCTTCTATTTCAGCGGGTGCTATTTAATTCTTAATTTATTCATATAAGGAAAAAGGAATAGCACTCACGCCAGCACCTATATCACATAAACCATGATAACAGTGATCTCCTATCTTAACTGAGACAACATGCATGCCAATAACTGGTATATGTTTATATTTTTCATCGGGTTTGGCAATTCTAGCAGCTTCATCACAGAAGTAAATAACATGCCCATCAGTATTATCGACCAAGAGATCCTTAACCATAGCAACACTAGGTTCCACTTTGATTTGTTCAGCTGGTTTAGGTGTTCTAATGTAACTTTTGTTGACCACAGTTGAAACTTTAGCATGTTCCTTCATCCTAACAGGGAAAGGTGGTTTTTCAATATAAGCAGTAGGAACAACTGGATCAACATTGTAAATGATAGTTTCTTCTTTAGCTTTTATCGGTTCTTTAATTTCTTCTTTAATAGGTGGGTGATATTTAAACCACTTCTCCTTAGGAAGATCAACATGATCAGCAAAAGATTCACCGAAGGAAGCTACTATCTCGGAGTCAAGTCCATATTTAGTGCTAAACTTTTGAAAATCATCAGTATTCATAAAAGATTTAACACAATCAAAATTAGGTACGATACCTGACTCTTTACCTTCTCGAGTTCCCAATGTTCATAGTTGCATTTAATTCTTTCTAAAAGATCCCACCGGAATTCAATAGTCTTCTTCATAAAAGAACCAGTACAAGAAGTATCGAGCATGGATTGATCATTACGAGAAAGCTGAGCTTAAAAATTCTGAATAATAATTTCTCTTGAGAGCTGATGATTGGGGCATGAATATAACATTGACTTAAGCCTCCCCCAAGATAGAGCGATACTTTATCCTTCATGAGGCCAAAAATTATATATATAATTCTGATCACGATGAACTAGATGCATATGATAATTTTTTGATGGAATTCCAATTTCAACCAATTCTAGTTCCAAGATACAATATCATGGCATAGCCTATACCATGTAATTGCTTTCCCTTCAAAGATAAAGGGAAAACCTTCTTCTTAGCTTCATCTCCGGTCAAACCTGCAAGCTTAAACAATCAACATATTTCATCCACATATATCAAGTGCATATTGATTACCCACAGGTATATGGCGTCAATTGTAGCCCACCATCTAATAACTACTCCACAATGCATTCCCTTAGGCCCAAATATGGTGAAGTGTCATGTAGTCGACGTTCACATGACACCACTAAGAGAATGGCAACATACATATCATCAAAATATCGAACACATATCAAGTTCACATGATTACTTGCAACATGATTTATCCCGTGACCTCAAGAACGAAAGTGAGTACTCACAAATGATAAACATGCTCCAGATCAGAGGGGTATTAAATAGCATAATGGATCTGAACATATAATTTTCCACCAAATAAACCATATAGTAATCAACTACAAGATGTAATCAACACTACTAGTCACCCACGAGCACCAATCTATAGTTTTGATACAAAGATTGAACACATGAGATGAACTAGGGTTTGAGAGGAGTTGATACTGTGAAGATGTTGATGAAGATAGCCCTCCCCAAGATGGGAGAGTTGTTGGTGGTGATGATGATGATGATTTCCCCCTCCGGGAGGGAAGTTCCCTCAGCGGGATCGCTCCGCTGGAGGGCAAAAGTGCTCCTTCCCAAGTTCTTCCTGAAGGCGGCGGCACTTCGTCCCGAATGTCCTCCTATGATTTCTTCTAGGTCAAAATGATTTATATACTAGAAGATAGGCACCGGAGGTGGGCCGAGGAGGGCAACACCCACCAGGGCGCGCTTGGGCCTCCTCGCATGCCCAGGTGGGTTGTGCCCACCTGGTGGCCCTCCTTTGGTACTTATTTGCTCCAATATTTATTAAATATTCCATAAAAAATCCTCGGGGAGTTTCAGCTCATTTGGAGTTGTGCATAATAGGTAGCTTGACGTAGCTTTTTCAGGTCCAGATTTCCAACTGCCAGAATTCTCCCCCTTGGTGCATACCTTGCATATTATCAGGGAAAAGGCATTAGAATTACTCCAAAAAGCATTATTATACAATAAAAGAACATAAATAACAGTAGGAAAACATGATGCAAAATGGACGTATCACATATCAGGATGTTCGGTTCCATCTCCTGCATAAGGATTAGCTAGCGGTTGTTCTACCATACCCGAAGGAATGTCATATTCAATATTTTCAGTAGGTGCAGTAGGTTGAGGGGAAACTAATTGTGATTCCGATCGAGGTGAAGATACCCCGAACAAACCCCTCAAAGGATTGTTTTCCATAGTAGCAAGTGGCAATAAATTTAAGCACATGGTAATAGTTTTCCTTACCAAAAGCGCTTCACTCCCCGGCAACGGCGCCAGAAAATAGCCTTGATGACCCACAAGTATATGAGGTCAATTGTAGCCTTTCCTATAAGTAAGAGTGTCGAACCCAACGAGGATCAAAAGAAAATGACAAGTGGTTTCAGCAAGGTAATGTCTGCAAGTGCTAAAATTGTAAGAAGCGGAGTAGTTTGATAGCAAGATAATTTGTAACGATCAAGTAACGACAGTAGTAACAAAAGTGCAGCAAGGTAGCCCAATCCTTTTGAGGCAAAGGACAGGCCAAAACGGTCTCTTATGACAAGCTATGTGTTCTTGAGGGTACACGGTAATTTCATCTAGTCACTTTCACCATGTTGGTTTGATTCGTGTTCGCTACTTGGATAATTTGGTATGTGGGTGGAACGGTGCTTAGGTGTTGTTCTTACTTTAACAAACCTCCTACTTATGACTAACCCCCTCGCAAGCATCCGCAACTACGATAAAAGTATTAAGAATAAATTCTAACCATAGCATTAAACTTTTGGACCCAATCGGCCCCTTACGGAATAGCTCATAAACTAGGGTTTAAGCTTCTATCACTCTCACAACCTAGCATCTAATCACTACTCCACAATGCATTCCCTTGGGCCCAAATATGGTGAAGTGTCATGTAGTCGATGTCCATATGACACCACTAACGGAATCACAACATACATATCATCAAAATTATCGAACACATATCAAGTTCACATGATTACTTGCAACATGATTTCTCCTGTGACCTCAAGAACAAAAGTAACTACTCACAAATGATAACCATGCTCAAGATCAGAGGGGTATTAAATAGCATAATGGATCTGAACATATAATCTTCCATCAACTAAACCATATAGTAATCAACTACAAGATGTAATCAACACTAGTAGTCACCCACAAGCACCAATCTATAGTTCTGGTACAAAGATTGAACTCAAGAGATGAACTAGGGTTTGAAAGGAGATGGTGCTGTTGAACATATTGATGGAGATAACTCTCTCCAAGATGGGAGAGTTGTTGGTGATGATGATGACGATGATTTCCCCCTCCGGGAGGGAAGTTCCTCTGACGGAATCGCTCCGCCGGAGGGCAAAAGTGCTCCTACCCAGGTTCCGCCTCGAGACGGCGGCGCCTCGTCCCGAAATTCCTCTCCATATTTTTCTAGGTCAAAATGACTTATGTACCAGAAGGGGCACCGGAGGTGGGCCTAGGTGAACACAAGCCACCAGGGCGCGCCTGGGCTCCCTGGCGCGCCAAGGTGGGTTGTGCCCACCTGGTGGGCCCCCTATGGTACTTGTTGACTCCAAAAATTCTTATTTATTCCATAAAAAAATCCTCGTAAAGTTTCAGCTCATTTGGAGTTGTGCAGAATAGGTAGCATGACGTAGCTTTTTCTGGTCCAGATTTCCAGCTGCCAGAACTATCCCCCTTTTGTGTACCTTGCATATTATGAGAGAAAAGGTGTTAGAATTACTCCAAAAAGCATTGTTATGCAACAAAACAACATAAATAACAGTACGTAAACATGATGCAAACTGGACGTATCAATCCCTCACGATCGATAGTGCCATGTGCACAGACCATTTTCTGTCTTTATCATCACCTGCAATCACAAAATGATCAAAACCAAGAAAAGAATAACAAAACCAAAGAACACCAAAGTATAGTGTATCCAATAAAGCAACACAACGATGCAACAATAATTAGACATACAACACCAACACTGAATGAGTTCATAACACCTACTTGTTTTATGTGGGTATATATAAGCTCTCACATTTTCATTACAAGTAAGAAAGCAAAAAATGATTATTTGTTTCCATATCCATTTTGCAAGAAATAAGCTTATATAAAACTGCCTATTATCATATTTTATTTTTCTCTCCGAGCAAGAATACATGAACAGGAAGAATATGTCTGCTTATTATAACTGCTTTTGTTTTCTGTTCCAACAAGACTATGCATAAATGTGAAGAGAATCTAGCTTACAGGAATATGTGCGATCGTTGTTCCATGTACATACTTAAGAGGACAAACAACGAATACCACCTATAATTTTGTTTCGTACAACAAATATGTAGTGCAAGATAATTAAAGAGGATAATACTCATAGTGCAATGAGGCACACAGTGACAGTGACAATTGTGGTATTTGAAAGAACTCGCTCACAGTGCCTAGCCTCCATCCCTAAACATTCATTCACTTATAGTCACTTCTATGCAGTCAAAAGTCAAATGCCTGGAAAAAAATACTGGACAATCAGTGTAATATTTGTGAGAAAGGTGTATCACTGGTTCTGTATTTTGTTGGAATTATGACAATGTACTAATCTAACACGTGTTGCAATAGGGGCATATATAATCTAATAGTTCAAACATGCTTTCGATTTTCTTTGACCATTAAATCACTCTTTTTTTTCTTCTGTCCCCTGTCGAAGTTGGTAGCGAGCTTATGCCTTCTTTTGCTCCCTACCATGGTCATCTCTCTCGTCCTCGTTGAAAAACTTGATCAACAGTTTGTTCATCTTCTTTTCAAGGATGCACCAACGCTCCTGTAGCTACCTCACAAGCTCATAACTGTTGTTGGTGGCAGAAATGAAGATCCTGGTCAAGAGGTTGTTGATCCATTTGATCTCCTCACCTCAGTTACCATAATATCATCAGCATGTTCGCCTCCTTGACCGCATCTTCCGTGAGCATCACATCGCCCTTCTTGCTCGATCAAGATTACACCGCAAGTTTACCTCGATCACTCACATCCTCAAGCACTTAGGAATATTGTATGTAATTGTGATCACAATACTTGCTCCGGAATGTATGAATTCTTTACAATTGCAGACCATGGATAAAAATAAATTGTGCTCCAACTGAGCTTGAAAAAAATAACAATATGCTTGATTTGCTCAAACTTGTTCTCAAAACTATTAACAGTGACATAGAATACCTCATATGATATCAACATTTTTTGCGAGATATATGATATCAATGTTGAAAAGGGATAGGCACATACATAAGGCAGAAGGTTTACCTACCATGAACTTGAGTTATATCATGATATTGTTCACTCATACATGAGGGCAGGAGGAAAATTGTGCAATTTCATTTGCATAAGGAACTTGGGAAGTGCATATTTATTGAACTGGTTAGTGTTCTGCTTCACACCATAGCATAGATGTTACTTCTGCTGCTCCCATGAAATGGCACGAGATGATTGTGCCATTTCTCATTACAGGAATATAAACTGACTAAGTGCTAGTGAGTAAGATATATGTAGCACGTAGAAAACCCCCTACAATATACATTCCTTCTTTACATCACAATACAAAAATAATAGTGCAAAATAAATAAATGAATAGAAACTTATGTAACATTTGGATTGCATCCGCAACTATTCTTGTAACTTAACAAGAAAGTATAAGACATTTGGATATTGCCTTTCTGAAAAGTATTGAAAAGAGAAAACCATCTTTGCTCTATCGAAATAACTACTAATGACATGAATCAAGAGGTCACCAAAACTATGAATGAACATCTCCGAAAATAAAATTTCATCAGAAAAGATATCTCACCATGTGTTGGATGCTTCAGTGCGGAGCTTGCATGGGAGGAGAACATGACCGGCCGCGGCCTTGGTCTTGCTCAGCCATGTAGGTCAGGTATGAGCAGAGCACTGACAAGAGATTAGGCATGTATGTCACCATGGCAATACGAATCAAGTGAAGAAAACGGGGGCAAGGCCAGCTCAGACCTGCTCTGGATGCATCCGTCTAATGCTCAACCTTCAGACGCCGCAGCCACACTAATCAAGATCAGGTGCGAGCACCTGATCTCGATGTGTCCGTCCTCGTATTGGCTTCCATAGGTGCACCCAGCCCCGACAACCCCCTCTTGCTCTTCCTTCTGCCATCATCACTACAAAAAAAATACACTTCCGTGATGATAAGTGTTTGTCACAATAGGTCGCCTTTTTTGTCATGCATATACATCCATGATGATTTTATGACAGAATCAAGATAGTCATACCTGTGTTGTCGTAGAAGTGTGCCATGACATTACCAAAATTATCATCCTGGTAGTGTCCACTGCCATGATGATAAATCGCGCGTCATAGAAGTGCTTTCGTCAAGGGTGACCGACACGTGGCATCCATCATAACGGAACGCTGTTAAGCTATCGGGTCCGGTTTTGGATCCGATAACCCGTTAATAGCCCGGACCAATGGGATTTTCCACGTGTAAAATCATCATTAGCTGGAGGAAACACGTGTCGGCTCACCGTTAGACAGATGCCATCCACTCATTGGACCGAAGGCACCTATGATACGTCGACATGTGGCACGGCCCAACAGAGGCCCATTCCTGTGAAAAGGCCGGCCTGTTTGACTTGGTCAAAAGGTGGCGGGTCGGCCCATAGAAAGCATGTTAACGACATGTTCACATATAGCCCATTTACAACCCGCTAACCCAGGGCCCGTTCCGACCTATCCGAATTAGGCCTAGTTGCGTCATCTGGGCCATCCAATATGATTCCAGCCCGTTTTAACTTTCAGCCCATGTATGGCCCATGACGTCTTTCGGCCCATATGAGGCCCTTTGTAACTCCTGACCCATTAACGGCCCGTGGTGAAACTGGACCATAATGAATAGTGTATCACTTTGTACCCATTAATGGCCCATTATTCCATTGGGCCGGTTCCAGCCCATGTTATCTTTCGGCCTTCCGAGGGCCCATCTATTCTTGGGCTCATTTCCAGCATTCGGTTACTTAAGGCCCTTACTGTCATTTTCTGCTTGTGGGCCAAATTTAGCCCGTGGTTACAGTCGGCCCGTTTGTGGCCCGTTAATACGTTGGGCCATTTTCATGTAAAAACCCGTTGGGCAGTTTTCATAGAGTTATCAAATATGGCCTATTAACGGCCCGTTATGGTCCACGAATAGTATGGCCCATGATTGGCAAAATGACTATACGCCCCGTAGAAGGCCCATAGATCCAACAACCCATAGAAGACCAATGGATCCTACGGCCCGTAGGAGGCCCATGGATCGTACGACCCGTAGAAAGTCCATGGATCCTACGGCCCGTAGAAGGCCCATGGATCCTATGGCCTGTAGAAGGCCCATGGAACCTACGACCCATATAGAAGACCAATGGATCCTACGACCCGTAGAAGGCCCATGGATCATACCGCCCGCAAGAGGCCCATGGTTACAATAGTCCGTGTGTTGCCATGATTATTGTGGCCTAGTTACCAAAAATAGGTTATTGTGGCCACTAAAAAACACGGAAAAAGAACTGCATTGACTACAAGCAAACAACTAAACAAGACAATAAGGAAATAAATAAGCAAGCAACTAATGCTAGCCTATTACCGCTATTACACATATTACATCCACTGGGCATCAAAGTTCACCACCAGTGCAAATATAGGGAACAAAGTAGCATATTACATACACTGGCCGTCAAAATTGGCCACCAGTGCAAATAAACATGGCAGCAAAACAAGAGCATAACTGAAACAACTTCAGAAGAGCTCGAGAAACGTTATCCTGGGTATCCACCATGCTAGCAATAAGCTTAGAAAGCTTATTAGCTTTGTCCTGTTTGGTGCTAAAATCCTCCAACGCTTGTTGTTGCACCAGAAAGTATGCATCTGAATGCTCTAGGGACTTCTGCAATCCTTCTGCTTCTTGTCGCAGCACAGCTGATCGATGTCTTTCAGCTTGTAGTTGAGACTCAAGAAACCGAACTGATTCAGGTAGTGAGTTTGAATAGCTTGTGCAAGCGGTAGTGGCCAGTAACTCAAACACTAAACCAAGATAGGACTTTAGGGTTATCTCATTGTCTTCAAGATAGTCTTCCTTAGCTATTTTATCAGCTTTGTTGGAGACTAACAAGGATGTCTCACTATCCTCAACCTTATCTGCATTACTTCCTTTACCATTGCTTAATAAGGCACTGTTCCCCAATATTCTGTCAGCATTCTAAAAGAAGAAACAAGCAGACACAACAGGTTTAGCATATACTAGTATATGAAATTCATTTTGGTGAACCAGTTCATTAGTAAGGTGGACAAGATTAAACTACCAAGCCTTCTATTGCCAAGTACTAGTACATAATAAAGCCTCAAACAAACATATATCTATGTCCTATGGTCACTGCATTGTCTTGCCAAATCAAAATAGAGACATGGTTCAAATCATATCAGTTCAAGACAAAGCAGCACTGAAAGTATACAAAGCGTGGGAAACTACACGACACAACAAGATTTCAGATGGGTACCATGGATCTACATGTACAACAACACTATTGGCTTTGTTGTGATGCTAGTAGTGTCCATGATATGAGAAGTCAACCGTGTACGCAATTGAAATTGAAATCAATAGAGCTATTGATAAGAGCAAACCTGTTAAAGAAACATGCATGAACATACCTGCTATGCCATTGGAGTTTCGATTGGATCCTTCAATTTAAAAATAAGTTTGTATGAGTAAATACAGTGATACAAGAGCAAAGCAGTATGCACGATAGCAATGTAATCTTAAACTACAACAGTTGTTCTCCAGGTTTAGGCACTTGTTCTACATGAACAGAGTACAGTAAGACGCAAGAATATAGTACTTAAAAATAGAAAATGAGCTCATAGACCTTACCACATTCTTGGTTCGGGACCTGTACAGAACAAGGCGTTCCCTGTCATCGTCCAGTAAATGTGTCTTAGGAGAACGTAAGGGAATTTGATGAGTTTCTTTGCCGGTGAAGTACGTTTTCTTCAGGTAATTCCGATAATGCCACCAAGTATTCTTGAAGATAGCAGAGGTATTAGCACATGTTACCTCGTCCTGAGTTTCCAAATCAGTCCTTCTCTATAGAGAAAAATGGGGAAATTTGCTATATTATAACCATCATGGAGGTAGGATGTATGGGACGAAGCAAAGTAATTGGCATGAATAACATTACTTACACATAACTCCTGGACAAACACCTGCAACTAGCATTTTACTTCATCTTCAGTATAATATTACCAAGATGGGAAGATATGGACATAGGATTTAACAACATCAAATGCGATAGATGCTAAACTACGACTAGCTGGTTGTGCTTCCTCCACAGGAATAGGCGTACTAACTAGTGGAGTTGGGGTTCGCCGTGGTAGTACTGGCCCTTTGGGCACTAGAGTTGCCTTACTAACTGCTCTTGTTTAGGAGCTCTGTGGTGGAGATGGTGCTGTGTCAACAGGAATTGGGTTACTATCTGCTGGGGTTGGGGTTAGATTGGGTGAAGTTGGTTCTCTGTCCATCATAGTAGGGGTACAATCTGCGAGAGTTTGGGTTATGTGTGGTAGGGCTGGTTCTCGTGCATGTACAACCGGGGTGCTATCTCCACCAAGAGGTAGCATTGTTTTATTTGAAGATCGTGTTTTTACTCCGCTAGATACTGGCATCACCCGCTCCAATTCAAATGGCTGATAAACAGGAAACATACTTGAATGTACAGACATTGTATCAGAGACAGATACAATATATAGTGTGGAAAAAATAGGGCATGAAATAGTTGACATGTATATTGTTTAACTACAATGGATAGCATGACATAATTTCACATATATGATGTCTATCTAAACTGGATAGCATAGCGTAACATAATTCAAAGATATGATGAATAACTAAACAGGATCGCATGACATAGTTCACCTACATGTTATCTAAGTAATCAGGATCGCATGATTTAATTCACATATGTGATTTATATGCTAAACACAGGGCATTCGATATGATGTCTGAACTAAGAACATGGTGTTGAATATTGTGTATATGATGTCTAAACCATGCAATGCAAGACACCATATGCATGATATGAGTAGTAGAACCGTGCCAAGTTAGAGCATACACCTCGGTGGGGGAATAGGACTGGTCATCTGTCTCTGAATCCATCTATGAGGAGCTATCGGGACCCAACAAGAGATCTGCTTCGACAGGTAGCAATGTCTGCTCTAAAGGCCTTGTTTTCACTCCAGATTTTTCCATGTCCCACCCAAATGGCTGATTCAGGAAGAGTAGTTTAATGTACAAACATTGTCGACAAATGGAAATGTAATGTAGAAAAGGATGGGCAAGATATCATTCAAATATATGATGCCTAGTTAAACAGGATGGCATTGCACATTCCACATATATTATGGCGGGCTAAAAGACATGAGACTGCATAATTCCCATATATGATATAGAAACTAAACAGGTAGCATTACAGAACATGTCTAAACTAAGCAGATGACATATATGATGTCAAAAGTAGGCACCGCAAGGCAACATATGCATGATATGACTAACATCATCATGCCAAGGTAGAGCAAACACCTTGGGGTTAAATAGGAGTGGTCAGCTGCGTCTGAATCTACCTCAGAACAGATATCTTCGTATGGATTACAATCTGGAGAGGGGGGGGGGGGTTCCATTGAACCCACCATGGAGTGATGTCTGCATGACATTGTATTGTCGTGCAAAACTCTTCTTTTTTTTCCTACATGTTCATCATGACTGTGTACAATATCTGACATGCATACAAAAAAAGTATGGTGAGATTATGTAAGGAGAGCATGCAGAAACTTAGAGTGATGGTAACAACCAGTGGATGGATCCAAAAATAATGATAGTGAGCTTATGATTGCTTTAATTTAATAAAAAGACAGATGATGATTGCTTTACTATTTGTTTCCCACCCAAGATGAACAACATAGGCATACCCTAGGTGAACCAGATATTAGACAGAGATACTATTCATTGCTGCCTCGATATGTGCCCCACAACTAATTTATAACTCAAGTTTGAACATTAATTTGGACCTGACTTGGAGTCTAAATGGTGAACAGGATGATAAAGTAGCAGGTAATTTTAAGGAATGCATAACATAAGCAGAAACAAAAGAGTGTGACCTCTCTTGTGGACCCGTGTACTCCTCAGGTTCATCTGCTGAGTCAATGATGGTGATGCCGTTGCGGTGGGTGCCAGTGGCAGGGAAGGAGATTTGAGGCGGCGAAAAATAGTCAGGAGTCATGATGTCCAGTTTGGTGGATGCTTCTGTCGATGGAGCAGCTCAGGTGAGGTGGATGATGTCGCGACAGGAGCAGGACAAACCACACAAAGTTCCCTTTGACACGTACCTGTAACTGAAGTAATTCTGTAAGGGCTCATTTGGCTTGCATGATTCTAAAAACGCAGGGATAGGAAAAACACCGGAATAGGATAGGAATGCACATGGTAAACAGAGCATTTGTAAACACAAGATTTCTATCAACTTGGGTGTTTGGTTCACAGGAATTGGAAGAGCAGAGGAATGCAAGGAAACATGGCCAAAATAAAGTGAAACCATATGAAAGCGTGTATAGTTAGAATGTTATACTGCCACTAATGCACTTGGTCTTGTTTTCATGCATAGGATTTTGAAAAGTAGGTCCAGGTGGATGTTTTGCTCCATTCCTTTCAACAAAATGCATGAATATTTGAATAGTAGAGTGCCATAGGAAAATTCCCTATTGCTGTGTTTTTCTGTTGAACCAAAATAGCCCTAATGGGTCGACATGAATGTAGAGTAATAAGTGATGCAGCAAGTGTACAACCTCTTTGTCATAGCCGTGTCGACCGCAGCATCATTGGGTTGGTCGCTGAAGAAGTTGAGGCAGAGGTGGCTGTTGGAGGTGTGGAGGAAGATCTGAGGAATCTGTAGATGGTGTCAAGGGAACTGCTCTATTGTGATGGATCGTTCTGTCATTGGAGCAGCTCCATTGAGCCGTAAGACATCAAGGCTGAAGTAGAACAAGACAAACATCGTTAATCTCATGTGGGATTCTAATAGAATCTCCAATAGATGATGTAAAATAGATATAAAATTTACATCACCAAAAAACACCTGACTACAACAGATGAGGTAAAAATTGTTGACTCTGAACTTAACTGTCGAAACTGAAATTTACTATGGAATCTGAATGTTACTGTCGAAACTGAACGCAATGGTAGCAGAGAGGCACTTGACATGTAGTTTAGGGAGGGCATGCATTTCATCTTCAACGTGCACCCCCCTGAGCCGCCAGCCACCACCGGCCAAACCGTCGGCCCCAGCGCCGCCTCGCCGCCCCGAGACAACTCCCCACCGCCGGTCTGCCGCCGCCTCACCGCCTCGGTCAGCCCTCTAGGCCCCCCGCCCCCACCCTGAACCCTAAGATAGATAGTGTGGTACCTCTCTGGTGAACCGCCCCCTCCCCAATGTGGGTGGTTCTTCCTTAACTCCGGCGAGCCCCACCCCCCTGAAAATCAACTGACACAAAACTCAATTCAGTCGACTGAAGTGTAGCTAAATCAGAGCAGAGCAGCAGCACGAGCGAGGTGGAGAGCAGTAGCAGCGTGAGCGAGCAAGCGAGAGCGGGAGTAGCAGCAGCAGCGCGAACGAGCGAGCGAGAGTCGGAGCAGTAGCAACAGATTCGGTTGGTATGGACACCGTCGTCGAAGGGGCATCGCACTGGGGGAGAGCCGCCATGGAGGTGTCGCCTGCGGTGCCGGCTTTAAGGTTACCGCACCATGGGGGTGTGGGATGGAGCATCGTCGGCGCCGGGAGGTTGAGTTAAGGAGAAGGTGCGATGCGATGAGTGTACAACCTCTTTGGTGGCGCCGAGTAGGCCTGGGATTCATCCGAGGAGTCGGTGAGGATGTTGTGGTTCCGGTGGAGCAGGTTAAGGCGGCGCTGTGGGGATGAAGCATCCGCGATAGACGAGGTGATCGTCGGAGCAGCTCCTTGGAGGTGGAGGACGAGCGACTAAACCGGCGAGACGACGAGATGGACGATGGATCCTCATCTGGGGAGGTGTACGAGGGACGTCGAGCTGTCGCGGTGGACGACGTTGTCGGGGAAGAGGCTCCGGCTGGGCAGCGGTGAGGTGGCAGACAGAGGAGGGTGGGGTTTCGCGGCTGGAGTGGAGAGGTTATGGCGGCCTGGGATTTCAAATGGCGAAAAGGAGGCGATGGGAGGGGGTGAACCATGACTTAGGGACGCACTTGTCCAAAATTTAGGGTTTGTTACAAAAGTACTCCCACCGATTTGAGCTAGCGGCCCTTTCGGCTCATGGTTATAAGGGGGATCTCGTGTGTCGGGATTTGGCAGCTCGAGGGAGTTTTCGAGCGCGTCGTAATTTCGGGATAGCAAGGCACGGGTTGTGAAGGCGCCAGCTTTCGAAGCACGATATTTGAATTTTCGAGATATAACAAGGCGCGGGTTGAATTTTAGGGACAAGCCTAACGTGTAATATTGTACTTGTACGTACCAAATCAATTCGCACTTCCCTCAACCAAAAAAATGAAAAAATAAAACTATTCACACCACACAAAGAGAGAGTCTTGCCCCGTTTTACTATACAAATGTTATTCAAAGCTACTCCCTCCTTCCATCTCTATAGGGCCTAATGCGTTTTTTGATGCTAACTTTGACCAAATATTAGAGCAATAATATATGACATGCAACTTACACAAAGCACACCGTTAAATTCGTGTGTGAAAGGAGCTTTCAATGATATAATTTTTACATTGTGCATCTCATGTACTATTAATCTTGTCAATAGTCAAAGGCGGTCTTAAAAAACGCACTACGCCCTATATAGATGGAAGGAGGGAGTATGAATCCATGTTATGTCCAATTAAATTTTCTCGCTGGTTGTATAATGCATGTAACCTACTCATACCAACATTTTAGTGCATTCCAAATGTCCATACTACCGCTACAATTCGAACTGAATTTGAATTCGTTTCTCTATTTCAATAAGAATCTACAATCATGATTGTTGCCAACTTCAACCATCATTCGTGTATTACCTTAATAACACACCACATGATTACTATAGAGATAGATATGAAATATGTGTACTATATAAACTCGAATTCTATTTTTTGAATACACTTGATGTTGATTCCAAATAATAGTACATTTGATGTACTAACTATATATTCATAATCTAAACCATGTTCCATACGTACACCGTGTTTATCACACAAAGTATAGTGCCCCGCCCCCTACATTATGACAAGTATTTAGCCCTGAGCTGCAAAAGCCACACATTAGCCAAAATTATAATCAACGTTCTACGTTATGATATCTTCTTCAAGTATCTGTATCCACTTTTTTATAATGAATTATGATCTTTGTTCGTCTTTAACACCTTCATGATCCTCTTATATTTGTAGCTAGCTAGCGCTAACTTTCTAATTCGTGCATGCACATGCCCGCCCCCCTCTCACCCTCCCTCAGCGTCCCCTCCATCGTGCACGTTCGTCATTTCTCTTTAGGTCGTTCACCTGCGGTGTGTAGGCCCCCCGGCTCCTTCTTTCTGGCACACACTGGTCGATATACCTATCTAGCCAAGTGTGCCTACCACAAACACATATATACTTCCCCTCTTCTCTTCTCACGGTCCATGCCCCCCTGTGTCCAATACGGTTCCATGCAGGTGCACACTCCCGCCCCTCTTTTCATTGATCTCATACTCGCACACTCCTCCCCCTCAACATGGTAGGCCTCTCGCACCACCTCCTAGCTGCACCCCTCTTCCCGTGTCTGTCTCTCTGGACCTTATTTTCTTCTAACACATGCATGCATGTATATGTACCGATCTCCCTACATATAGCCAGGTCGACTATAATTCGTTTTCCCCACGCACAGATACACTTATCTCTGAAAGTGCAATCATGCCCTTAATCATATTTTGATGTTGATGACAACACATATGCTGGGGACTAATCATGTTTATCAAGTATATCTCAGGATTATGTTTCAAAGACCGTGTGCATGGATCATGACTAGGGACAAAAAGCATATAACTCAAGAATGGAGATACAAGATGTTGACTTCATTTATGGTTTGTTCTTGAGTATAGGGATCCCGCACTATTAAGAGGGGATCGATGGATCTAGTAAAAAACTTGCTCAAAAGCTACTATTTCTATACCTTGCCTTCGGACGTCCAGTGTTCTACGGACGTCTGGTCCTTCTTGATTGCCCGGACGTCCGGCGTTCCACAACAGAAGCATTTCTACGGATGTCCGGAACTCTCCGGACGTCCGACACTTTCACAACAAAAGCATTTTTACGGACGTCCGGACCCTCCGGTCGTCCGTGCTCCGGATGTCCGGCCCTGCTCGGACGTCTGTATCCTGTACACTGGGTTGTGGCTCACATTTTCACAGCGGCCAGTCGTCCGATGACTGTCGGACGTCCGGACCTATTTGTGCCTCCGGACGTCCGGCCCATCCTGTACCCAAAACGGTCACTTTTACCCACCACCTATATATATACCTTTCCCTTCCACGGGATAAGGTTGACCATTCACCTTGAGCCTATCAAGAACACTCCTCACTCTCTCTCTCATTCATCCACACTAAATCCTAGATTCCCAAGTGTTCTAGGAGCATTTGAGAGAAGTTCTCCAATCAAGTGATAGATCCACTCCATCCCCTTCTTTGCACCAAAGGAATTCGTGACTTGAGCAAGTTTTGAGCTTTTCCCCATCGTTCTTGTTACTCTTGGAGGTTGGAGACTCCTAGGCGGTAGGAGTCATTCAGAGAGGAATCGAACTTTGTGATTACCCTCGAAAAAGTTTGTGAGGGTTTGGAGACCACCCCAAGGTCTACCACTAGTGGTTGAGAAACGCCTCTGTGGTGTTGTCGCAAAGGGAGAATAGGGTGAGCCTTCGTGGTGTTGGTGTGCCTTCGTGGCGTTGGTGTGCCTTCGTGGTAACATCCACCTCTCTAACGGTGACTAGCTTCCCTCCAAGGAAGTGAACATCGGCATACATCCTCGTCTCCCGGAGTTGCGGTTATTCCTAACCCTAACTCTCTACTTGTGGTTACTTGTCTCTTTACACTTACATACATTATATTGTGCTTGCCTACTTACGTGTTTGTGTTGTTTGCTTAGTACTTTGTGCTCACGTGCAATTGTTAGGCTCATCTTCATATTCCGCATTATTGCCTAAAATTGCCAAGTAATAATTAAAATTTGTAATTGTACCTATTCAGCCCCCCTCTAGGTCCATCTCGAACCTTTCAATTGGTATCAGAGCCTCGTGCTCTATTCTTGTGGCTTAACCGCCCTAGAGCGAGATGAACCCAGATGGGACTCCCCTTGTTGTAGATCCTAAGGATAAAGGCGAGGTTTCTTCTGAAGTCAAGTCCTTTACGTCTCAGGATCTAGAATGGGCCCTTGCTAAGCAAAAGGAGGAGCATGATGCTTCTCTTGAGGCCTTGGTCCAACTGAGATTAGCCACGTTGTCCGCGGTGCTTGCACCACACTCAAGTGGTGTGGGTTCGAGGCCAACCGTGCCTACATCATCACTTGGTCAACAACCTCCTAGCAATGAACACGCCAGTGTTCCTTGGCTTTATGCAAGACCTCAAGTTGAGAAACCAAGATATAATCCTAAAGGCAAACCTCCTTTACTTAGTGCTACTTACGATTTTGCTTTGTGGAGAGTTGCTATGCAGGATCATCTTCGACATGGAAACGGTGAGATGTTGGAGATTATAGAGTATGGCTATCATGTGGTTGATCCAAAGAACCCCACACCAAGAGAAATATATGACAAGAACCTCAATGACACGGCAATCATGTGTATAAGGAGAGGTATGGATGAAAAGCAAAGGAGACCGTTCATACACATCAGAAGTGCCAAGGAACTATGAGAAAGTATTATACGATCCAGGACTGGCACTTCTACCCTCCGGAGTGCTCAATATGAAATTGCCAAGGGGCAATTCCAAAACTTTTGTATGGAAAAAGGTGAAACCCCCAATCAACTCCTTGAGCGTCTCATGACTCTCACTGCGGATATTGAGTCATGTGAGTGTGACAAGACACAAGATGGATTCAACATGACTAAGAGGTTTCTTGTGGATAAGTTGCTTCATGCTCTTGCTCCATATCATCATCAAATGGTGTGGGACATAAGACAACACCATACCTTCAAGGAAATGACTACAGATGACATCATATCCACCTTCCAACTATTTGAAGAGTCAAAGGCTAATGCCACAAAACATCTTGCCATGCATGGTTCCCCATCATCAAAGATCAATCTTGCATTGAAGGCCAAGCAAGTATGTGAAGATGAGCAAAGTGAAGAAGAAGAAGAAGATGATGATGATGATGAAGATGGTAATGAGATTGAATCCGACGAGGGACCTTCGTATGAAGACATGGCTCTTTTTTTCAAGAAGTTTAGCAACGGAAAATTCAAGGGAAGATTTCAAAAGAAGAAAGTAAGAAAATGCTGCAACTGTGAAGAAACCAATCACTTCTCCAACGAGTGCCCTTATGAGAAGAGAGAAGATAAACCAAGGTTTCCCAAGACCTTTCCCAAGAAGAAGTTGCCAAATCCTTTGAACTCCAAGCTCAAGAAGAGAGATGGAAAGGCAATGGTTGCTCAAGAAGAATCTAATCCGGATGATGTTAGTGGTGTTGCCGGAGTTGCTCAAGACTCTCAAAACACGTTGGGGTTAGTAAACAAGAGTGGTGACGTGGTCACCTACAACTACATGAAAGATTACAAGGGCAACGCTCACAAGTGCCTAATGGCAAAGGCCATGGTTGAAGAAGGAGAGGACCAAAGCTCTTCTGACAAGGTCAAGGTAACTCCATGATCAAATCCTCCTATTTTCACACCTTCTACTCCTAGTGATGAGTATCTTGATGTGGAGGATAGCTATGAGGATGATGATCTAGATGATCCTATGATTGCTAAACTTAATAAGTTCATGTCCTCCCTCAAAGGAAAGAAACTCACTATGTTTCGTATGCTTATGGAGATGGTGAGTAAGCACACCATCACCATTAAGGAACTCGAAACCCTCGTCACCGAGGAAAAGGAAAAGTGTGAAATCCTTGAGCGGAAAGTCCAATATGAGGAAGCATGAAATGATGAACTATGCTTAAAAATTGGTGCAAATATTGATGTTCACACTAATGATCTTGCCTCCTTGAAAAAGGCTATTGACTCTTGCGAAGAGTTAATGAATGATAAAAGTAAGCTTGTGAAGTCGCATGCTTCTCTATCTAAGGATTGTGAGCTTCTATCCGTGTCTCTCAAGACTAAGGAAGGAGAGCTCACCGTTCTTAGAAAGAGTTTTGAGACGCTCAAACTTACTTATCTTGAAACTTTAGCCAAGGTTTACTCTTCCCCTATTATAAATGTTGATGCTTGTGCTACTAACTCTAGTAGTGATCTAGCATCTATTCTTGAGGAAAATCGTTTTCTCAAGGCTCAAATTGAGAAAGGTCTCATGACATGTGCTCAAGGGCAAAAGAATCTTGATGAGATTTTGAGCCAACACAATGAGGTGTTTGCCAAAGAGGGACTTGGGTTTGACCCGAGTACAAGCAAGAAGAAGACGTCCCCCCAAAAGTGCACAACCCCTCTAAAAGAAACATTTGTAAGAGAAGGGCACAAGGAGAAAGGTAAGGTTGTGAGTGGGAAGGCCACAAGGGGCATGCCCACTCTCAACAAGCCTAAAGAGTTCATGCCTCCTTCCTATGTACTTCGTAAGACTAAGGATGGAGAAGTCTTTGCAAACTTTGTTGGTCCTCGAAATGCATTCCGGTTCTATGCTATTTGGGTCCCTAAGACCCTTGTAACTAACTTGAGAGGTCCCATTGCAAAATGGGTGCCTCTAACCAAGTCCTAATTGTGTGTAGGTAAGCTTCTCTGGTGGAGTGAAATGGGTGATTGATAGTGGATGTACAAATCATATGACCGGAGATAGCAAATTGCTCTACGATTTCATGGAAGCTATTCAACCATTCATGAGCATTATGTTTGGTGGAGGTTCAAAAGGACAAGTACTCGGGTTGGGCAAGGTGGCTATCACAAACGACATGTCTCTTGCAAATGTTATGCTTGTCCAATCCCTTAAATACCATTTGCTTTCTGTTCGCCAATTGGCTTCTGTTGGTTATGATACACTCTTTGGACTAACGGATGTGGAAGTCTTTAAGAGAGATACTCTCAAAGTGGCGTTTGTTGGAGAGTTGGATGGCAACCTTTACACGGTTGATTTCTCGAAAGAGAGCACATTCCATGCAACTTGTCTAATGGCCAAGGCTGACAAGGGGTGGCTATGGCATCGCCGACTAGCCCATGTCGGCATGAGAAATCTTCAAGATCTCTTAAAGGGGAATCACATCCTTGGACTAACCAATGTCTCTTTTGAGAAAGATCGTGTGTGTAGTGCATGCATAGCCGAGAAGCAACATCAATCAAAGCACCCACCCAAGAACATAGTATCTACTTCAAGGCCCCTGGAGCTCCTTCATGTGGATCTTTTTGGGCCTCCTTCATGGGATAGTCTTGGTGGGAAAAAGTATGGGCTTGTCATTGTTGATGATTACTCAAGATATACACGGGTGTTCTTTCTCAAGTCCAAGGACGAAACGAAGATCACCTTCATTGATTTTTCCAAGCAAGCCCAAAGCAAGTTTGACAAAGAAATCCGGGAAATAAGAAGTGACAATGGCTCTGAGTTCAAGAACTATACTTTGGAAGAATTTCTTAGTGATGAAGGGATTGAGCATCAATATTCAGCTCCATACACTCCTCAGCAAAATGGTGTAGTCGAACGGAAGAACCGTACACTTGTAGAGATGGAAAGGTCCATGTTGGATGAATACAAGTCACCACATAGTTTTTGGGCCGAAGCTGTCAATACTGCATGCCATGCATCAAACCGGCTCTTCCTCCGCACTATATTGTAAAAGACTCCATATGAGCTTCTAACTAGAAACAAGCCAAATGTCAAGTACTTTCGTGTATTTGGGTGCAAATGTTTCATCCTCAACAAAAGAGAACGGTTAGGAAAATTTCAATCCAAAACAATTGAGGGTATATTTGTTGGTTATGGATCAAACTCTCGTGCCTATAGAGTCTACAACAAATCCAATGGATGTGTTGTAGAAACTTGTGACGTGGTGTTTGATGAATTTAATGGCTCCCATGGGGAGCAAGTTGATCTAAGTGATGTAGGTGAAGATGATTCTTCTCAAGACATTTTGACCATGGGTGTTGGTGCACTTCTTCCTATGGAACAAGAACCTCATGATGATGAAGAAGAAAATGGAGGTCTCACACATCATCAAACTACTTCAACATCCATACCACCACAAGCTCCTATTGTTCAACCGATACCCTTAGCCCAAGTTGAGGAGGATGATCAAGTCTCTCTTAATGATAATCATCAAGAACAAGATCATCATCAAGAGCAAGAACAAGAAAGTCCAATCATTGATGATGAACCTCAACAAATGCAACATGAACAAGAAGATCTTCCTCCACACGTGAATGATCCATATGTTTAAGATGTGGATGATGGACATGAAGTTGAACCTCGTGAAACCCTCACCTCCATCATGCCTCGAGTGGCCGGTCGTGTTGATGTTGACAAAATCCTCACCGGCATCTCGGAAGGTAGAGTCACTCGTAAACATTTGACAAACTTTTGTGCTCACTTCTCGTTTGTGTCTAGTATTAAGCCACTCAAGGTACAAGAGGCATTGATGGACAACGATTGGCTTGTTGCTATGCAAGAAGAGTTGAACAGTTTTGGACGCAACTAAGTGTGGTCATTAGTCAAGAGGCCATCTACCGAGCACAACGTCATTGGAACAAAATGGATTTTCAAGAACAAGCAAGATGAAAATGGTGTAATCATCCGCAACAAGGCAAGGTTAGTGGCACAAGGGTACTCACAAGTTGAAGGTTTGGACTTTGGTGAGACCTTTGCCCCCGTTGCCCGTCTTGAATCCATTCGCATCTTACTTGCTTATGCCGCTTTCAATTGTTTTACATTACATCAAATGGATGTGAAGAGTGCTTTCCTTAACGGTCCTCTACAAGAAGAAGTATATGTGTCACAACCACCCGGGTTCGTTGATCCCTTTCACAAAGACTATGTGTATAAACTTCATAAGGCTTTGTATGGCCTCAAACAAGCACCTCGTGCTTGGTATGATCATCTGAAGAAGTTTCTACTCGATGATGGTTTTGTGAGAGGGGTGATTGATCCCACTCTTTTTACTAAGAGGGACAAGGGTGATTTGATCCTATGCCAAATCTATGTAGATGACATCATTTTTGGTTCTCCTAACATTCATTTGTGCAAGAAGTTTGCGCCTTCAATGACCAAGAATTTTGAAATTTCACTCAATACGGATTTGAAGTTCTTTCTCGGATTTCAAATTCAACAATTTCAAGAAGGAATTTTCTTATCTCAAGCAAAGTACCTCAAGGATATTCTAGAAAAGTTTGGTATGTCTGATGCTAGTCCATGCAAGACACCCATGCCAACCAAAATTACTCTCACGGAAGACACAAATGGTACTCCTTTCGACCCATCTACTTACCACTCTATGATTGGTTCATTGCTTTATCTTTGTGCATCTAGACCAGACATCATGTTCAGTGTATGCATGTGTGCTAGATTTCAAGCTTTCCCTATGGAAAGTCATCATAAGGCGGTTAAGCATATTCTTAGATACCTTATTCACACCCCAAAGTTGGGCCTCTGGTACCCCAAGGATGCTAAGTTTGATCTCATTGGGTACATGAATGCGGATTGGGTTGGAGAAAAAGTGGATCATAAGTCCACATCCGGTGCATGTCAGTTTCTTGGACGATCCTTGGTGAGTTGGTCCTCGAAGAAACAAAATTGTATTGCTCTCTCTACCGCAGAAGTTGAATACATTGCTGCCGCTAGTTGTGCAACTCAGTTGTTATGGATGCGACAAACTTTGAAGGATTACGGTATCACCTATAGAAATGTGCCTCTTCTGTGTGATAATGAAAGTGCCATCAATATTGCTGAGAACCCCAAAGATCATCTCCGCACCAAACACATTGATATTAGGTATCATTTCTTGAGAAATCATGTTGAAAAGGGTGATATTCACATTGATCACATTGGCACTGATTTTCAACTAGCGGATATCTTCACCAAACCTTTAGATGAAGCAAGGTTCTGTCGACTTAGGCGTGAACTTGGTATCTTGGAGCTTGACAACATTATGTGAAATCTAGTACCCATTCATGCATGAATCTAATGTCTTGTCATGATGTAGGCATATACTTAGGGGGAGACCTTCAATTCATGAATGTTCTCACCCTACTCAATGCATAAAAAGAACCAACACTCTCAAAGTATCCATGGGTCTAGACCTATGGTGCTTTAACATGATGGAGTAGTGACTATGCACTCAAAGTTCAAATCTTTTCGTGTCATGTCATGTCTACTCAGACATTGTGGCATTAGCCACCACTTGTAGTACATGGCTATGATTGGGTGAGGTAGGGTATTAGTTACTACATAAATAAATTTTTATTGTGGACAAAAATTGCCTTCTCCTCATCATGATCAGCACTTGCACCTTTGCCTCCTGTCAAACTTCTCGCGTCGGACGTCCGTAGGTTCCGGACGTCCGTGTGGTTCTTCAATGCCGGTCGTCCATAGGCATCCGGACGTCCGTAAATTCTTCTCTGATTACCATCGACCGGTCGTCCGGCCTCTCCGGACGTCCGTAAAATCCACTATGGTTCCCTTAGTTGGCCTAGACGCCGAAACGACGGACGTCCGTAATAAACTTTCTGTTACAATCTGTCCGGTCGTCCGAAGCCGTCGGTCGTCCGTAGAATCATCTCTATCATCCTCTACTTTCTGTCGGTCCCGATTCTGATCGTCCGCACCCCCCCCCCCGGACGTCCGGATGCATATTCGACTCCTTTCGTCCGTAGGGTCCGGACGTTCGGACGTTTTTACTGGCCACTATATATACTGCGCGGTAGGGTTTCTCAACTGACCACATCCTCTATCCGCTATTTCCCCACCGCCGCCGCCGCTCCTACCGTGTGGCCACTCACCGCGGCCGCATGCCGTCGTGCCCCTCGCCGGGGCTTCTCTCCGCCGCGGATCTGCGGTCCGCTTGGCGCTGCTCCAGCCCGTCCAGCCCGTCGGCCACCTGCTCCAGCATGCCGCTCGTCTCCTCCGTGTTCTTCCTTTCAAGGTCACGATGCCTCGGTCCAAGCACTCAGCTCGAAAGAAAGTCGCCGGAGGGCCGGCTCGTCCGTCTCGTCGTGGTGGCTCCGACGACTCCGAGGAGGAAGATCGCCCTCGGAAACGTGTTGCTCGTCCTCCCAGCTCGTCCAGTGATTCCTTCTCGGAGGGGTCGGACTTTGAGGATGAGCTTGAGGAGGTGGATCCGTCCCCGATGGTTGGTGTTCGTGTCGCTGCACCCAAGCCTGGTACTCGTCGTCCAACCTTTCACCCTCCTCCTCCTCCGGTGCAACCCCACGGTGATGCTCGCCACATCTCAATTGAGCCTCCACTGCCACTCGGCCTTCATATTAAGCGTTTCAACGAGGTGCCAAAAACTTCATATCTTAAATTGCATCGTGATGTAGATCAATTTACTGTTGTTAGGGATTCTCAGGATAGTTGCTTTCGCACAAATGTCCAAGCCGACATATTCACCACGATTGTCATCCCTAAGGGCTTGTCACTTCATGTTTGCATTGATCTTGAGCACATTCGCACTCATACAGAGAAATATCCGGGAGCCATTGAGCTCATTGAGTCGTCCAATCTAGCTGCTCCATTCGCCTTTCAACATGATTTTAACCACGCTGCCATCCATCAGTTTTATGCCACATGTTACTTTGCTCCTGATAACACTGTCACATGGATGACCTCCGACACTGCACTCACAGCATCTTATGCTCAGTTTGTCACTGCCCTTGGCTTTCCCGACACTGGGTTCAAAATCCACAAGGATGACTCCAACCATAAGCCCAAGGGCATTGCGGTCTGTGCGGATCTCCTTAGACCTATATCAACTTTGTCTGCCACTGAAAAACAAAAGGGTCTAAACCAAGTCTCCATTTGGCGCTTTCCATTCAACATCATTTATCAGTGTATCATCCGCACCATCTATCCCAAGATGGGTGACAAGGGCTCCTGCAGCAGCTACTGCATTGATCTCATGCATCGCCTCTTCACATCTCCTAAAGGGAAGATCAATGTTCCACACTTTCTATGGCATGAGATCCGCCTTGCTAGCTTCCAGCACAAGAGGGCTTTTCCTCATGCACCTTTTATTCAGGCTTTTATCGAAAGTGTAGCTCCCTTTCCTATTGCCCGCACTCATGTACATGAGCGATGGGTCATTCCCGCTCACATGGCGGCTGATCATGTTCCTCCTCCTCCCGCTACTGCTAGTCGCACTGCCGCTAGTGTTCCTTCTCATGCTACCCATCCTCCTTCCAGTGCTGCCCCCTTTGGGCGCATTGCTCGTTTTCTTGGGAAGGCTCACTCAGCCATGATGAAGATATTCACCTACCATTGCTCCCAACACCACGATGTGGTCACTCGCATGGTCACTTCCAAGAACGCTCTGAAGGCTCGTCTGAGAGACTCGGGAGTGTATGATGTGAGTGACGATGAGCGTCTTCCTGCAGACCCCCCTTCTGACTTTGGTTTTCCCTCCGGTCCTGAGTGGGCTGATTTCTTCGATGAGGTTGGTGGCAGTGGTGTTCATGATGATGATGATGAGGATGATCTCTAATGCTATTATGTTTTTCCCCCTAGTTCTCTTTTTTTTGGATACTTGATGCCAAAGGGGGAGTAGGCTCCATATGCATGTTATTCTAGCTCATTATGTAATCAAACTTATTGTTATGGTTGTGTTTTAGCTTGTACTGAACCTATGTTATGAGTTTGTTGAATAGGAGATTTGGTGAATCTACATGTGATGAATCTATATGGAGTTTAACTCTTGATTATCGTGTGTATGAGATTTGGTTATACTGGAGGCATCATTTTGAGGGGAAGCCCTCATCATTTTGTTTTAGTAGTATCTATGGTATCACTTTGAGGGGGAGCTCGCTCGCTACTCATTCTTATTATGGTTATTGAGCTCCACAACAAATACTTCCGATTACTATTATGAGTATGCATATGAGTTGTCATCAACTACCAAAAAGGGGGAGATTGGAAGTGCAATCATGCCCTTAATCATATTTTGATGTTGATGACAACACATATGCTCGGGACTAATCATGTTTATCAAGTATATCTCAGGATTATGTTTCAAAGACCGTGTGCATGGATCATGACTATGGACAAAAAGCATATAACTCAAGAATGGAGATACCAGATGTTGACTTCATTTATGGTTTGTTCTTGAGTATAGGGATCCCGCACTATTAAGAGGGGATCGATGGATCTAGTGAAAAACTTGCTCAAAAGCTACTATTTCTATACCTTGCCTTCGGACGTCCGGTGTTCTACGGACGTCCGGTCCTTCTTGATTGCCCGGACGTCCGGCGTTCCACAACAGAAGCATTTCTACGGATGTCCGGAACTCTCCGGACGTCCGACACTTTCACAACAGAAGCATTTCTACGGATGTCCGGAACTCTCCGGACGTCCGACACTTTCACAACAGAAGCATTTTTACGGACGTTCGGACCCTCCGATCGTCCGTGCTCCGGATGTCCGGCCCTGCTCGTACGTCCGTATCCTGTACACTGGGTTGTGGCTCACATTTTGACAGCGGCCGGTCGTCCGATGACTTTCGGACGTTCGGACCTATTTGTGCCTCTGGACGTCCGACGTTCTCCGGACGTCCGACCCATAATGTACCCAAACGGTCACTTTTACCCACCACCTATATATATACCTTTCCCTTCCACGGGATAAGGCTGACCATTCACCTTGAGCCTATCAAGAACACTCCTCACTCTCTCTCTCATTCATCCACACTAAATCCTAGATTCCCAAGTGTTCTAGGAGCATTTGAGAGAAGTTCTCCAATCAAGTGATAGATCCACTCCTTCCCCTTCTTTGCACCAAAGGAATTCGTGACTTGAGCAAGTTTTGAGCTTTTCCCCATCGTTCTTGTTACTCTTGGAGGTTGGAGACTCCTAGGCGGTAGGAGTCATTCGGAGAGGAATCGAACTTTGTGATTACCCTCGGAAAAGTTTGTGAGGGTTTGGAGACCACCCCAAGGTCTACCACTAGTGGTTGAGAAACGCCTCCGTGGTGTTGTCTCAAAGGGAGAATAGGGTGAGCCTTCGTGGTAACATCCACCTCTCTAACGGTGACTAGCTTCCCTCCAAGGAAGTGAACATCAGCATACATCCTCATCTCCCGGAGTTGCGGTTATTCCTAACCCTAACTCTCTACTTGTGGTTACTTGTCTCTTTACACTTACGTACATTAGATTGTGCTTGCCTACTTATGTATTTGTATTGTTTGCTTAGTACTTTGTGCTCACGTGCAATTGTTAGGCTCATCTTCATATTCCGCATTATTGCCTAAAATTGCCAAGTAATAATTGAAATTTGTAATTGTACCTATTCACCCCCCCCCCCTCTAGGTCCATCTCGATCCTTTCAACCTCACTACTTATGTCTCTCCCTTTCTCGGACACACGACGGTTGATCTTCCTATGTAGTTACCTATGCTTACCACAACCATATCGTCTCCCCTCATCATCCTTGCATAACTCTAGACCCGTATATCACACGCACGTGCATAGATAGACAGACATACCCCGCCCTCTCTTATTGATATTGCACTCGTACCCTTTATTTTTCTAGCAGGCCTCTCCCACCATTTGTGAGACGCCACTCCACCGCCAACCCTCCGACACTCTACCTTTGTCTTTATCCCAACCTTATTCCTCTGCTACACATATCAAAGGATGCCGATCGATCTCCCTCAATACATAGCTAGGTCTCTCACCTTCCCCACACATATACTAGTCGACCAGTCTCTGCCCCCTCCCCCCCCACACACACACACATCGATAGTCGAACGTTGTAGGTAGGTATCCATGCCACAGAGAAAAACTGCACCTCTGCCCTCTCAAATTCCAATAGGCCAGCCGCCCTGTATCTTTGACATGGGCAAACACAAATTCGATGGCACTCTTTATCGATTGCACAACCACACACTTCATCCCTATTTTCAATTCTATCGATATCTCATGTCCATGTCTCCATTTCACACACATTGCATATGTTACGTTTTTTGTTTGAGATATCATCGACACATTGCCTTTGTTTCGCACAAACCATCTCTCTCACGCCCACCCACGTACGTACCTGCACCTAAAGAAGAGGTGCTCGCGGGACGCACATACTCATGTCTTGTTCCCGGCCACACCCGCGCGGGTACATGGTGGAGTTCGTTTCTGTGTGAAAAGGCAGCCCATGTGATAATTTGACGTCTGTAGCGGTTGTTTACTCGAAGGAGGGTCGGGTACCACGCCTAGACGGAACAAAGTTCGACTTGACGCATTAGTATTAAATAAAGTTATATATTCCTCAATGGCACGTACAGAATATAAAACGATTGCCGTGGGGAAAATGGAAAAATGGGTTTGTCTCTCGTCACACCATCTCACACAATGCGGCAGTGGCCTCTCTCTCTCTCAGCGTTGGTCAGTGATCCGGCCGCATCCCGTCTGCCAGTGGAAAGGGAAGATGTGCATCGTCTCTCCATTCGACGGTATTGAGGCAACACGTCCCGATCTGCGGTATCTGCCGTTCTCTTTGACCAAGCTCCGACATGGTAGGGCCTTCGCCACTTGCTCGCTGCCGCAGTATGGGCAGATCCCGGCCGCCGGCGCCCTCCTAGTAACATCCGACAACCCTCAGGTACAGCTTCCTCCGGCCTTGCTCCACTGCCCATCTTCCCATGTTGTTGCATGTGGATCTTCTTTAGTTGTTTGCTTAAAACGTATCTCGACCGACATACTTTCCATCTTGCAATCTCGTCCTCAAACCATTTTTGATAAACCACCATGTGCTATCTTTCCCTTATTATATGGAATATGCTTCTTTTTTATCTGCGTATGTGTCTTCAACTCGTGTTATTGGGCAGTAATTGTTTCCTTTCTACCTCCTTATGCAAATAGGGCTATCCATTTTCACCTCGTTGCTATTGTGACCTTTTGGTGAACTAGACAAATCACTTTTTTCTTAAGAATGTTTTGCGCAGTTCCGCCAAAATGTCACACGGTCAATGTTTTTACATTTCTGTGGGACTGTAGAAAGGGATATTGGTTTTGCTATCCTCCTCATCAAACTCCGTCCTAATCTTCTGCAACAAGTAGTTAGTCCTAAAGAGAGATTGTAGAGGTGACCGGCTTCTATTTGTGTGTGTTATGTTTCATCATCTAGTTCCACTATTATTGTAATCACACTGACTGGATATGTTTGCAAATAGGGATGGTCCGCTCATTTTTAGTGGAGCTGCACAAAATGATCGGATTGTGGTGTCCTCCATACACCTCTTTTTTGGCTAGAGAGCTGGGTGAAAATAGCTGCCAAGCAATGAACACTATGCCAAGGAAATGGAGCCATGCCTACGAACAACACCGATCAATTATATATTTTTCTTTATTTGTACACCTTCTCACAACTTTGTCTTCAGTTGTGATGTGAATATTGGCGCTGATCTGTGAACCATTGAGATGCATTAGCAGCCATGTAGTTTCATTTGTATTTGATGGAAGGTTGTACCGAGATAATCTTGAGGCAAGACACATGAATCCTAAGTTGAAACCTTTTTTTCCTGCAGGAACCAAAGTTGAAACCTTCATAGCATCATAGTACCATTTCATTAAAATTATGCGTACATATAAAAAAATCCTGAAGGATTGATAGCAATGCGAGAAACGATTCAACTTCGTTTCACCGACATGTAGGACATCCTTCATCCGGCTCGACCTGCAATGCAGCAATATTGAGTGCACAACTGCAGGGAAAGATTCACCCCGGTCGTTGCGCCGCAGGAGTAATGACTAGTGAGCAGTCAAATCACAGTGCCCCACCTTCGCCACAGTAAGTTGCTCAGACGAAGCAACCATCATTTCTCTGTTCCTTGAATCCGCTGGTACTCCCATATTCCAAGAGTAATAAGTTGCTCAGGCGAATCAACCATCACTTCACCTTTCCCACAGTAAGTACTAGTTCCTCCTTTTTTTACTCTAGAAACAACCACACACGAATATTGGCGGTAGCAGCACAACATCTGAATCAAAAATCGAAACCAACCAGTGAACTACTACCAGTGGTGAGCGTTTGCTAGTACGTATCATTTACTCCGTATGTCCATGTATATAAGGCTTAATACGTTTTTTGAGATTAACTTTGGCCCTATTTGGATCCATGGGTTAGAGTTAGTTTGAGCTAGTTGGTGCTCAAATAGCCCTAAAGTATCCAAACATGTGGGTTAAATTGGAGCAAGTTAGACTTGTTCGGTTCAACCGCCTCCCTAGGTGTTTGGAGAGGAATTGGCCTATAGGTGGGCAGGCGACTTGTAAGCAAAAGTTTCTCCTCGTGCTGCGAGCCACCACGCACGTGTTGGCGAGGGAGAAGGCATAGTAAGCAAGCTTCTCGTTGTTCTGCGAGTTGATGGGACACATCAAAGTTATTTAGTACGTACTCTCTCTCCAAAAAAGGGTTGACCATGTCATGGCTACCATCCCGTGCTCCGTCAATGAGTACATGCACTATTCACGTGCCATCGAGAAAAAATATTGCATAGTACTAGGTGCCATCGAAGCGCACGACTCACTTACACACTGCTTATCTGATTATCTCCATTTTCTTGCGTGACACATCCACCTTGATGCTAGATGTCTCGCGTGTTGGCAAAAGGATGAACAAAGCTCATGTCAAAAAAAGAGTGGAAGAACATAGATTCCCGACGACCGAGAAGGAGCAAGGAACCTCGTGGTGGAGCGTCTGCACTCATAATATTTTATATTATTCAATGATATAAAATCAACCAAGCATCTCCACAGTGGACTGGAAGAGTACGAAACACGACAACCCAGTGTAGTTACATCATACTAGTACATGGCTAACCCACGCTATCACCATATTTCTTGGCTTCTGTGCGACACCTAGCTCTAGTAATCCAGCAGCCCGTATCGCTTCTCGCTCCTCGTCTCTCTCAAAACGCGGCGGGCTGACGTTTTTGCCGTCTATTGAGGTCGGTTAACTCATCACATGTTAGAGACATGCCAAGAGCATTCTAAAAAAATTGTATTGTACTCTATTGTTATGCCAAGAAGAGGAAGCGCTTTGACCGATGGACCAAAGGAGACAGGCGTGCCATGCCGTGAGTGGGTCCAGTTTCTCGTTTTGAACTCGTTTAGAACACTTGGATTTGACTATTGATAAGATTTTATATAGGGCCTAATGTATTCTTCGAGGATGCCTTTGACTATTGATAAGATTTTATATAATTTGAAAATTATATCATTCGAAGATCCTTTCACGTTCCGTTTTCAAAAAAAAGAAGACCATTTCACGTACGAATTTGACTGTATGCTTTGAGCAACTTACATGTCCTATACTGCTCCTGTTTGGATACTCTAACTTAGCTAGAGGTTAGACTAACTCATGACTAACCCTGAACTAACTGTAGCCAAAGAGGTGTTTGGGTGACAGGGTTAGATTGACAATAAATGCACTTGATGGAGAGAGAAAAGTGATTTTTTAGTGGGCCCGATGAGAACTATCTCCAATTAGCACCTCTTGGGTGGGATAGTTTTTTTTTGGTGGGTTCAGTGCAACTTGCTCCAATTTAACCCTCATGCTTGGATACTTTAGGGCTATTTGAGCCCCAACTAGCTCAAACTAACTCTAACCCATGGATCCAAACAGGGCCAAAGTTAGTCTCGGAAAATGCATTAAGCCCTATATACATGGACAGACGGAGTACATGATACGTACTAGCAAACGCTCACCAGTAGTAGTAGTAGTTCATTGGTTGGTTTCAATTTTTGATTCAGTTGCTGTGTTGTTACCGTCCACCATTCGCGAGTGTTGTTTCTAGAATAAAAAAGGAGGTACCCCTACTTATGTTACTCCCACTACGCCTAGCCTAAGGTTAGTAGGTGACCTTGCGCTTGTCTCTTTGCCTCTTCCAAAAGTTGATGGTTCTATAGTAGTACTTCTGGCAATCTGACACCAAATGAACTGCTGCACGTCCAACTAAATCAAAAATCGAAACCAGTCAATGAACTACTACCAATGGTGATCATTGCTAGTACGTATCATGTACTCCGTCTGTCCATGTATATAGGGCTTAATGCGTTTTCTGAGACTAACTTTGGCCCTGTTTGCATCCATGGGTTAGAGTTAGTTTGAGCTAGTTGGGGCTCAAATAGCCCTAAAGTATCCAAACATGAGGGTTAAATTGGAGCAAGTTAGACTTGTTTGGTTCAACCGCCTCCATAGGTGTTTGGAGAGGAATTGGCCAGTGCGAGGCGGTTCTATAGGTTGGTAGGCGGCTTGTAAGCAAAAGTTTCTCCTTGTGCTGCGAGCCATCGCGCACGTATTGGTGAGGGAGAAGGCGTAGTAAGCAAGATTCTTGTCGTTCTGTGAGTTCTTAGGACACATCAAAGTTATTTAGTACGTACTCTCTTCAAAAAAGGGCTGACCATGTCATGGCTACCATCCCATGCTCCGTCGTTGAGTACGTGACTATTCACGTGCCATCGAGGAGAAAAAATATTGCGTAGTACTAGGTGCCATCGAAGTGCACGACTCACTTACGCACTGCTTATCTGATTATCTTCATTTTCTTGCATGACATGTGCACCTTGATGCTAGATGTCTCGCGTGTTGGTAAAAGGATGAACAAAGCTCACGTAAAAAGAGAGTTGAAGAACATAGATTCCCGACGATCGAGAAGGAGCAAGGAACCTCGCGGTGGAGCGTCTCCAAGGAACCTTGTGCGTTTTCCCCTGTTTTTTGCCGCCTGCCCACCTATAAACAAATAAAAGAACATGAAATCTTCGCTAACCACTAGAGATGATACATCAGGATGCTAAGTTGAAGATGTTTTATAGTTTATATTGATAACCACGCAATAAGCCACACATGTACAGGACGCATGCAGCCACGCATGTACACACGCCAACGCACTAACTCCATCCGATCCAACTCATGCACATACATGCACATGGAGCACACAACACACATACACAACACGTGAATGCACACACACTCGACCGTAGAATGCACGTGAATAACACATGCATGCGCGCACACTCGGTTGCATGGAGGCTTGCTCCATTTGCGGCGACGTCCGGTTCATCGTGCTACGGTGAAGCTCGCACACAGCGGCACCTACGCATCTCTTGCAGCACCTCTTTGCCGTCCTTGCTCAATGAATAGTCGGAGATGAAGACGACCGCAGCCTCGGCCTTATAGCTAGCACCGATGGAAAAACACGCACGCTGCACGCACACGAGCACATACGGAGTGCCCACGACGTGGTGTGTCCCCAATCGCCTCAACTCCTTCTGCGTACGTTGTCTATCAAGGCGGCTGCATGCCTAATGATGATGTGGGTGAGATCTTCTAGGACCTAAATGATGACGAGGAAAATTATGAGACTACCCACAGTGGGAGTAACATAGGTAGTAACATCACACATGTATAGATAAAGTAGATGATGTGGCAAGCAATAAATGAAGAAAGAGAGGAAAGTAGTAACATCACGCATATCAAGGCAAGATGTGTCTATAGCCTAATAAATGAAGTGTTGCATGTTACCACAGATGTGTTACTATAGAGGTAGTAACATGAGCATGTTACCCATTGTGGCTAGTCTGAGGGGGGTGTATCCAACAGTGTTCCTCGGCTCGCACCTCTTGCATCACGGTGGTCGAGCTTGGAGTCATTCATCTGGTACACGTGGCATCTCAGATCTGGACACAAGGTGACGTACACCATCAAGGTCCACGGTCAAGGGGGTGCTAAGTGCTAAGTGCTTAGATGTGCTTAAATGAGGTGCTAAGTGCATTAAATGGCTTAGCAACTCAAGTCTCCAATGCATAGGTGCTTAGTTTGTTGTTTCTAAGCTTGCTTCATTTAATTAGCTATAGACTCAAAACTGTCTTTCCACCGTTTCTTCCTATGGTCACCAAACTAGTCTCTCTCTTCTAAATTAACTTGCCATAACATATTTTATGCCTACGTGGCAGGCTTAGCAGCTATACATGGTGGAGCACTCGGAGAGGCCAAGGCTGGTCATAGTGGGGCGTAACTTATACTGTAACATATTACTATGTTACTCTAAACATCTCTATGAACCGGAAAGGAGGGAGTTGTGGCATAGACTAGTGTCATATGCATGAAACTACTAGTGAGTATGGGAGTACATGATATTTCCTCGTCCGGACTGATCCCAAGTTGGCTTCTCACCTTCTTGGCCCAACAAAAACCCCTCCCCCCTCCCGCACGTGCTTCCCGCCCGGCGCTAGCCGAGCCCATCGCTCCACATTGATGGAAAATCAGGGTGATGCGACCTCTCACTTCTTCCACCGTTGAAGTGGCACACCGACCGAGGGCACCACCCGCTGCATGCCCGGCATTTCAGACTACACAATGGAGAGTAACCTTAGAGCAAGTACTACAATTAGATGACATAAGCAGGCTATAAGGATTTAAATATAGTATTTGTGCTTAGGGGGTGTTTGTTTCCAGGGACTTTTTGGTGTAGGGACTAGAAAAAGTCCCTCCTAGAGACTTTTTAACCAAACAAGAGGGACTACTAGGGACTAAAAGTTGCTTTTTGGGACTAAATGAAGAATACTCTCAAGGAGAGTCTTTTTGGGACTTTTTTGGACTTTTCCAACAATGCCCCTCCCTGCACCCATTGGCCCGCCACCCCATGGTGTTGTTTTGTTGTTATTTTTCTGTATACTAGGGGTAACATGGTCATTTAATCACCTATAGGGAGGGACTAGGGACTTTTTAGTCCCTGGAAACCAACACGGAGGGACTTTTGAGGGACTAGGGACTTTTTAGTTGGGACTAGAAAAAGTCCTAGGAATTATGAACCAAACAGCTCCTTAGTTAAAGGAAATAGAAGAGGAGAGAGAAGAGAAGCGGGTTGTAAACTTGTAGCCGGTTGTAGCAGGAGCCCCAACATACTTTGTGAGACAAAAGGTGGGGCTATTATTAATGATATAGTATTATACTAAAGGGACTAACTATTGTACTAGCAGGCTATTAGGTTGGTTCTACATGATGTGTCAACTTCATATAGCCGGATGTTAGCTATACTATTAACCATGCTCTAAGTGTGGTGTGAGTGGGACTAAAGTTTTGTCCCATACTGCTAGGTGGATGTGAGTTGCACCACTTTATAATGTGATCTATTCTAGCATTTGCATGAGCATGATAATAGGAAACCTACACGCGTTCTCTTCGGGAATGAGCATGTCTAAGGACAAAAGCTATCCACGTGGTCTATATTTTTGTTGGTCGGAAAATTTATTTTAAGTCATTAATTAACAATTAACAGACACCTTAATTACTCAGTTTTTTTTTTGAGACAAACCTTGGCGGGGCTATTATTGACTTGGACGTGGGGTTTGGGGGCCAAAGGCCTACTATTATACTTGGTCTTACTCGCACGACCGACCTGACATGCTCTACCCTAGCCGTTGTTGTATCATATGGTTTCGCACCGTTCTAGATCTTAGCGCCGCCACGTAATTCTTCTCCAGCCCTCCTTCCAGCGTGCACCGTGAGAAGGGACAGCGGTCCTCCGAACTCCGCCTTTCGTGATCTTGTACGGGAGAGGGGCGATCAGGTTTTTGGGGAGCACACTCCTGTGACTGCTGCCAGCAACGACTTCCTCAACGACAGCCTTCTTCCCAGACCTCGGTAACCTCTTCATCAACGACATGAGTGACAACATCAACCACAACGGTTCTCCTCCCGCTATACAGTGTGTGATTCTGTCCTCCAGGTTTAGTCCACATCATTACTTTGATCTTTGCAATTGTCGTCGTGATCTATTTACTGTTGATTCATATTAAATCTCATAGTAAATTGCTCATATATTCAACAATCCAATCCAAAAACCTGATTATAGGCAATTTACTCCGAGTGGTTTTGTTGCGCTTTTGAAGCCGCCTACTTTTAAGGGGGATGCAATATAAAAGGTGGCGCACAAGAGCAGTATATTGGTTTCAAATCATGTACTGCTATGACACCACTAAGGGTAAGCCTTAGGGCGATCTTAATCCTACACAGCAGGAAGCTTTTGAGAACATGGATACCCTCTTCAAAGCCGCCCTGCTGAGTGTTCTTGACGATTCCATTATGGATTCATATATGTCGTTTGACAGCGGCAAAGACATGTGGGTTGCGCTCGAGGCCATGGTTGGGGCCTCGGGCATTGGTAACGAGTTGTACGTCATGGAGCAATTATGTGACTACAAGATGACTGATGAGCGCTCTGTTGTTCAGCAGACTCATGAGATACAGTCACTCTCTAAGGAACTTGAGTACTTTAAGTGTGTGTTGCCGGACAAATTTCTTGTTGGGACCATCACTGCCAAGCTTCCACCTTCGGGGAGCGATTTTGTACTTCTCTGAAAAACAAGAGACATGAGTTTTCTGTTTTGGATCTCATTAGCACTCTTGATTTTGAAGAGAAGGCGAGAGCAAAAGACACACATGCTCGGGTTGCTGAGGGAGCTTCTACTTCCCACATGGTACACGAGAAGAACTTCCAGCACAACCAGCCCCAAAACAACAAGAACAAATCTCAGGGGAAAGGCAAGTTTGATGCAAAGAACAAGCCGTCACATTCTACCAACTTCAAGAAGAATTCTCATAATGGGAAGGGATACAAACCTCTATTTTGGTAGCACCGCACAAAATTTATATGGCTGCATCTACCTGATGTCAGCTAACCTCATGGTGCTCTAGGTATTCCTACATTCGTAATTGGTACAATGACGACAGCAAGATGAATTAAGCTTATTCATACATTGACTTGCTGATTGCAATGCGGAACGATCCTGTCATGTGTGGTGGAGCAAACAAGCAGTGCAGCAGAAGGTGGAAATCAACCAAGGACTTATGAAATTATGTATAATCTACCTCAGGCAGGTCAGTATCCCCTTCGTCCAGATGATCGTGTTTTGTCATGCCGAGCTATTGATAAGTGCTACTGTTTTGCAACACTATTTAAGTATAGCTATTGTTTTCCTATCTTTTCAGATTCAGGACAATGAAGATGATTTCAGGGGAACTACACAATATGGACTCATATTGAGTCATCTCTATTGCCTCATGTGTTTGTTGCGAATGTGTCAGCATCAATTGCAAGATGAGGAAGCTAGCTAGCTGTGGAGTTGCCAACATGCTCAAAGTGCTCGCAACATTGAGAAGAAACAAGCATGCCTAGGAAATTAATGCATGCGCAGGGAGGCCCTTTGCTCAGAGAAGCATCAACCGATATTCTTTATTTCCATAGGTTCTCACAGCTTTGTATTGGTTATAGTATGGTGAATCATTGAGATGCATAAACATGCTGAACTTTTGTTCTTCTGAATGTTAGTATGCATACCGTATCTTCTAAATCTTAGTTTAATGTGAGTGTCTACATCCAATATTGCATCCTCTAATTTGGTGGATGCCAAGTTGAAAAAGGTTACCGATGAGTAGCCATAAGCTGGAGGTGTCTCTTTTTTTCTTTTGAATGGGCAATAAGCTGGAGAGTGTCTCGGGCTGCCTCTAGCACAAGGCCCTCCAGTACGAAATACGGGCAACTGACTGGGCCGATACAAAAGCCTATCCATCTTAAAGCCCATTTGTTTTTGTTTTTTGTGAGGAGAAGCCCATATTTCTTGAAGAGGGCGTGATCTCAGAAAAAACCCTCCTTCCTCCTCGCTTCCACTTATACTCCCTCCGTCCGGGTTTATTAGGCCCATGAGCCAATTGCTAAGATCAAGAAGATGCACACAGAGAAAATAAATCTCCTTAATTTACTCCATAACCACCCTATTAAATAGGCCTAGTAACAAACCAGGCACATGCAGTGGCCGGTGGGCACATGCATCCTGCATGCATGGCCAGTCAGCCAAGTCCATGCGCCAGCTCCAATGCAGCAACGCAAAAGAAAAGAGCGATTCTTGGGAAAAAGTGAGTAGTTAGTGCAGTAGGCCTTATAAACACGAACAACTCGCTCTCCCGCTTCCGTCACCCCCCAATTCCCCCCGATCCCCAATCTTCCTCACTCATACAGAAAACCCTTGCCCACCTTCTTCCTCACTCGTCCAGAAAACGCCTGCTGATCCTCTTCTTCCACTCCTACAGAAAGCCCCAGCCCTCCTTCTTCCCCACTCGCATTTCCACTAGGCTCGTCTCTAGCTACTCTGCTCAAACCCGTGAGCTCGATGCGACGCCCACAAGGAAAATTGAGTCGGCTAGCCCCAGCGCCAAGAAGATGAGCCTCCCGCCAGCGGCAGCAATTGTAGATCCCGCACCCGATAGCACGGGGAGAAGCGGTGAGCCCCCCCCACACACACACACACACGGATCTCAGCGATCTCCCGGACGTCTGCTACCTCTTGAGCATGAGTTGGTTTTTCCCTTGAAGAGGAAAGGGTGATGCAGCAAAGTAGCGTAAGTATTTCCCTCAGTTTTGAGAACCAAGGTATCAATCCAGTAGGAGACTACACTCCAAGTCCCTCGTACCTACACAAACAAACAAGAACCTCGCAACCAACATGATAAAGGGGTTGTCAATCCCTTCACGGCCACTTGCGAAAGTGAGATCTGATAGAGATAATAAGATAAGATAAATATTTTTGGTATTTTTATGATGTAGATTGAAAAGTAAAGATTGCAAAATAAAGTAGATGGAAAACTTATATGATGGAAAATAGACCCCGGGGCCATAGGTTTCACTAGTGGCTTCTCTCAAGATAGCATAAGTATTACGGTGGGTGAACAAATTACTGTCGAGCAACTGATAGAAAAGCGCATAGTTATGAGAATATCTAGGCATGATCATGTATATAGGCATCACGTCCAAGATTAGTAGACCGACTCCTGCCTGCATCTACTACTATTACTCCACACATCGACCGCTATCTAGCATGCATCTAGAGTATTAAGTTCAAAAGAACATAGTAACGCATTAGGCAAGATGACATGATGTAGAAGGATAAACTCAAGAAATATGATATAAACCCCATCTTTTTATCCCGATGGCAACAATACAATACGTGCCTTGCTGCCCCTGCTGTCACTAGGAAAGGACACGGCAAGGTTGAACCCAAAGCTAAGCACTTCTCCCATTGCAAGAAAGATCAATCTAGTAGGCCAAACCAAACTGACAATTCGAAGAGATTTGCAAAGATAACCAATCATACATAAAAGAATTCAGAGGAGATTCAAATATTTCTCATAGATAATCTTGATCATAAACCTACAATTCATCAGATCTCGACAAACACACCTTAAAAAGAGTTACATCGAATATATCTCCAAGAAGATCGAGGAGAAAATTGTATTGAAATTCAAAGAGGGAGAAGAAGACATCTAGCTAATAACTATGGACCCGAAGGTCTATGGTAAACTACTCAAAACTCATCGGAGAGGCTTTCGCATTGATGTAGAAGCCCTCCGTGATCGATTCCCCCTTCGGTGGAGCGCCAGAAAAGGCTCCAAGATGGGATCTCACGGGTACAGAAGGTTGCGGCGGTGGAAATAGTTTTTTGTGGTGCTCGTGGATGTTTTCGGGGTTCGTAGATATATATAGGTGAAGGAAGTCGTTCAGGGGAGCCACGAGGGTGGGGGCGCGCCCACCCCCCTAGGGCGCGCCCTCCTGCCTCGTGGCTTCCTTGTCTGTTGCTTCACGTCCACTCCATGTCTCCTGGATTGCATTTGTTCCAAAAAGATCGCCCCCGAAGGTTTCATTCTGTTTGGACTCTGTTTGATATTCCTTTTCATGAAGCACTGAAACAGGCAAAAAACTGTAATTCGGGTTGGGCCTTCGGTTAATAGGTTAGTCCCAAAAATGATATAGAAGTGTTTAGTAAAGCCCATAAACATCCAAAATAGGTAATATAATAGCATGGAACAATCAAAAATTATAGATACGTTGGAGACATATCAACGTCATCCTTGAGGAGATCATCTCACTTCTCCCCACCAAGGATTGGTGCCGCACACAAGTCCTCTCTACTTGGTGGCGCCCTCTGTGGCGCACCGCGCCCCTCAATCTCGACTGATGTAAGATATATGTCCTTCCTTAATTTGATCTCCTCAGAGCCATCGTCTCCTCTCACCAGCAGGGCCCCGTTCAATGCCTCTTCATCCTGACACGCTGCCTGATGTCCATACCCGACATGGTGGAGGCTTGGCTGACATCCCCTGAATTCGGAAAACTCCAGCAGTTTGAGTTGTACCATTACCACAAAAGTTTAATACCACTAACACACCAAGAATTCATGCCCACACCACCGTTGTCCATCTCACGGTTTTCCTCCTCTCTCCTCACCGCCACCTTCGCCCGGTGCTATCTACCAGACGATCTAGTACAAATGCTTCGACTCCCACTGCTAAAAAAACTTTCGCTTGTGGTGGTTTATCTGTCGGAGGCCTCACTGCACAACATCATCCACTCTAGTTGCCCTGCCCTGGAGCACCTGCTCATTGTTTTGGGAATAGAAATCCCTATCAGTTGTCTCCAAATAAAGTCGCCTCACCTTAAAAGCATTAGAATTTGTTTTGAAGGACAATAGCTCATCATCGAAGATGACCCTTCACTTCAAAGGTTGCTCCTTGATAATTTTTATAAATCTTCATAAATAAATGTCGTCTCTGTGCCCAAACTGGAGACCTTGGGTGTAATTCGCGACCTGTTTAATGATCACAAGGAGTTGGTGTTTGGCTCCTCAATTTTTCAGGTACCGTATATTATCATCTGCACATTTGTAATCATAAGCTGCATTTTTCAGTTGTGCGCATAAGTTTTATATCATCTTGGAGTACACTTTGGGTACTAATATTATGTTATATGCTCAATGAAGAGTTCGCCCATTGATAGCCTATCGATGCTGCTGGATTCTGTCAAGATCTTATATATCAGAATGTTTAGTTTTTATCTGAACATAATTATTGGCTTGCTGCGATGCTTTCGATCTCTGGAGAATTTATATATAGAGGTGATGATTTCATGCACATTGAAACCCCATATATATTGTACTAGAATTAACTGTTCAGCTATCGTTCTTTTGACATACTCTTTTTTCAGACCTTAACTGTTTTTAATCTTCATGTCTACTTAGGCACAACCACATGGAGCAAAACATATAACCAGTAGGTGGCGTAATAAGCACCAGGATTTTCTCAGTTCTCATGACATTCGTTTGAGGACAATAACGATGGAAGGATATGCATCCAACTAGGAAAACAGAAGATTTGTCACATTCTTCCTGTTGAATGCGAGGTTACTATTGTCCATGAGGCTTAAGTTTTACCGCAAGAGATTTCTCATGGACAGACACGTCAAAGAGCAAAAAAAAGATGTTTCAGGTGGACAAATGGGCTTCTAAACGTGCTCGGCTTCTATTTACAACAAGTTGTAGTCATCCTGAAATATATTTTTTTGCATAGGATGTTGATTTTACGGATCAGACCGATCCATTTCTTTGTAATTGTGAAAAAGAGTGGCCAGGTTAGATGTTACTGCCATGTTCAATCTGGGTTTTGTCTAAAAATTTGATGAATAATTAATCCTTGGGCTTTTTGTACCATTTGTAAGCTTGAGTTGCATGTTGTTGCCCTCGTACTCCCCTCCACCTGCCACTACATTGCCGCATCTTCCTCCACTGTTGTTCGTTCCCGTCCTAGGCCTCGCCGTCGTTCTCCGCCTTGGTTCGCTCGCTGTGCCCGCCGCCGTCTGGCATTGTCAACATGGTCAACAACCAATAGGAATCAGGAGATGACTATACGTGGAGAGGCTGACAGTAGGGACCCACCAGGGTCATTGCATTTCGCAAGCAGGTGCCTTGTTATTACAAGCCAAAAAAAATACTTCCTCCTAATTATTTGACAACTAGGTCCCACGCCATTGTCATTGTAGTCAATAAACAGGAAAATTACACAACAAGCGGATAACACCAGGGACCCAGCAGCTCGCCCAGTTGTTTCTTAGTTTCAGAGACGGAGCTCAACTGCATGCTGTGCTGGGGCTGTGGCCCATCTAGCCCACGCTTACGCTTTTATTTAAGCATATGACGAGCCCAGTTGGTATATTTTTTCTTTCTAAAAATGGCTAGCCTAGTTCTTCTTTTTGGAGAATACCAAAACCGAGGCCTACTTGCTTTTCTCAGCCATACTGGGCTGCAAATCTTTCAAGACGAGGAGGGATGTAAGTAGTAAGAAATGGGCTTCCCCAGAAAATGGGCTATAAGTTGTAAGAAATGGGTTGTAAATTTTTAAACCAAAGCCAACCGGCAATTGCATTAAAATATCATTTTTTTCCAGGATTTCTCTACTCTCTACTCTTATAAAAACCAAAGCCAACTTGCAATTACATTAAAATATCATCCTTTATCCCACAAGACAAACTACTCATACAAATGCATCTTCATGTTCCGTGCAACGAACGGGCATCTTGCTAGTTAAGATTCTAAATTTCATTCATTTTTTTGCGGAGAATTGTTTTTTGAATTTTATTTTGATATAATTTTTAAAAAAATATTTTTAACGTGACTCAAAATTTCGTGATTAAGAGAGTTCGGACCCCACCGAAATATGCAAGATTTCATTGAATTTTGTAGCAATGCCCAGTCTGTATGGTCTGTAATGCTCATAAAAAGAATATGGGCTTCAGATATCCTTAAGAATTAGCAAATGGGCTGTAAATTATTGAAAATAATGGCTAATGGGTTGTATGCTGTTTTCCATAGATTTGGAGGCTGACTTCTGGGCCTACTAGGTTGACGATGACACTGTCCTAATTTTTTTTTGACACGTACGCAAGGCTTTGTCAACTTAGTCAACACAGAGCAGTGACTGTTGGATGTCCATCCAACGGCCACCATGCTTCCTCAATCTCTGATCTTCCTGCTCCAGCCGCCCAAACCAGCGCCGGTGGGATTGCCTGCTCCCTCCTCCCATGGTTGGCTATGCTGCCACCAGGCCATCCCTCTACCCACCCACACATCCTGTTATTTTCTAGCGACGTCAGCCTCACCCCGCAGCCGACCAGTCAACGCTTGTACTCCCCTCAGTGTGGGCATCCGCTGTGGTGGCTTCTTCGGCCCCGGGTCGTTCCCTTCCTAGGCCTCGCCCTCGTCCACCACATTTGTGCTCTCGGCGCGATGAGGTCAACATGGTCAACAGACAACAACCATCGGAAGAGGCTGACAGTAGGGGCCCACATAAGGAAATGCCTCCTTATTACACAAAATAATGATTCCTCCACCTGACAGCTGGGAACCACCGGAAGGGCCTCTGTATTTCGTGAAAAAACGTCCCCCCGCTGTCAGCTCAGACCCACCATCTATATCTTCGCACGCAAGGAAGTGCGTCCTTATTATGCACACAAAAATGAATACTCCCCCTGCTAGCTAGGACCCACCTTGGTCGGAGGCTGACTTGTGGGCCTACTAAATTGACGGGGTCGGAGGGCTTTGTCAACTTAGTCAATATGAGCGATTCTAGCTCCAGTGACCGTATGATGTCCATCCAACGGCCGTAGTGCTTCTTCAACCTCTGGTCTTCTTGCTCCAGCCGCCCAAAGCAGCGCCGGTCATGATGCATGCTCCTGCCTCCCGTGGCCGGCCGTGCTGCCGCGGAGGCCTCACTGTCGCCTACTATTCCAATCGCTGGCCAGGCCCTGCGACAACAGCAGCCTCACACCGCAGACGAACCAGTGAACCCTCGTACTCCTCTCCGTGCGGGCGTCCACTATCGTGTCTTCCCCGGCTCCGCGTCGTCCCCTTCCTAGGCCTCACCGTCGTCCACCGCCCTGGTGCTCAAGGAGCGGCGTGGTCAACGTGGTCAAGGAATGACTTCCATCAGAAGAGTACTATACATGGAGAGGCTGACAGCTAGGTCCATGATGGCCGCAAGGATGTGCCTCCTTATTACATGCAAAATAATTATTCCTCCACCTGACAGCAGGGACCCACCGGACGGGGCACCGTATTTCGCGAAAAAAAATGTTTCCCCCCTCACTGCTGGGACCCACCAGCTACATCTTTGCACACAAGGAAGTGCATCCATATTACGGGAAAAAATGATTCACCCCCCTGTCTGCTGGGATCCACCAGCTACATCTTTGCACGCAAGGAAGTGCCTGACAGTCTGAACCCACCTGGTCAAAGCATACATAGCGTTGTCATTCTGGTCGCGAACGTGTACATACATACTGGTCGATGTAGACGTGCACGTGTTGTAATATAGGTACGCACGTAGCATGTACACATACGTACAACGGCCAAGGTGAAAGAAAGTAAACATGGTCATGTACGTACATACGGGCGGGGTCTCGAACGCCTACTCGAGCATACGTACGACCAGGGCTCATATACATGGCTGGGTCGGAACAGAGAAACTGCGTCATCGTCGTGTTCATGGGGAGGCAACGGAATGCATCGTGTAAATCGGGAGGCAACAGAACGCGTGCGAGTCAACCGGCTTGGACGGAACAACCGATGGAAACAAGGCATGGCATACTGCAGAACGGAGGAAACAGTCTTGTGTTCAACCGGCCACGTTCGAAACGGGATCATGTTCATCAGGAGGGGTCCGGTGTACCGCAAAACGGAGGAAACAGACTTCTGTTGGACCTCCTACGTTCGAAACGGGGTCCTGTTGATCGGGAGGGGTGTGGCGTACCACAAAACGGAGGAAACAGACTTGTGTTGGAGTGCTATGGTCGAAACAGGGGTCCTCTTCATCGGGAGGGGTGTGGCATACTGTCACACCCTAGCTAGTTCATGCATTAGAGTGTTGCATCATGTCTATCCTTTCATCAGAAACTTGAAATGGGGATGTCAGAACCCCCAGCCCCCTCTGAAACCAACTAGGGTTTACTAAAAACTTTTTCAATGAACCTGAAATGCCCTTCTAAAATGTCCATCATTTTTGTCTTGGTTCAGAACCTCTGCCAAAAGTGTTGCATAATTTTCTAGGTCATCTAGGGGTCTTTGAATTAAATGATAAGTATTTGAATTTGGGCATTTAAAATTATATAAAATATTTCAAATGCTCAAATATTCCTAAACTGAAATGTTTCATGTTGGAAATAATCCAACTATGGACCAGAAGCAGTTTGGTGATTTTAGGAGTTGCCTAGGTATTTTTAATAATTCAACAAAGTTGCAGAAAAATAGAAAAAGAAAAAAAAACAGAAAGGAAAACTTACCTGGCGCCTGCAACCCGGCCCACCTGCCGGCCCAGCCCAGCGCCGCGCCAGCGAGCTGCTTGCCGGCCAGGCAGGCAGGCAAGGTGCTCGACGGCGAGCACCGCATGGGTGCCACGCACCTGCTCGCCGCCTCGCCGCTCCACTCACCCGGCTAACGCCGTGGATCGACCTCTCTCTCTCCCCCGAACCCCCCAGACGCCCCCTCTCCTCTCCAGCTCCTCCCCCTCGCGCTCCCAAGCCATGGCCGACGCCACCGCCGCCGCTCCATCGCCGTAGCCGCGCTCCCCGCCGCCCGTGCGTCGTCTCGTCGTGTCCAGGAGCTCCGCCGCCGTCCACTTCGTCGAGCTACCCGAGCCCCGCGTGCTTGCAAGGCCCGAGTCCACCGCACCGACCTCGCCCGAGTCCGCCGTCGCCGGAGATCCCCTTCAACGCCGTCGCCGCATCAGCTCGTCCCCGACCCCGCCGGTGGCCTCTACGGGTGCTCTGTGAGCCTAGCTACCCCTCCTACCCTTCCTCTCTCGCCCCCGAGCCATGTAGCCACTGCACGAAGATCACCCGCACGCACCGCCGCGGATCTCGTCGCCGACGTGCTCCCGGCCATCCTCCGGCCAACTCACAGTGTCCAACGCACTCACCACGTTGCGTTGAGTCCAACCGTGCACTTCCCGCACCTCACCGCACACCCTAGCCCCGAGTTCGCCTTCACCCGAACTCCGGTGACCGCCTAGGTCATCGCCGGCGCCAACTCCGGCCACCCCGACCTCAACTCGCTCCACCAAGAGTTGCGGTTCATCCCCAGCTCCACGTAGATGCCTTCCGCGCCCCATTTGGTGGCCGGAACGGCAAAAACCACTTCCGCCGCCGCATCGGGCTCGCCGGCGGCTAAACGCCGGTGCAGCCGTTTTGACTTTGACCACGGGTGGGCCCCGGTTGACTCTGTTGAGTCAATGACAGGTGGGGCCCCCTTCTGCTAATTATCCAGATTAGTTTAAACTGAATTAAATTAGTTAATTAGCCACTGACACCCTGGACCCACGCGTCAGGTTTGACCTGGACCGGGTCTGTTGACTTGCTGAGGTCAGCATGACCTCATGCTGACGCAGTAAACCTTTTCTGAAATTAAAATAAATCTAAAATGATTTATAAATTCCAGGAAATAACCCAAACTTCAAAAATTCATATAAATTCAACCGTAGCTCCAAATCAAACAAATTATATATGAAAAATGATCAGAAAAATCCAATCTATCCATCTGTACTAGTTTCATGCATGTTTAAACAAGCTAACTTGAGGTTTAGTGCAGAACAAGATAAAACACTTTAAAGGGCCATTTATGAGTTTGAAATTTGAATCTTTGGTTCAAATTGATTCAAACCCATCTGGTTTTAGTTGCATTAGCCCAACACACTCATATTGCCATGTTTCGTGCATGCATCATATTGTCGCACATTGTTTGGTGATAGTTGTGTATCGGTGTTCTTTGCAGCAGGTTCTGCCTCCGAGGAGTACCGTGATTACCCTAGCGAAGAACCGTATCCGTGCATCGATCCATCAGGCAAGCAACCAACCATTTGATCATATCGATGCAATCCCATGTTCTCGCTCTTGCTCTCTTTTACTGCATTAAGACAACGCATTTCAAACTGCTGTGTGCTACGGTAGTTGAACCCATTTCCTCTGCATGACCTGTCATTGCCACAGTAATTAGATGAAACCCACTAGCATGTGTAGGAATTGATTGAGCCATATGTATGTGTTGTTCCTACCTTGCTATGCCTGCTATGCTTAGAGTCGTGTCAGGTCTGGTTCATCTGGGTGATGGGCTAGAGTGAAATGATCATGTCGGTAATGAGAGTGATGTGGTGAACACGATTTGGTAAAGGTATCAATGAGAGGCCATCTAGGAGTACATGGTGGGTTGTTTCATTGAAGCCGACCTTAAGCACTGAGATCTGTATGTGTGATTTAAGATACAGCTACTACCATGCATTGGGCCCTGAAATATGACCCCGCTCGACTTCTTATTCACCCTAGTCCTCTATCCAGGAGTTGCAAGTAGTTTCTGGTGTTTGTAGCCTACTGGAGGCCGTGGACAGTGCTGACCGTAGGGGTGGGCTGTGATGCGGTAGGTACGTGGCCGGGAATACCGGGCACCCGTTAGGTGTCACGGAACCCTGTACACATCGTTCGGGGCCGTATGGGAAACCTCGGCCGGACTCCCTGCGGATGGAACCTGGATAGGCGATAAACCTGGACTAGAGACTTAGGTGTTTAGGTAGGTTGTGGTCTACACCCACGTCGGTTTTCGCTTGAAGTCTGCCGAGCACATGTCGCGTGCAGACGCTAAGTGGTGGAAACATGTATGAAGAAGTACACCCCTGCAGGGTTAACATGATCTATTCGAATAGCTGCGTCCGCGGTAAAGGACTACTTGGTTGCCTATACAGTTCATAGACAAGTAAACTGGATACTACTAAAAGCCTCAAGATAAGCGTGAGTGCCGAGGATGGCCCCTCCGTAGGAAGACGGAGGTGGATTCTCGGTAGTGTATTGAAGTGGTGAGTAGTGGACTCGTGTGCGCAAAACCATTTCAAGTTGGAGTCTCGTAGGATAGTTTAGCCAAGAGTCAAAGTTGGCTTGCTGCAATAACTCCACCAACCCTTCTTGATAATGTGCATGTATGTAGGATCTGATGTAAGTCTTGCTGGGTACCTTTGTACTCATGTTGCTATAATTTACATTTTACAGAAGGCGCTGCAACCCCTTCTGATGAGTTCTTCATAGACGTTGACATCGACGAGTAGACTAAGGCCTAGGTGGTAATCCTGAGCTTGTGAAGGTCCACGTAGTATAGCTAGGCTTTCCAAGCCTCTTTTATTTTACTAGTTGTCTGTACTCAGACAAGTTACTTTCGCTGCTGGTTTGTATGACTGTATGATTTGAATGTGGGTCATGTGACCCGTACTTGTATGTATGTTATGTATGGCTCTCTGAGCCTTTAAATAAAGTACTTGTGTCGTAGAGTCATGTTGTGATGCCTTGTTGTATTTGCACATATCGAGCATATTGTGTGTATGATTGAAATGCTTGGTATGTGTGGGATCTGACTATCTAGTTGTTTATCTTTAGTATCCTCTCTTACCGGGAAATGTCTCCTAGTGTTTCCATTGAGCCATGGTAGCTTGCTACTGCTCCGGAACACTTAGGCTGGCCGGCATGTGTCCTTCTTCGTTCCTGTGTTTGTCCCTTCGGGGAAATGTCACGCACTGAGTACCGGAGCCCTGTTAGCCCGCTACAGCCCGGTTTACCGGAGTCCTGCTAGCCCAGTGCTACAGCCCGTACCCACTTGCTGATGACCGACACGTTCGATGCTGGGTCATGGATGCCTGTCCCTGTAAATCTGTGCCACTTTGGGTTTACGACTAGTCATGTCAGCCCGGGCTCCTTATCATATGGATGCTAGCGACATCATCATATACGTGAGCCAAAAGGCACAAACGATCACGGGCAAAGGTAAGGTGACACCCGTGGGAATACCGTGCGTGAGGCCGCAAAGTGATATAAGGTGTTACAGGCTAGATCGATGTGACATTGAGTCGGGGTCCTGACAGCGTTGGCATCAGAGCCGGACTGCCTGTAGGTTCTCCAAGCCAAACCGGTCGATGTTGAGTCTAGAAATGCTTTAGTTATATGTAGGGGAATTGATTGTGGGATGGTACGTAAGGCTCTTTTTACTTCTTTACCTCATGGCATTCTGATCTGAGTCAGTCCATTCTTCTACCGGGGATTAAGGATTAGGATCTTCTCTTTCTATCAGGTTCACGTGTTACGAATCAGTAGTACCTTATAGGTTTGATGACTACAAGCCTAGTTCAGTTCTACTACCTTGTTATGCTGATAAGTTGAACCCAGAACCTTGATATGATATTGTTGAGTGTCTATGCAATTTTTTGATAAATGTCTCAAACCCTTCTTGAGCATTTACAGCCGTTATGTTGTCGAAATTTTGCTAGAAATTCTAATGCCTTTGCATTATGGTTGTGCTTTCAGATGGCCACTCGCGACCAAAATCAAGTGGTTCGCCTGACCCGATGCATTGGTGTGACCGGTCATACGGCCATGTTAGTCCGAGTGATGATCGAGACGGGTTACCGTTGGTATCCCGAATACACGGTCGAAGAGCAGTTTCGAGATTTTAACCAAAGCCAGTATCTTTGCACCGTCCGGATATTTCCCTCTTATCCTGGTTCTACCGAGGCTCTTCACTGTTCCTATGGGCTCGGTGTTACTATTGAGATGGCTGTGCAAGATGCGGCTTATTCTATGATGACCATCATGCAAGTCAGGACTGGCCTGCTTCGCAACACCGACTTCCGGTATATGTCGGCTTCACTTCCTGGAGCGCACGGTTATCTCCGGGCTATCTATGCTGACCCCAGTCAGGAGGACTCACTAACTCGCACCACTGCTGAGTTGCTCGAGGATAAGGACCGAGAGAATCGGGCCTTGAGAATGGAGCTTTTCAACAACCGCGCCGATCATTGGGCCACCTTGACTCGGTTTGCACCGGCTGTGCAAGCTGGATGCATGGATATGAGAGATCTGTATCCTGTTAGGTCTGCTCTACCAGACATGATGGATTGGTGTGATGTGGGAGGCATCACCCCACCTCGTGGTCCTCGCAGGCCACCGTTTGTTGGTCCAAGACCTCACCCTAGCCCTTTTGGTCCACAGGCTCCTCAGGACCGTTTGTTTCCGGATGCTCACATTGAACTTCCAGGCTATGGAGGAGACTTCTATGAGAACTACTACGGAGATGACTGAGATAGTAGTAGTTCCACTAGGTATTGTAATATTTGTATTTCCACCGTCCTGCGTGACTTGTGGAATATGACTTAGCATGTAGTAATTCCGGGGGTGTAAAAAAATAATGTATAGGAGCTTGGGATGCCTCTGATGAGATGTAATCCTCCTCTCACCGTAGTAGTACTTGTTGGTCTTGTACTAAACCTCGTATGGTGTGTATGACGATGGAATAAAAGAAGTAGTTTCTGTATCTACCATGTCATACGGATGATCATCTTGCATTCTGAGTTGTCCATTACATTCTACATTCTATGTCGGAATCTTATCATTTTGGACTAAACCATTGTCTTGTTTTTCCTAGGATGGTCAACACCCGCAACAACCCTGCTCCCCCAGAGCAGGCCGAAGGCAGCAGAGTTGGGGAAATAAATCTGCCTCACCCTCCCTCTCTGGCAGAAGTTATGCTAGAGGCTGAGAGAAACAAGCGGGAGACCAACCGTTTGTTGGAGCGTATTGAACAGAACATAGCACACCATCAGAGGACTAACTTGGTGTCACTCAGTGATTTCATCAAGTTACATCCACCCACGTTCCACCACTCCGTCGAGCCTCTCGACGCTGATGACTGGCTTCGCAGTATTTCTCACAAACTACGTTCTGCGCTAGTAGCTGAGGCTGACAAGGTCACCTTTGCTGCATATCATCTTGAAGGCCCCGCCAGTCTATGGTGGGAGAATTATGGAGCTATGCGCCCAGCGGGCCACGTCACTACTTGGGCTGAATTCAGCGAGGCTTTCCGTGAACACCACATTCCGGAGGGTCTCATGGACCGTAAACGTGAGGAATTTTGCAGTTTCACTCAAGGTCGACTCTCTGTGGATGCTTACAACAGGGAGTTCGGTAACCTCGCACGATATGCAACTGAGGAAGTTTCTACTGATGCCAAGAAGCAGGCAAGGTTCCGTAAGGGGCTTAGTCCTGAGCTTCGCCGTGACCTCCGTCTGCATGAGTGCACATCTTTTCAGAAGCTTGTTAACAAGGCCATCAGTGCTGAGACTGGTCAGACTGATTATGAAGCAACACGCAAGCATGGCCGTGACATGGGTTCCTCATCCGGTGCTGGTCCTCAGAAGCGCCGCGTGTGGGTGCCTAACACTGCCCTGCCACCCAGGTTCACACCGAGGCCATCCTTCCAGGCGCCTCGCCCAGCTCAGCCATATGCACCAGCCAAGCCCTATGGTGGTCCAACCAACAATGCTCCCCCACGCACCAGTTTCGTGACTTGTTTCAAGTGTGGGGAATCAGGCCACTATATGCGCGAGTGTCCCCAGACCAACCCCAACCAATCTGCAAAAGCTGTTGGCCGCGGCAAGCCGACAGGGAAAGTGTTCTACGCCAAGCCGGCCACCACTGCCCGTGGCCATGTTAATTGTGTTTCTGCAGAAGAGGCTCAAGAAGATCCCAACGTCGTTCTCGGTACGCTCCTTGTTAATTGCCACCCGGTATCTGTTCTTTTCGATACAGGAGCATCTCATTCTTTCATATCCGAAAATTATGCTCGTTTGCATAACACCGCATTCTGTGACATGCCATCCACTATGGAAATTTCTACTCCTGGTTCTAGATGGCAAACCTCTAGAGTAAGCCATGGAAATGAAATTCAAGTCGACAGACTTGTTTTTCTCGCATCTTTGATAGCTCTCAAATCTTCGGATATTAATATCATCTTGGGTATGGATTGGATGTCAGCCCATCATGCCAAGATTGATTGCTTCTCTAGGACTGTTCAACTCACCCATCCTTCGGGGAAGATAGTCAATGTCTTGACCCGAGTAGCCAAGCGACAGCTATATTCTCTTAACGCCAGCCCGTTGCCAGACCTCGAAGACGTTTCGGTAGTCCGTGACTTTCCGGATGTCTTTCCAGAGGAATTGCCAGGTGTTCCACCTGACAGAGATGTCGAGTTCATAATAGATCTCATTCCAGGAACTGTCCCGATTTCCAGAAGACCCTACAAGATGGCACCTTTTGAACTAGCCGAGCTTAAGAAACAACTCGATGAGTCCTTGAAAAAGGGTTTCATCCGACCTAGTTCATCTCCTTGGGCTTGCCCCGTCCTCTTCGTCAAGAAGAAGGATGGTACGGACCGGATGGTTGTAGATTATCGACCTGTCAACTTGGTCACAATTAAGAACAAGTATCCGCTCCCCAGGATCAACGACCTGTATGATCAGCTCGTTGGATCCTCAGTCTTCTCTAAAATGGATTTGAGGTTGGGCTACCATCAAATCAAAATCAGAAACGGGGACATTCCAAAAACGGCCTTTGTTACTCGTTATGGCCAATACGAGTACACCGTCATGTTCTTCGGTTTAACCAACGCTCCAGCCACCTTCTCTCGGTTGATGAACTCTATCTTCATGGAGTATTTGGATAAATTCGTCGTGGTTTACCTCGATGATATACTCATCTACTCCAAGAACGAGGAAGAACATGCCGAACACCTAAGGCTAGTGTTGAAGAAACTTCGAGAGCATCGCCTTTATGCCAAATTTTCTAAATGTGAATTCTGGTTGTCAGAAGTGACCTATCTTGGACATGTAATTTCTGGTAAAGGCATTGCTGTTAACCCTGAGCGAGTTCAAGCCGTCCTTAATTGGACTCCACCTGAATCGGTCAAGCAAGTTCGGAGTTTCCTTGGCCTAGCGAGCTATTGCCGTCGCTTTGTCGAGAATTTCTCCAAAGTTGCAAAACCTCTAACCGAACTCCTCAAGAAAGATAAAAAGTTCAAGTGGACTCCACAATGTGAGCACAGCTTTCAGGAACTGAAAAGACGCCTGACATCTGCTCCCGTATTGGTACCGCTAGATTTCTCTAAGGACTTTGTTATCTACTACGACGCCTCGCGACAAGGACTAGGTTGCATTCTCATGCAAGATCGACACGTAATTGCTTACGCTTCACGGCAATTGCATCCACATGAGGAGAATTATCCTACTCATGATCTAGAGCTTGCAGCTGTAGTCTATGCACTTAAAACCTGGCAACATTACCTCCTCGGTAATCGTTGTGAAATATTCACTGATCACCAAAGTCTGAAGTATATATTCACCCAACCGGATTTAAATCTCAGGCAAAGACGTTGGGTCGAGTTAATCACAGATTTTGACTTAGGAATAACTTACACCCCAGGGAAAGCCAACGTCATGGCTGATGCGCTAAGTCGTAAATCTTATTGTAACAACCTGATGTTACAACAAAGTCAACCGCTTCTCCATGAGGAATTTCGGAAGCTTAACCTTCACATTGTTCCTCAAGGTTTTCTTTCCACCTTGGTGGCGAAACCTACTCTTACGGATCAAATCATCGCTGCCCAAAAGTGAGATAAGGGAATATCTAAGATCAAGGAGAACATTGCTAGCGGAGGTGCTAGATGTTTCTCCACAAATGATCATGGTGTTGTGTACTTTGAGAACCGTTTAGTGGTTCCCAAGAACCAGCATCTACGGCAGTTGATTCTTAAGGAGGCTCATGAATCTCCTCTCACCATTCATCCCGGTAGTACCAAGATGTATCAGGACCTACGCCAGAGGTTCTGGTGGACTAGAATGAAGAGAGAAATTGCTCAGTATATTGCTAATTGCGACGTCTGCCGTCGTGTAAAAGCAGAGCATCAACGGCCTGCTGGCACCCTTCAACCCCTAGCTATTCCTGAATGGAAATGGGATAAAATTGGTATGGACTTCATCACCGGTTTTCCCAGGACCAAGAGAGGGAATAATGCTATCTTTGTCGTTGTCGATCGTCTTTCCAAAGTAGCCCATTTCCTACCTGTTCGCGAGAGTATAACCGCTAGTCAATTGGCAGACTTATACATCTCCCGAATAGTGTCTCTCCATGGTGTTCCTTTGGAAATTAACTCGGATCGAGGAAGTCTTTTCACCTCTCGATTTTGGGAAAGTTTCCAAAATGCTATGGGAACCCGCCTTTCTTTTAGTACCGCTTTCCACCCTCAATCAAGTGGTCAAGTGGAACACGTCAACCAGATTCTAGAAGACATGCTTCGGGCTTCTATTATCTCATTCGGAATGGAGTGGGAGAAATGCCTTCCATTTGCCGAATTTGCTTATAACAACAGCTATCAATCCAGCTTGGGCAAAGCCCCTTTTGAAGTTCTCTATGGACGAAGGTGTCGAACGCCTCTTAACTGGTCAGAGACCGGGGAAAGACAATTCTTTGGCCCGGACATGATCCAGGAAGCGGAAGAGCAAGTTCGCATCATTCGTGAAAAGTTGAAAACAGCCCAATCTCGTCAAAAGAGTCAATATGACCGAAAACATAAGGCTATGACTTTTGAGGTTGACGAGAAGGCTTACCTTCGGGTTACTCCTCTGAAGGGAACCCATCGCTTCGGTATCAAGGGCAAATTGGCTCCTCGTTACATTGGACCTTTTCGCATTCTCGCAAAACAAGGAGAAGTTGCCTACCAATTGGAACTACCTCCGCATCTCTCCAGAGTCCACGATGTCTTCCACGTTTCTCAACTCAGGCGTTGCTTCTCAGATCCTATCCGTGGAGTGGACCACGAAACGCTTGATCTCCAAGATAATCTCACGTATCGAGAGTACCCCGTTCGTATCCTCGATCAAGCTGAGCGTACCACTCGACGTCATAATATCAAGTTTCTCAAGGTTCAATGGTCGCACCATTCTGAGAATGAAGCAACTTGGGAAAGGGAGGATCGTCTTCGACTCGAGTATCCCGCCTTCTTCCCAGAGGAACCCAAATCTCGGGACGAGATTCTTTTGAGTGGGGGTGAGTTGTCACACCCTAGCTAGTTCATGCATTAGAGTGTTGCATCATGTCTATCCTTTCATCAGAAACTTGAAATGGGGATGTCAGAACCCCCAGCCCCCTCTGAAACCAACTAGGGTTTACTAAAAACTTTTTCAATGAACCTGAAATGCCCTTCTAAAATGTCCATCATTTTTGTCTTGGTTCAGAACCTCTGCCAAAAGTGTTGCACAATTTTCTAGGTCATCTAGGGGTCTTTGAATTAAATGATAAGTATTTGAATTTGGGCATTTAAAATTGTATAAAATATTTCAAATGCTCAAATATTCCTAAACTGAAATGTTTCATGTTGGAAATAATCCAACTATGGACCAGAAGCAGTTTGGTGATTTTAGGAGTTGCCTAGGTATTTTTAATAAATTCAACAAAGTTGCAGAAAAATAGAAAAAGAAAAAAAAACAGAAAGGAAAACTTACCTGGCGCCTGCAACCCGGCCCACCTGCCGGCCCAGCCCAGCGCCGCGCCAGCGAGCTGCTTGCCGGCTAGGCAGGCAGGCAAGGTGCTCGACGGCGAGCACCGCATGGGTGCCACGCACCTGCAAGCCGCCTCGCCGCTCCACTCACCCGGCTAACGCCATGGATCGACCTCTCTCTCTCCCCCAAACCTCCCAGACGCCCCCTCTCCTCTCCAGCTCCTCCCCCTCGCGCTCCCCAGCCATGGCCGACGCCACCGCCGCTGCTCCATCGCCGTAGCCGCGCTCCCCGCCGCCCGTGCGTCGTCTCGTCGTGTCCAGGAGCTCCGCCGCCGTCCACTTCGTCGAGCTACCCGAGCCCCGCGTGCTCGCAAGGCCCGAGTCCACCGCACCGACCTCGCCCGAGTCCGCCATCGCCAGAGATCCCCTTCAACGCCGTCGCCGCATCAGCTCGTCCCCGACCCCGCCGGTGGCCTCTATGGGTGCTCTGTGAGCCTAGCTACCCCTCCTACCCTTCCTCTCTCGCCCCCGAGCCATGTAGCCACTGCACGAAGATCACCCGCACGCACCGCCGCGGATCTCGTCGCCGACGTGCTCCCGGCCATCCTCCGGCCAACTCACGGTGTCCAACGCACTCACCACGTTGCGTTGAGTCCAACCGTGCACTTCCCGCACCTCACCGCACACCCTAGCCCTGAGTTCGCCTTCACCCGAACTCCGGTGACCGCCTAGGTCGTCGCCGGCGCCAACTCCGGCCACCCCGACCTCAACTCGCTCCACCAAGAGCTGCGGTTCGTCCCCAGCTCCACGTAGATGCCTTCCGCGCCCCATTTGGTGGCCGGAACGGCAAAAACCACTTCCGCCGCCGCGTCGGGCTCGCCGGCGGCTAAACGCCGATGCAGCCGTTTTGACTTTGACCACGGGTGGGCCCCGGTTGACTCTGTTGAGTCAATGACAGGTGGGGCCCCCTTCTGCTAATTATCCAGATTAGTTTAAACTAAATTAAATTAGTTAATTAGCCACTGACACCCTGGACCCACGCATCAGGTTTGACCTGGACCGGGCCTGTTGACTTGCTGAGGTCAGCATGACCTCATGCTGACGCACTAAACCTTTTCTGAAATTAAAATAAATCTAAAATGATTTATAAATTCCAGGAAATAACCCAAACTTCAAAAATTCATATAAATTCAACCGTAGCTCCAAATCAAACAAATTATATATGAAAATGATCAGAAAAATCCAGTCTATCCATCTGTACTAGTTTCATGCATGTTTAAACAAGCTAACTTGAGGTTTAGTGCAGAACAAGATAAAACACTTTAAAGGGCCATTTATGAGTTTGAAATTTGAATCTTTGGTTCAAATTGATTCAAACCCATCTGGTTTTAGTTGCATTAGCCCAACACACTCATATTGCCATGTTTCATGCATGCATCATATTGTCGCACATTGTTTGGTGATAGTTGTGTATCGGTGTTCTTTGCGGCAGGTTCTGCCTCCGAGGAGTACCGTGATTACCCTAGCGAAGAACCGTACCCGTGCATCGATCCATCAGGCAAGCAACCAACCATTTGATCATATCGATACAATCCCATGTTCTCGCTCTTGCTCTCTTTTACTGCATTAAGACAACGCGTTTCAAACTGCTGTGTGCTACGGTAGTTGAACCCATTTCCTCTGCATGACCTGTCATTGCCACAGTAATTAGATGAAACCCATTAGCATGTGTAGGAATTGATTGAGCCATATGTATGTGTTGTTCCTACCTTGCTATGCCTGCTATGCTTAGAGTCGTGTCAGGTCTGGTTCATCTGGGTGATGGGCTAGAGTGAAATGATCATGTCGGTAATGAGAGTGATGTGGTGAACACGATTTGGTAAAGGTATCAATGAGAGGCCATGTAGGAGTACATGGTGGGTTGTTTCATTGAAGCCGACCTTAAGCACTGAGATCTATATGTGTGATTTAAGATACAGCTACTACCATGCATTGGGCCCTGAAATATGACCCCGCTCGACTTCTTATTCACCCTAGTCCTCTGTCCAGGAGTTGCAAGTAGTTTCTGGTGTTTGTAGCCTACTGGAGGCCGTGGACAGTGCTGACCATAGGGGTGGGCTGTGATGCGGTAGGTACGTGGCCGGGAATACCGGGCACCCGTTAGGTGTCACGGAACCCTGTACACATCGTTTGGGGCCGTATGGGAAACCTCGGCCGGACTCCCTGCGGATGGAACCTGGATAGGCGATAAACCTGGACTAGAGACTTAGGTGTTTAGGTAGGTCATGGTCTACACCCACATCGGTTTTCGCTTGAAGTCTGCCGAGCACATGTCGTGTGCAGACGCTAAGTGGTGGAAACATGTATGAAGAAGTACACCCCTGCAGGGTTAACATGATCTATTCGAATAGCCGCGTCCGCGGTAAAGGACTACTTGGTTGCCTATACAGTTCATAGACAAGTAAACTGGATACTACTAAAAGCCTCAAGATAAGCGTGAGTGCCGAGGATGGCCCCTCCGTAGGAAGACGGAGGTGGATTCTCGGTAGTGTATTGAAGTGGTGAGTAGTGGACTCGTGTGCGCAAAACCATTTCAAGTTGGAGTCTCGTAGGATAGTTTAGCCAAGAGTCAAAGCTGGCTTGCTGCAATAACTCCACCAACCCTTCTTGATAATGTGCATGTATGTAGGATCTGATGTAAGTCTTGCTGGGTACCTTTGTACTCATGTTGCTATAATTTACATTTTACAGAAGGCGCTGCAACCCCTTCTGATGAGTTCTTCATAGACGTTGACATCGACGAGTAGACTAAGGCCTAGGTGGTAATCCTGAGCTTGTGAAGGTCCACGTAGTATAGCTAGGCTTTCCAAGCCTCTTTTATTTTACTAGTTGTCTGTACTCAGACAAGTTACTTTCGCTGCTGGTTTGTATGACTGTATGATTTGAATGTGGGTCATGTGACCCGTACTTGTATGTATGTTATGTATGGCTCTCTGAGCCTTTAAATAAAGTACTTGTGTCGTAGAGTCATGTTGTGATGCCTTGTTGTATTTGCACATATCGAGCATATTGTGTGTATGATTGAAATGCTTGGTATGTGTGGGATCTGACTATCTAGTTGTTTATCTTTAGTATCCTCTCTTACCGGGAAATGTCTCCTAGTGTTTCCATTGAGCCATGGTAGCTTGCTACTGCTCCGGAACACTTAGGCTGGCCGGCATGTGTCCTTCTTCGTTCCTGTGTTTGTCCCTTCGGGGAAATGTCACGCACTGAGTACCGGAGCCCTGTTAGCCCGCTACAGCCCGGTTTACCGGAGTCCTGCTAGCCCAGTGCTACAGCCCGGACCCACTTGCTGATGACCGACACGTTCGATGCTGGGTCATGGATGCCTGTCCCTGTAAGTCTGTGCCACTTTGGGTTTACGACTAGTCATGTCAGCCCGGGCTCCTTATCATATGGATGCTAGCGACATCATCATATACGTGAGCCAAAAGGCACAAACGATCACGGGCAAAGGTAAGGTGACACCCGTGGGAATACCGTGCGTGAGGCCGCAAAGTGATATAAGGTGTTACAGGCTAGATCGATGTGACATTGAGTCGGGGTCCTGACACATACCGCAAAACGGGACTCCACGGGATACTGTTCATCTCCACCGCCGACCTTCTCCAACCTCCATGGGCTAATGTTCATCCACCGTCGACCTCCTCCAGCCTCCACCTGTGACTGTTCATCCACGGGCTCCTGTTCATCCAGCCTCCACCTCGCGCTCCTTCACCGGCTACTGTTCAACCAGCCCTCTCCACGGGGTCCTGTTCAATCACCCCTCCACGGGCTACTGTTCATCCAGCCCTCCACCGGCTACTGTTCAACCAGCCCTCCACGGGGTCATCCTGTTCATCCACCCCTCCACGGGGTCCTGTTCATGCAGCCCCAACCGGCTCGATCGTGGTCCTGTTCATCCAGAGGCAACACCACGGGGTTCTGTTTATCGACCCCCACCGGGAACTGTTCATCCAC